>NC_057407.1:22878927-23247051 GCF_019320065.1 Cervus canadensis
AGATGTATGGAAAGAGGAACATGGAAACTTACATTACCATATGTAAAATTGATAGCCAACGGGAATTTGCTGTATGGGTCAGGAAACTCAAACAGGGGCTCTGTATCAACCTAGAGGGGTGGGATGGGGAGGGAGATGGGAGGGAGGTTCAAAAGAGAGGGGATACATGTATACCTATGGCTGATTCATGTTGAGGTTTGACAGAAAACAGCAAAATTCTGTAAAGCAATTATCCTTCAATAAAAAATAAATAAAAAAAGAAGTCTGGTATTACTTGCCCTTAATACAAGATAAACATACCTATGAATACAGTGAGAATAAAACCTTATTAAATTTATTATTTGATAAATATTTATTGAGCATCCACTCTCTATCAGGCACTGGACTAGCAGATGGGACATGACAATCAGCAAGATAGACATAGTCCCACCTCTAGGAGCTCACACTCTATTAGGGAAATGGAAAATGAACTGCTGAACAGTAAATATACCATACTAAAAACTATGAAGAAAAGTTATGACCAAACTAGATACCAAATTAAAATGCAAAGACATTACTTTGCCAACAAAGGTCCATCTAGTCAAAGCTATGGTTTTTTCAGTAGTCATGTATGGATGTGACAGTTGGACTATAAAGACAGCTGAGTGCTGAAGAATTGATGCTTTTGAACTGTGGTGTTGGAGAAGACTCTTGAGAGTCCCTTGGGCTGCAAGAAGGTCCCGCCAGTTCATCCTAAAGGAGATTAGTCCTGAATATTCATTGGAAGGACTGATGCTAAAGCTGAAACTCTAATACTTTGGCCACCTGATGAGAAGAATTGACTCATCGGAAAAGACCCTGATGCTGGGAAAGATTGAAGGCAGGAGGAGAAGGGGATGACAAAGGATGAGATGGTTGGATGGTATCACTGACTCAATGGACATGAGTTTGAGAACATTCTGGGAGTTGATGATGTACAGGGAGGCCTGGTGTGCTACAGTCCACAGGGTCACAAGGAGTCAGACACGACTGAGCGACTGAACTGAACTGAACTGAAAAGCTATGAAACAAATGAAGCAGGGCAAAGAGATGGAGAGGAATCAGGGTACTATGTAGATAAAGAGGTCAGGGAGGGCCTCTCTGAGGAGGTAATATATACGCAGAGACTGAAAAGAGCAAATTGGGTAACCATGTGGCGACAGAGGCTTAGAGAGCCCAGCAGAGAGCAGGTACTATGGTCCAGAGAAGGGAATCACTCTTAATGGGAGAGGACACGGGGGATTCTTTGAGTTACTTGTGATCTGGGACTTTGATTTTGATGAAATATATGCCACATGGTCCATAAAATTTCCCAAGATTCTGAAAGACCCTGAGCCACTGCTGCATCTGTGAAATCAGCCTCAGGAAACACTGTTCTCATACTGTTTTCAGCCCTTCCCTCCCCAATCTGCACCATGAAATCATTCTTTTCAGTATACACTTTACTGTCACCCTTGCCACATTGCACTGCACGAATCCATTCCCTGATGTCTTCTTTTCTACATTATGAGTGCTCAAGGGCACAGAATATATCCAGCACACAGCAATGATTAGAATCTCTGACTTTGGGGTTGAATACTCCCAACTAGAGACCTCTTTCTCCTGACCCTGTTCAGATAAATGAAAATGCGTCCTATAACTTCTATGTTTTGGGGGCAGTTTTAACCTAGAATAGATGGGTGCCCCTGAAGTTTCAAAATGTGACGTGAATGTGCATGTTTCCAAGGAGAATTCACACTTTCATCACATTCTCAAATTGGGGAGGGGGTGGAGGGAAAACGGTTCCAAAAGAAGTAAAGAATTTCTCCCATAATTAAATAAATTACATTTATGAAGTAATTCTGAGCTCTTCATAGCACTTTTTATAATAAAGAAAAGGGGGATGGTATATCTTGACCTCTACATAAAGAGAGTCCATTTTTACATCCCTTTAATTCTTTTCCAGTAAAAATTCAATTAGTGTATGATTTTTTTTCTGCTTCTTAAAATATCTTTTCCTTTATGATGATCCATGAAGACTGAAATCAGGTGCCAAGCACCCTACTAAGTACTTGAAAGTACATTAACTCATTTAACCTTTAGGGTGATTCTCCAAGTAAATCTTATTATCCTCCATAATATAGCAAAGGAAACTGAGACTTAGTGGTAAGATCAGTCCCAAAGCTGCCAATCTGTGCTGATAACCCCATGCTATATAGACCTCATCTTTGCTAGAGTCCTCAGCTTATGGAAACAAGCTTGTTTAATTCACTGTTTGGTTTACAAAACATCTGCAGCTAGAGACGTCAGAATTTTCCTTAAGCATTCAGTCAATACATAGATAGAAAGATGACTCTAAAGCTCACAGTTTATGTTCCCTTTGACTCAGGATGTTAATATCCTCCAAGAAGTAGGTCCTGCTTTTATACACAGACTTTGCCAGGCAGGTTAAATGACATCCCATGTATAACACTATACAAAGCCTTCATGAATATATATTACATTTTTGGGCAAAGAGAAAAAGAGTACTCTAACATATCAAGGATTCTAATGAAAACATGACCTACATATAAAACAAGAGAAATGTTGCTTTCTAACACCAGGAAAGCCAAATGTGTGCCAAACTGATATTTAAAGAAAAAGAAAAAATTGACAGACGATAAATAGAGCTAAGTGAGAGGCAGACTCTTCATGGCTTTTGGAACTCTGCTCTGAGCAGTTAAACTACAAAAGTGAGTTACAGAGGGGAGGAAGGACCATGTTCTTTGGCATCAGGTAGAGCTGGATTTGAATCTAGCTCAGCTATAAAATGAAAGTGAAACTTCACTACCTTAAAGGATAGTCAAGAGCAAACAAAGTCAGCACTGTATAGGTGGTCACTAAGCATTAACATTCTTTCTTCCTTCTTCAGAATTTCTCTTCTAACTTGTCAAAGAGCCAGAGTCACTGCCTCCAGTGGGCATTTCTTTAAACATGAATGTGCCTCTGATACAACTGACTTCCCAGGGATACAGGACCTTGCTGATGAATGATGCAAGGAGCCCTGGATCATTCTTTAGAATCTCCCTAAGAATCCAACTTACATTTCCAAGTATGTCCATCCAGAAAGACCAATCCAGTGTTAGCTGTCCAAGCTAAGGAAAGACAGGAAAGAAATACTCTGACTGTGTGTGCATGCTCAGTCACTCAGTCGTGTCCGACTCTTTGTGACCCTATTGGACTGTAGAAAACCAGACTCCCCTGTCCATGGGATTTTTCAGGCAAGACTACTGGAATGGGTTGCCATTGCCTGCTCCAGGGAATTTTCCCAACCCAGGGATCCAACCCGTGTCTCCTGCACTGGCAGGTGGATTCTTTACCACTAATGCCACCTAGGGAGCCCAGGAAAGAGATGCTTTGAAATGGGATATCTTTTTCTAACCCATCCAAGATGGGCAGCATGAGTTAGTACCATCTTCTTGGTGTCTTTCTAAATATCCAGTGCTAAACTAAACTGTCATATCCTTTGAGCAGCAAATTCAACTTTAGAAATTTCTGTTGAATAAATAATTATTAAAAAATAACAAAACTATTCTGACAATGTGTAAAGGATGTTGATAGCAGCACTCTTTACTTTGGTCCAATTAATTATTGGACTAGTTGTTGATTGGAAACCAACTAATTGTTCACCTGTGGGAACTGGTTAAGCAAGCTATATGGTCCACGTGTGTAAGAGGGGGTCCTACAGTCATGACGATGTGAAGAAAATACAATTTAAATGTTCACAGTGCATTAAACATAAGCATACGTTAGAAAACATTATGCTCAGGTTGAATTTATTTCGTGTGTGAAAAGAGATTAATATGGATATATTTTCAAACAAAATTTAGAATATGAGAACACATGTCATATGTCTTTTCATCTGTGTGCAACAATTATCCAAATTCCGAATTATCCAAATTATGCAATTCTCTGAATTATCCAAATTCTCTGCAACAATTTTTTTGTGTTGGTTTGGTAATAAAAACAGAAGTCATTTAAAAAATCTCTAATACCATTATCTTCCACGATACACATTATAGTGTCTCAACCTTCCCTGTTTTCTTTCCCAGGCCAAAAGCACATGGATATATCTGAATTATCCAAATCCTCTGCAGCAATTTTTTGTTGGCTTGCTAATAAAAACTGAAGTCATTTAAAAAATCTTTAAGACTGTGATCATTCACAGTTCACATTCTAGTGTCTCAACTTTCCCTGTTTCTTTTCCCAGGCCAGAAGCACTTGGATATACCTCAATTTCTGCTAACAGGAAACCTGGGAAAAAGAGCTCAGCTATATTTCCATTCTTCCATTTAAAGAAAGATTGCATTCATTATTCATATCCGGATGATTAAGAGAGAGAAAAGAATGGGAGAGAAGAAGCTGATTATGGTGATGTGAGGCTTCAAGAGAATAATTAGAACCATCCCACTTAGCACTGGGACAGCACCTCACATCTTCAAAGCTGTCTCAGATATTATCTAATTAAGCAAAGTATAGAGGACAATGACAACAGTGGAGGATTTAATCTAAGAAGCACGAGGGGGCCTTTGGATACTGAGGAGAAGAAATTAACAGAGGGGGCAGTAACAAGAGGGGCCAAATGAGAAGTTCAATGCAGAGTCTGAGATATCAGAAGCTCATAGAGGTTTTGAGGGCTGAAAGCAAAAATCATAAATTGAAAAAATAGAGAAGGGAGGAGGAAAAGAATGATGAAACTAGCAGAGAGCTGCAGGAAAATTCAATACCACTACATTGTTTCTAGAACCTTACATCATTAATCTATTTAATTATGCTTCCCATATATTTGAATGCAGAATGATCCCTGCGACCCTGGGACTCACATAATTCCAAATGCATTAGATATTGGGCCTGCTAATCAGAATCCCTGCTGACATTTATCTCTGTACCAGGGAAAACATTATAAACACAATCACAGATGCACGTTCTTGGAGGAAGCTTTAGACCACTGTCAGTTCCTGCCCTGTGACCCAATTTAAATGCACTGAGAAAACAAGTACATCAGAGGCTATAAAAAGAGCACGTCTCAGGCATCCTAAGAGCAGAAAGTTATTCATCAGAAGCTCAAGGAAATGCTAAAATAGAAGAATGCTTATTTGGGATGCTGCAATTCTTGGTTGGTCTGATTCTTACTAACACTGGTTTACATCTTCATTCAATTACTGGTCCCTAGTGGCCTTATCCTATAGTAAATATCAGTTATTACAATTTAGTAAGATTTATGATCTGTTCCCTTGAAGATATATCCCGGGAGGTGGGGGGAGGCGGCAGGTAGAATTTGCAATGGGCCTTGATGAGGGGAGGAAAAGTCAGAAGAGGCAGTGCCAGGAGCCAAGGCCATGTATGTGCTGAAAAGCCAAGTCAAAGACAGGCGTTATGTCCAGTCCGCAGGTACCATAGGCAGAGATTTCTTAGAGTCGTTCCGTTTTCCATGACTTACTCTGTCACCTTCAGCAGGATTAAGGACAGGCAGTGAAACATACAGCCCCCAGACAGGCATATCAACATCTGCCCTTTCTTTCTTTTCCCCTGAAACATTTAAGACTGCAGTTTAAAATACAGCTGACAATTACCAAGCAGGAGCTTCCTTGCCCAGCAGTAATTCCCATATTGGTTCAGTGCAGTAAACACACCTGTGTACTGTGATTACACCTGCATGCCTTATTGACTTTTTCTCTTTTTTTTGGTTTTGGCTTTAGTGCTTTACTGATCAAAAAGAATCAGATTCCTAGCTCTTTGCCTGGGATATTGCTCATTACATTTCAATATCTGATTTGAAATAGTGGGGGTAGTGAGAGTGGAGGCATGGCCAGCTTGTGTCACCAGAGTGGACAACAAGCACATTATGAGCATTTTTAGCCATGTTTGTAAATTAAATATAAAGGGCTTAACTTTAGCACAAGTGGGGCATTCAAAGGTCTCAACTAGTCCTCATCACGGGGTCTGCTTTCTCCGTCTTTTTCTCCTCCCTCCGTCTCTCCTCCCCTTCCTTCTATCTATTTACTCATTCCCCTTATGCAAAACTACTAAAAATCTATGCTGCTATAGACCACCTGAGAGGATTCTGCCTAAGCCTTTACTTTTCTTTGCTACTCATTCCACACTGGGTCTGTCTCTCTTCAATACATTCATTGGAAGCTGACTCTGAAGTGTAAACTAATTTCATAATTTAAACAAAATGGCATTGGAAGATTAAAAATCACAAAGCACATTCACAAGAAATAGACATCGAAATAATCCCTGTGTGCTTTATGGCTTTTGGGATCTGACCTGTTATTCCTCTGTCTTCCCAGGCGATTGACAGCTACCCACAAGCCAAACAAAGGAGGGCAGGAGAACCAGTTGCCTTCACAACCTATGCCTTAGTTTCCTAAGGCTTCCATAACAAATTACCACTAACTGGGTGGGTTAAAACCACAGATATTCACTCTGTCACAATTTGGAGGGTCAGAAAGCAGAAGTCAGGTGTCAGCAGGACTGGTTCCTTCTAGAGGCTCTGTGACAGGAGCGCTGCCTCTCCCCCAGCTTCTGGTGGCTGCTGGCAGTTCTTAGCATCCCTTGGCTTGTAGAGGCATCATTCCAATTTCTGCCTCTGTCTTCACATGTCCTTCTCCATGGTCTCTGTGTGTTCTCCTTTTCTGTACTTAATAAGGATACTCATCACAGGATTTAGGGTCCACCCTAAATCTAGAATGATCTCATCTCAAGATGCTTAATTACATCTGCAAAGACTACTTCCAAATAAGTTCACATTCACAAATACTGAGGATTCAGGCTTGCACATATTTTGTGTGTGTCGGGGGGACACTATTCTACCCTCTACGCCCATCCTTGTTCTATTCTTCATCACACTCTCACATTACCAATGTTGAGGGAAAAAAACCCAAGTAAGTCCTATAACATGTACAGAGATACACTGAAGGACAGTACATTCAGTCTTCTTTGGAAGCAAAGATTAGAAACATCTTAAATGTCCATCAACAGGAAACTAGGCTAAATCAGTTTGGCTCATCTACCCAATGGAATAACAGGCAGCTACTAAAGACAACAAAGTAGGATTTAAATAAATTGAAATGGAAATATCTCCAAAATATGTTGTAAAGAGAATTAAGAAAATTATAGAACAAAATACATCTCACAAATCCATTCTGAAAAACAAGCTATAAACAACAAACCCACACAAGCTTCCTTTCGGGGAATTTCTCTGTTCCCATGCCAGTTATGCAGCTCTGAGTCGATCCCTTTTCCCTGCCATAAAGAGTAATCAGATCTAGACAATCACAGTATCCTGTTCTGCTGACCATTGTGACAGGGATGGAGGTTGCCTGAAAACCAAGCTAGGCTAGTCAGAAGCCTTCCATGGATTTTTAACAATTTTGATTTTAAGGAGAAACAAAATCTTGATTTTGGGCCCTATATTAGGTTTCTATGGCTACCAGAACCAATCACCAAATACTTGGCGGCTTAAAAGAACACAGATTTATTATCTTATCATTATGTAGATCAGAAACATGACAAAAGTCTCATCGTATCAACATGGCTGTGTTCCCTTCTGGAGAGTCTGGGGTGAATGAGGGGAATCCATTTCCTTGCTTTTTCCAGCTTCCAGAGGCATCCACTTGTTTGGTTCACGGTCCCATTTTTCCATTTTCAAATCCAGCAATAGATGTTTGGGTGAGGTTTATCACATTTTTTTCTCTGTCTGATCTCACTTTCATGGTCACATCTCCTCTGACTCTAACTCTTCTTAACCCCTCTTTCATTTTTAAGGACTCTTGTGATTACTTTGGGTCCACCTTAATAATGCAGGATAATATTCCTATTTTAAGTTCAGCTGATGAGTGAGTGAGTGAAGTCACTCAGTCGTGTCTGACTCTTTGCGACCCCGTGGACTGTGGTCTACCAGGCTCCTCTGTCCATGGGATTCTCCAGGCAAGAATACTGGAGTGGGTTGCCATTTCCTTCTCCAGGGTATCTTCCCAACCCAGGGATCAAACCCAGGTCTCCCTCATTGCAGGCAGACTCTTTACCCTCCGAGAGACCAGGGAAGCCAATAGGTCAGCTGATGAACAACTTTAATACCATTTGCAATTTTAATCCTCCTTTGCTATGTCAGACAACACATTGACAGGTTCTGAGGATAAGGATTTACACATTTCTGAAGGGAGATAGGACATTATTTTGTCTTGAATCTGGAGCAAATCCAGGTCTGCCGATAGCTATCCTTCCCAACACATGCGGAAAGG
Organism: Cervus canadensis; assembly: GCF_019320065.1. Taxonomy (NCBI): domain Eukaryota; kingdom Metazoa; phylum Chordata; class Mammalia; order Artiodactyla; family Cervidae; genus Cervus; species Cervus canadensis. The sequence continues at coordinate 22,887,210 of NC_057407.1, forward strand.
CGACTGAGGGGACAGACACATAGAAAGAGGACAAGCTGAGCAAGAGATGAGAGAAACAAAGACTGCCCTGCTGGAGACCCTGGATCCAGCCATTCCTGAGGCTAGCACAACTCAGGTAAGTATGATTATATAGGCCAAGAGATTCCTCCTATTTTTCTTTTTTTTTTTTGAATTGGGCTGGTCTCCTGTGCAATCTAAAGATCTCAGATATTTGCATATGTCTAGCACAGTCTTGAAAGAACAGCACAGGATAGAACCGGATGGTGTGTGATAGCTCTCATTTTTTCCCTTAGTATATCTGTATTATTTGAATATTATACAGTGGGCAGCTATTACTTTTGTAATTTAAAAAATGAAGTAAAAACAAGAGACTGTAACATAAAAAGTAAGTTTATACAGGGCTAGAAGGTCTAGTTAAAGAGCACAAACCTTCTAAGTTTCTCTTTCATTTGGTGCTTTTAAACAGTACCTGAGTCCATATGAGAGCTCATAATTACAAGTTACTTCTTAGGCCCTGATAACATGCTTTATCCTTTAAGAAGAGCTATTTAGATGGGAACCACAGATGTAAAAGGGCTATCTATGTTCAGAGTGCAAACAAAGAGCCTGCTGGCTCGTTTTTGGAGTTCTGACATGTCCCTGCCCAGGTCCGCATGGCAGGCCTTGAAAGCACAAGTCTGCACAAGAAAGCACAAGTTCTCTTCCTTGCCTCCTCAGACTATAATATGTGCAATATAGTACATCAAGTGAAAAGAAAAGAAGCAGAAACAAATGCCTGCATTCCCCTTAGCAAAACAAAGCGATAAAAGCAGGCTTGATGCCAGTTGCATTAAACAACAGGAAGAAAATCGTTTGTTAAAATATCACAATTAAGAGCTCTGAAGAGTTTTCCTGCTGGACCCAGCACAGTAGGGGTTAGTATGCTGGATCCAAATCCCCTGATCTTCTTGTTACACAGCCTGATGGATTGAGAACCCAACAGGCAGGAGGCATTTCAGTATCCTTTAGAACAAACCCTCTGAAAATCCCAGCCAAAGAGCAGAGGCACCGGCATTAAAATCTGGACCTTTCTGACACCAGGACCCAAGGTTCTCAAAACCCAGTCGGCATAAGAATTACTCAGGAACCTTATGAACCACCCAGATTCTCAGGGTCCATCTTCCAAAGCTCTGGAATCTAGAGATTTGGGGTTAGGTCCAAAATTCTATATTTCAACAAGCTCCTCACATAATCAGATGCAGGACAAACATATGCACAATACAATCTTTTTCTTTCTGTTGCAACTCCTGCCTTTTTACTTCTTTAGGTATCTCAGACTTGGAAAAGCAGAGGTTGAAGGATTCCTAACACATATTTCTTGCAGCCACTCTTTTCTCATATCCCAGAACAGAAACAACTGCAATTGGGAGGTATTTCAATGAGTAACTCTTACAGACCAAAAGTTAAAAAAAAAAAAAAACAGTGAACCTCACAAGGAGAGTAAACAAAATTCACAATCCTCTAGAGATAAGAAATAAATTTTTTGAATATGTTAAATTCACCAGGCTATAAGTATTCAAATTTCAGGGCAAGAAAGAATCAAACTATTGATCAAACCTTTCCGGACTCATGTCAAGAAATTGCAGTAGGCTACATAATTTCAAAAAGTGAAAGTCTCTCAGTCATGTCTGACTCTGCGAACCCATGGACTGTATAGTCCATGGAATTCTCCAGGCCAGAATGCTGGAGTGGGTAGACTTTCCCTTCTCCAGGGGATCTTCCCTACCTAGGGACTGAACACAGGTCTCCTGCATTGCTGCCAGATTCTTTACCAGCTGAACCACAGGGGAAGCCCAAGAATACTGGAGTGGGTAGCCTATCCCTTCTCCAGTGGATCTTTCCAACCCAGGAATCAAACCAGGGTCTCCTGCATTGCAGGCAGATTCTTTACCAACTGAGCTATAAGGGAAGCCCATAATTTCAAACCCCTCTTTTATTCTGAGATATCCTAGTCCTTACAGGGTAGCTCCTGCATATTTCTGCTTTGTTTAGTTGGAGGGCTGGCCGTTTGGGACATTATCAACTTCTTTAAACCAGACATTGAAAATAGCAGTCTGGTGTTGCCCTTTATGACTAAGCTGGATTTGACCTTATTAAGTCCTAAATTAGTCAAAGTAGAACACTTTTTTTTTTTTAACTTTTCCATTAATCCCTCCATTCAAAACTGTCTGTTGAAACTAAACAACGGAAAATACCAGAATGAAGCCATAGGTGAGCAGGGTTTGGTTTAGATCCTGACTCTTTTAGCTTTTCCTACCCTCACCATACCGGAGGCCCTTTAACCAGCTCCATGCCCTCAACACTCCCACTCCATAGCACTTACTATTTTCTAATTACTGTATAATTTACTAATATACCATAGCTACTGTTTAAGTCAATCATTTCCTCAAGAATGGAAGCTCCAAAAAGTTGAAAATTTTTGTCAGTTTTGTGCATAGAACAATGCCTGGAACAGATACGTGCTCTTAAAGTGAGAGAAGGAAGAGGAGTCTATAGTAGGAAAGAGCAAAACCCTCATAGAAAGAAGCAGAAATATAATAAAAGATGCAAACAGACTGGGTCCTGATGGTGGTAAATGTGCTGTCCAATATGGTAGCCGTTAGCCACATGAGGCAATTGAGAACTGGCAAAGTGGCTAGTCTCAACTGAGACTGGATCTTGAAGACTTAAAACAGGAAAGAATATAAAAGATCTCAATAGTTTTCCAAACTGATTACATGTTGAAATAATATTTTTGACATAGTGGGTTAATTTGCTAAAATTAATCTCACCAATCTTTTCTTACTTTGTTACTGGAAAATTTAAAATGACATGTGTAACTCATATTCGTGTCTCCCACTGTATTTCTACAGGTCAGTGCTGTGTTGGGGTTTCTGAATCTCACCATTTCTTTTTCTTTGTTTTTCTGCTCTACTTATTTCTTTTAAACTAATTTTAGACTGACAGAAAATTTGCAAAAAAAAAAACAGCATAGAGTGTTCACGTATATCTTTTCCTCACTTTCTCCTAATGTTAATATCTCATATTTTTAACTCACCTGCAGAGATTATTCAAATTTCAACCATTTTTCTCTTAATATCCTTCTTCTGTTCTGGAGCAGAGGATCCCACACTGCATTTCGTTATTATGCCTCTTTAGTCTTCTTCAACTGATGACAGCTCCTCGTTCTTCCCTGTCTTATGACTGTGGCACTTCTGATAATTACTAGTCAATTATTTCACAGGATGTCTCATTTTGAGTTTGCCTCCTTTTTTCTCATGATTAGATTGAAGCTATGCATTTGCATCAAAAAGGGCCACAGAAGCAATTTTGTGATCTCACCACGGGGTCCATGCTATCATATTTCTGGTGATGTTAACCTTGGTTAAGGTGGTGTCTACTGGGTTTCTCCACTGTAAAGTTTATTATTTTGCCCTTTGTAATTTATAAATCTCTTAGGAGAGATATTTAAAATTATGCAGATATTCAGTTTCTCCTCGAACCCCCCTGCCCTGTTTTTAGCATCTGTCAGTGAGGATCCCATCATTTCTTAGACCTGAGGTTCTTCTTAGACCTGAGTGGCAGCAGCTATTTCTCCATTTCTTTTGCACTGTGATGTCTTCATGCCCTGTCCACTCCATCACTGATGGGACTTGCCTGGCACTGCTGGTATTTGAGTTTACAGCCTCCTTGAAACAGGCTCATTATCTATGAAGCTGAGGTTCTCTTAGCCCAGTGTTCATGAACTGTCATATATAACAGAGTATAGCTTACTTAGACTTACAATCATTGATGTGAATAATTTAAATAATAAGTGGGTTCTACAACAGCAACTCCTGATACAAATTCCAGTGTGCTCTTATTCTTGGGAGACATTTATCTATATTGGTCACAATTCTGTTTCTGTACTTTCTCTCTTCAGAGGGTAGGGGAAAGGAGGACAAAGGTGGTAAAGTCTAGTGCTTTTTCATGGATGAGGTGCTGGGGTAAAAGACTGGGACCTCCATTAATGAGTAAATTTTGTCTGACCATACACTCGTGAACTATCTATTTACAATCAAGGAAAATGCAGCATGATTAAGATACACCTCTAATTTATAAACTTGGCCACCCAAGATAAAATCACAGGAGACATCCTTGATGTCTTGATAGTCTTCCCCCTCCATTTGCATTTGATTGACACTTTATTCATATTAGACACTTCATCTTTCGATCTTCTTCAATCACTTTCAGCATCATCACTAAGTCAGGCCAGCAGAGTTAGTGTTCAATATAACACATTGACTAATAGATGGATAACATATATTTGGAAGTGTTAACCCACAAAAAAGGACTGGAAAAGGTCAGTTCTCATTCCAATCCCAAAGAAAGGCAATGCCTTTCTAGAATGTTGTTAAGAAGATCTCCATAAAGCAACACAGTTTCTCTCTGCTCTTCACTGACAAGGGCTATTCATTTTAGAACCCTTCTCAGCAAGGGTGGGATGTTGCGAGGGTGGGATGTTCTGAGAGAACAGCACTGAAACAAGTACACAATCAAGGGTGAAACAGATCACCAGCCCAGGTTGGATGCATGAGACAAGTGCTCAGGGAAGACCCAGAGGGATGGGATGGAGAGGGAGGCGGGAGAGGGGATCGGGATGGGGAACACATGTAAATCCATGGCTGATTCATGTCAATGTATGGCAAAAACCACTACAATACTGTAAAGTAATTAGCCTCCAACTAATAAAAATAAATGGAAAAAAGAAAAAAGAACCCTTCCTATAGCTTGAATACCCAGACCTACAGTTGGTAGATTCATATGAGATTTTAAATATCATCAACATATTACTTTATAAAACGTTTTCATTTTAAAAGTGAACTAAATTAACTCATTAAAAGGTCTCCCTGTCATATGTGTACTGTATACTTGATAGAACTTTGGGATCTGCATGTTATACAAGATTATTTTCAGTAAAAACCCACTGTATTCGCAAATTAATATGGTATATTGTGTAGGACATGGTAATTGTTTATAATCTACAGTATTGCTGGGCATAATGGAACTTGTTTAGTTGCTAAGTCGTGTCCGACTCTTTTGTGACCCTATGGACTGTAGCCTGCCAGGCTACTCTGTTCATGGGATTTCCCAGGCAAGAATACTGGAATGGGTTGCCATTTCATTCTCCAAGGGATCTTCCCAACCCAAGGACCGAATCTGCATCTCCCGTTTGACCAGAAAGTTCTTTACCACTGAGCCACCTGGGAAGCCCATAATGGAACTACTGAAAGCAATATTTTCCTATTATAAATTAATCAAAATACTATCGATATCTGAACAACCCACCACTGTCTTCAGACTCATCATCTAATTTCAGCCACTGACACCCCTTCAAGATTATTTATATAATTATAACATTAGTCACTTTTGTGTCTGTTATTTTGTTAGTTTTAAGGTAAATTGTCACTTTTTTAGATCTTTCATTCAGTGGAAATGACTGCTTTGAATTTTATGTCACAAAATGTGTGTGTGCTAAGTCGCTTCATTTGTGTCTGATTCTTTGCAACCCTATTGTAGCCTGCCAGGTTCCTCTGGCCATGGGATTCTCCAGGCAAGAATAATGAGTAGGTAGCCATGCTCTCCTCCAGGGGATGTCACAAAATAATATATTTTAAATACTCTAGAATAAGATCTAAGCAAGTAACAGAACTAGATGATCAACTCTACCCACTTAAAATCATGGCCTGCTACAAAACAATGTTTAGAAAGTGACTTCGACAGATAAAAACTATTAGTACAAAAATATTAATAGTACAAAAATAATTTACATTGAAATTCTGAAAAAACATTGCTACTATAAGATGAGCCATGATATTTTGTCAACATTTGAACTATGAAGTGGCTTAGATTAGTGCTGTCCAATATAAATATAAAGCAAACAACAATGGGAGCCACAGGTTTAATTTAAAATTTCCTAATAGCCTCCTTATAAAAGTAAAGAGACAAGTAAAGTTTCTCGGCCTTTTGGCTAAGATCAAGTGTAGTATCTGTTCTTATCAGTTTAAAATAATCTATTTAAACCAATATACCCCAAATATTACTATGTCAATGTCTAATCAATATAAAATATTATGAAATTTCATACTAAGCCTTTGACATCTAGTATGCATTTCATACTTTACAGCATATTTTCATTCAGACTAGCCACATTTCAAGGGTTTGTGGCCACAAGCAGTTAGTGTATAATAGCACAGGTCTAAGATTTTATTAGTAAAAAGTTTCAGGTATTCAAATCAATGAGATGATGCTCATCTTTCCTGTTTATCACATAGTATCTTTTGAACATCTATTATTTTCTAAGGCTATGTTAAACTCCTATAGTATTTTTTGAACAAAGGAATAGAGATGACAACATCGACAATCAATTCTGATTTAACACTGAATTTTCTACAACTAAGAATCCTGTCATCATATTCTGTTTTATCCAAAATAAGAGGTACTGTAATAAACACTGAGATAACAGAAGCTGATGAGGACAGCAAGGGCTCACATTTATTAAGCAACTTATATGTGCCACACATTGTTTAAATGTGAGAACTCTTGATTTATTTCTATAACCCTACAAGGTAGGTACTATGATACTTGGAACCACAAACTCCTAATATAGGTGTCACCAATGTGAATAGCAATTCTCATCTTTCATGCAGTAAAGATAATAGTGACTGATTATTTATTTAGAGCTTGCTATGGCTCAGGCACTATATTAAGCAATTAACTGTCATTACGTCATTAAAATTCACAAAACCTTTATAAAATAGGTATTATTTCCATTTTACAAGTTAGAAAATAGACTCAGAGCTTCAAAGACTGTAGTCAAGACACGGTACTAACTCTTTGTTTATGCCATGCTATATACTATAATGTATAGTCTGTTTACAATGAACTCATTTGATAAAAAAGGTGCCTTCTCTGGGGGTTCCCTTATACACTTGGGAAGACAAGGGCTGCTTGCTGGAAATAATTGGAAATTATTTTGAGCACAGTCCAAATTGTGTGGTCCTGATAATAAGTGAAAACAGATATAAAGGGTTGGAAAATTCTGGAGCACAGCTTAGAGAAGAAAAGATACTTTTTGGTTTTTAAATGCCACCACTGCCCAAGTGGCACTTACATTAAGAACCCACAGGTATAATCATTATAGTACACAACTACATTCTCAATAAGCACTGCAATTCGTTAGGTACTTGTCCTTCACCAAGCATTTCAACATACTCTGGCTTATATGAGCCATATAATCACTTTGTAAGATGGGCAGGGAAGGAATACATTCATTTTACTGCTGAAGGAAAAAGAGACCGATTCACCCAGAACTGCATAGTAGCTTCGGATGATGTGACAGTATGTATTTCAGTTTCAAAAGTGAATTTAATTACATGAAAACATTAAGTAAATAACAGTCCCAGGTGGGACGTATATTTGGGAAAACCCATGATCAAAATATAAGAAACTTCCACTTTATATAATGCCATAAATTTCCTAATATAAATCATTATTTACAGGTTATATTACTTGATGCAGATTCCAACAGACAATTTGTACTGAATGTTTTGCTTGCTTATAAGAAACATGTAATATTAAATGTCAGATGAATGACATTTTAACACTCTTAGCATTCCATTTGGACTTTATATAACAATTCTTTATACTACTATCTTCTTTACTGGGCTGTGAACTCATTGAGGAGAATGACTTTATCTGACTTATCTTTGTGGTCTTCAGTGTGTTGAGTTATTCATTTCAATTATGTTAGTTTATTGGAAAGAAATAGCAATCCACCTGAATTACATCAAGAAAACAGCATATTTTGGGGAAGGTACATACAGACTGGTTCCAAATAAGCAAAGGAGTACATCAAAGCTCTATATTGTCACCCTGCTTATTTAACTTACATACAGAGTACATCATGAGAAATGCTGGAATGGATGACGCAGAAGCTGGAATCAACATTGCCGGGAGAAATATCAATAACCTAAGATATGCAGATGACAACACCCTTATGGCAGAAAGTAAAGAAGAACTAAAGAGCCTCTTGATGAAAGTGAAAGAGGAGACTGAAAAAGTTGGCTTAAAGCTCAACATTCAGAAAACTACGATCATGGCATCTGGTCCCATCACTTCATGGCAAGTAGATGGGGAAACAGTGGAAACAGTGGCAGATTTTATTTTTTTGGGCTCCAAAATCACTGCAGATGATGACGGTAGCCATGAAATTAAAAGATGATTACTCCTTGGAAGGACAGTTATGACCAACTTAGCATATTAAAAAACAGAGACATCACTTTGCCAACAAAGGTCCATTTAGTCAAGGTGATGGTTTTTCCAGTAATCATATATGGATGTGAGAGTTGGACTATAAAGAAAGCTGAGTGCCAAAGAATTGATGCTTTTGAACTGTGGCATTGGAGAAGACTCTTGAGAGTCCCGTGGTCTGCAAGGAGATCCAACCAGTCCATCCTAAAGGAGATCAGTCCTGGGTGTTCATTGGAAGGACTGATGCTGAAGCTGAAACTCCAATACTTTGACCACCTGATGTGAAGAGCTGACTCATTGGAAAAGACCGTGATGCTGGGAAAGATTGAAGGCAGGAGGAGAAGGGGACGACAGAGGATGAGATGGTTGGATGGCATTACCAACTCAAGGGACATGAGTTTGAGTAAACTCTGGGAGTTGGCGATGGACAGGGAGGCCTCGTGTGCTGCGGTCCATAGGGTTGCAAGGAGCCAGATATGACTGAGCAAGTGAACTGAACTGAACTGAGCATATGGCCAGAACTAGAAAGTCAGAAAGACAGGGGCAGGTCTAGGGAGCAACAGCTCAACTCACATCTCCCCCTGGGGTGAGGCATCCTGATGATGCCTCAAGATGTATTTAACTCTTTTGATAGGATACTTTCCTCCCTCCAACTGGCTTCCTTTTCTGATTCACTTTCTGCTTCCTTAGCGCTCTGGCTCAGAGAGAGCTCTCCACGGCCTCTCTGGCTTTGACTCGTCTGTCACTCCCTTCCCCTCTCCAGTTTCTCAGTGCAAATACCGTAAACAGGGAATCTGACTGGTCTACCATAGCTTTCTATAACAAGCCATTACTTTGTTTTAAAACAACAACTAGTGCATCTAATAGGTATCTCAACTTTACATGTCCAAAATGGAACAACTGATCCAGGTCCCACCATCTCCCAGTACCATCCTCCCATTTTTGGACCCTAAGCCTTGATTCCTTCTTTGCCTTGCCTTCTCCTCACATATTATTTCACAAAGCTAGTTCTATGTACCATCTCTTAAAATATATCCCAAATCTTTCCACTTTTCTCCCTCTTAATAGGAGAGGGAGAACCTCTTAATAGGGTTTTAGTGAAAACCCTATTGAAGCCACTATCATCTCTTGTGTATGTTAAATGAAAAATGTATTTTGCACACAGCAGCTAAAATTATGCTTAAAATAAATAAATCACATCATGTCACTCCTTTATTCTTAAGTAAAGGATTCCCACTACATCCAGAATAAAATTCAAGTGTCTTACATGGCCCATGAGGCCCTATTTCTTACCGACCCCTGCATGACTCACTGTACCTCCCCTCCTCTTTATCCACTGTTTTCTGCCTGCACTATTCTTCTACCTGTTGCTCTACTGCACCAGGTTCCCTCTTGCCTTTGTACCTGCTGTTCCATCTTCACCTAGACCTTCCCAGGGTATACCCTTGTTGTCACTCACATCTCAGCTTAAATATCTTCTCACAAGAGAGACCTTGCCAACTCCATTCCCAGTTATTATCCACTGTATCACTCTGTTTAATTTTTGTCACTGTGCTTGTCCTACATGATCTTGGTCTTTTGCTTGTTTGCATGTTTCTTTTCTCTAGTCCTTGCCCTCACTACAATGTTAAGCTCCAGGAGAAGAAAGACCCAATGTAACTTGCTCTCCAGTACCAAGAATAGTTCTTGGCACAGTGTAGGCATTCAAAAACGTGCTACATATCTAGAGAAAACCATAATTTGAAAGATACAGGCTACCCAATGTTCACTGCAGCAACCTAATGGAAGCAACCTTAATGTCCATTGACAGAGGAATGGATAAAGAAGATGTTGCATATGCATTTACAATGGAATATTACTCAGCCATATAAAATAATGAAACAACACCATTTGCAGCACCTGGATGGACCTAGAGATTATATTTTAAGTGAAGTAAGTCAGATAGAGAAACTTGACAAATATCATATGATACCACTTACATGTAGAATCTAAAAAAAAAAATGATACAAGTGAACTTATTTATGAAACAGAAACAGACTTTGAAGACAAACTTATGGGCTAAATTAGGAGTTTGGGATTAACATATATACACTACTATATGTAAAAGAGATAATCAACAAAGACCTATTGTAATAGGGAACTCTATTCAATATTCTATATAGCCTATAGGGAAGAGAATCTGAAAAAGAATGGATCTATGCATAACTGAATTACTTTGCTATAGACCTGAAACTAACACAATACTGCAAATCAACCATACTCCAATGTAAAATAAAAGTTAAAGTTTTAAGATGTGCTAAATGAATGAATGAGTCTCTCTTTGTTGCAGCAACTATTTATAGATTGTTGATCAACTAATCACTAACCCATTTAGTGTTAATCAACTAATCCATTTAGCTGGGATGCGTGGGGCCCCTAGGACCCAAACATGGCTGAGTCTGGGTTGGATCTGCAGCAGAAGACAAGCATTCTATACTTATCATGTTCACTCATGTCTGGCTTACACTGATTGATCAGATGAGTAAATGGACAAGTTCAAAAGTTCACCAAGTCTCTGAGGACTCCTGGTGATGTACAGTGAGATTCTGAAAGATGAGCTGAGTATGCTTTACTGTTTTCCCCATATTGTCTGTATCTCTTCCAAAAAGCATTGTAGAAAGTGATAGAGACACACTGTATATGTGGCTAGTAGCATTTGGTTGAAAATTGAAGTGATTTTTTAAAACTATAGAAATACAGTCATCTGGGTACTAGTGATGAGCCTGAGCTAGAAAGTAATTCACATTACATTTCCATTTAGTCTTGTGCAACATAAGGCATTCACAGTCATTTTCTTCTATGGCACTGTTTGTTACAATATGGGGTATTTAAGCTTTACTTTTTAAAATCTGCATAAAGGAAATGCTAAAAGTTAAACTTCTTTTTTTTTTTTTTTTTTCAGAGGATACTCACTATGCAGAGAGACCAAATTCCATTTCTAAAGACCATGGTAATCAGAGTAATAATTTCAGGTTTCAAAATGGTAAAGTTAAAGTCAGTCTAAAACGATGACTTAAGTAACAAAAAATCGTATTTAATGGGGTACAACTGACAGCATTCACTCTCTCTTAACAGTCACTTATGAAGACTGGTAAAAAGATCAGAGAAACCAGTCCTTTCTCATTTTGACAAGCAATAAACTAAACACACAGATAAATAAGACTAAATTCTTAAAAATTAACCCTGAAGACAAAATCTTCTATGGTATTTTTGTATCTATGAGGGCCCACAGTTGGCAAACGAGTTCTCTTTGCAATCACTTTTGGGCAGACTGCTTTCAATGCCAACATTTAATGAGGGTTGGTTAAGATGAGCACCATGCCATAAATTAATTTGATACGTGAATTATTAAAAAACTCAATCACACTGTGTAAATATTAACTTGTCAATTTGGGCAATTTGTTTGGGACCCCATTGTTACTAGTAAAGATTAATAGTGCCTTAATTCTAATTATCTGCACTGTGACTCTGTGTGATGGTGATATTGGGGAAGGATTTCAGGGACATTAGTGCAGATTCCTGTAAAATCAGGGACTTGTCATGGGTACTGACAAGACATGCAATCTGTGTCTTGATTTCATCCATGTCTCAAGTACCCTTTTAAAAGCCTAAGCTCCACAGAAAAAGAATCTCTTCTCTTTTCATTTTTAAATTTCCATCATTGTCCAGAACCATGCCTGGGCCATACTGAGTATTGCATGGATTAGCAAACATCATCAATGTGCCCAATGTGCATTGGGCAAAAGGGGTCAGGGGGTGGAATCAGGCACACACGCTAGGGTGATATCAGATATAAAGAAAGGTGAGTATACGGCTCTTCAAAAATTTTTGCCAAGAATATAAATGTCTAATAATTATATAACAATGTGTTTATCTTTGCAAATAATTAAGTACATACTTTTATAGGATTCCATTGTTGGTGAGAATGCAAAGAACCGTATCCTTCTGGTGAAAATCTAAACTGCTTTCTGGAGAGGAGTTTGGCAAAATTTCTGAAAATCTAAGACCTATCTACCTTTATATCCCAGGAACTTAATAAAGTTATAAAACTCTGTTAATTGCACATTGTATCAGTGAAAAACTAGAGCAATCTAAATATCCAACAGTAAGTGCCTGGCTTAATACATTATGGTATGGCTATGAGGCCAAATAATGTGGTAGATCCATAAAAGCTGATGTGGGAGGAGATTACAATTGTTTTTTTTTTTAAATAAAAATTTGCAAATAATATTTACACCAAAATCAGTTTGCATGAAAATGAGCACATGCAAAGAGAAAGTCTCAAATGATACACATGAAAGGAAACTCTTAAAAGTGATTATCTCTGAGAAGTTACATTAACAAGAATTCTGATATTCTACTTCATTAATTTCTGTACTATGGGATTTTTAGAATAGGAAAAATAATGTGTTCCTTTTTCTAATTAAAAAAAGCTATTTAAAAATGTGGTTATAAATAACAGAATGTGTCAGATGACGAATTGTCAAATGGTGGGAGAATGGGTGGAAAATGAACCCCCCGTTTTATTTATGTAGAGGTTGTTGAGCATAATTCTCAGCTGATTTCTAAAGAAACCCAGAGCAAGTCCATCTTGGAGAATATCTCAACTCTGCCCTTAAGAAGAATGGTTCTCTGCACTTTCTCCTTATTTCTGGTTTCTCAGTACTAGGTTTAAGGAGCATTGTAACTAACACTACTTCACTGTGATCAAAGATGTTCAACTTCCTCAATCATATCTGGGAAATCTCCACTCCCGAAATCCTGCTTCCAAGCCTTTGCCAGGGAAATAAGAATCTGCTGTAGCATTAAACTCTTCAGTGTAACTGCATTCTTAGAAAACCTTGTCATTTATGTGATTCCTTAACAGTCTCCCAGTGACAGCTGCTACTTTGGCATCCAGTTTTTCAAATTAAAAAGTAAAACATTCTACAAATGGTATGAGCAACAGCTCATTTCTTTCAAATTCCACCCAGCTACAAAAGGAAAAAGGGTGATCATGATAGCCCCAGCATGGGATTGTTCTGCTTTCAGAGTTTATTCCTGGGCTTGGGAAATCAACTAGGAAATAAATGCTGGTAATTCTGAGTCCCAAGGAACATGGTATCCCTAACAATTATTCCTGGCATCCTTCTTGCCTGCCCAACTTGTGGGCTGGTGGGGAGCAGGCTCAAAATTTAGGAGTGAGGAAAGAATCTTGGCTAATGTGGTGGTCTGTCACCTCAAGGACATCACTGGTGCTCCCCACAGTGTGAAAGGTGAAGAGTCTGACCTTTGAGGGAAGCCAAACCCCTCATGTCTGGTTCTGCTACTTCCCAGCTGTGTGGCTTTAGGCAAGTTATTCAACCTCAATGAGGTCAGACTCTTCACCTTTTATATATATGGATATATATATATATATATATGTGCAGGTGCATGTATATACACATACACACATATATAAAATACACTACTACTTTGTAACTGCTACTTGGCCTAGGGAGGAAAAGCAACTAGGACTTCAGCCCTTTTTTGGGAGGACATGCTCAAAAGTACATTATGGGGGATAGGTAGTGAAATTGCTGGTTTGCCCATTACTACTAAATTTAACTTACTGCTTGTTTTTTTGTCACATTGTTTCTCATTCTAAGAGCAATATGTGTCACAACAGAAAATTTGGGAATAACAGAAAACAGAAACATCCATTTGTTTAGTCATGGTACTCTCCTTTTTTCTATTTTATTCTGTTAAGTAAAATAAATAAGGCAAGTGTTGCTTAAACCTAAGTGTAAATCCAAAACATTTTTTTTTTTAACTATCACAAAATGTGAGGCAATTGCAAATTGAAGTTCCACCTATTTATTTCTCCTTGGATCAGCAGTTCTCCAATTTCTGTGTGTCTAAGACTCATTTGGGGAGTACCGGCAGTCATGCTGATTAAGTAGGCCTGGGGTAGGATCTTCGAATTTCCATTTTAAGATTTCTACATGACATGAATGCAGACTGAAAGGGTGAGGGGGGATCTCTGAACCTGACTTTTTTTTTTTTTTTTGGAGTATAGTTGCTTTACAAGGTTTTGATAGTATCTGTTCTATGGCAAATTGATTCAGTTATATGTATACACATATTCACTCTTTTAAACATTTCCTCCTCACTTAGATCCCCACAGAGCACTGAGCAGAGTTCCCTGTGCTATAACTTAGGTTCTCTTTAGTTATCTATTTTATATATAGTAATGTTGTTGCTGTTTTTGCTTAGTTGCTAAGTGGTGTCCAAATCTTTGTGACCCCATGAACTGTAGCCCACAAGGTCCTCTGTCCATGGGATTTTCCAGGCAAAGAATACTGGAGTGAGTCTTCCCACCCTAGGGACTAACTCTGCTTCTCCTGCATTGGCAGGTGGATTCTTTACTGCTAAGCCATCAGGGAAGCTATGCAGTAGTACACATATTAATATTTCAATATTGAAATAGTGCCATTTGCAGACACACGGATGGACCTAGAGACTGTCATATAGACTGAAGTAAGTCAGAAAAACGACTATCATATAACATTGCTTATGTGTGGAATCTAGAAAAGTGAGCCTGACTTTGAGAGACAGTCTGCAGCCCTGACTCACGTCCAGGGCTCTGAAGTCCCACGGCTGGGACCTGGAAGAGGAATCAGGAATCCAAATGCTAGCCTCACAGATGTCACCATGTGCAGCCCCAGGCTCCCAGGCACTTACTTTTCAGCTCTGTTTGCCCAGCATCTGGCAAGCAAGGCAGTTGAGCATCTGCCTTCTTTTTGTTTGACTCCGTGGTCCCCAGAGAATTCAGTTCCTCTCATGGCTCATAAGATGCCATTCTTTTAGGGATGGATGGGTGGGGCTAGGGACCGACACCAGGTAAGGTATATGGTGAGACTTCTGGCCACCTGCTTGATAGCTCTGGGGGATGCAAAAAATGCTCTTACATTCCTCTGGGTCCAAATAGAAGGAAGCAGAGATGGAGGTTAATGGGACCCTGGAGCAGACACCTAACATTCCTGATAAACATGCAGAAAGGTATGAATAGGCAATTCAACCCCAATCCCCCAACTCCTGCCTCCAATCCTAGGAAAGGAAGCAGCTGAAAGGAAGAACTGGAACTTGTTTTTTGTAACTTCGAAAAAAAGCAATGTGTGTGTTCTTCTAGGGAGCAGGGCTTGTCCCAGGTAATGAGGCTCTGCCCACCACACTCCCCCATGCCTGCTCTGTAAAATGACACACAGGGAGACCAAGAACTACATAAAAGGCTCACCCAGCATACACTGATTTAATCTCTGCCACTTGTCACCTCCCTATGGGAGCTCAACAGAAACAACAGCCTTCATTACATAACCTACAATTATTTTCAATACATGCCCAAATCTAGGTTTTAAAAAGCCCTGTTCGGATTTTATGGGAATAGGACAAATATCAGAACAAGCCCTGTGAGGCTGAAAGAAAAAGACACATAGAGTAATTTTGTTGAATTTTTACATGTTCGTCTGCTCTCTCTGAAGCATCAGTGGCTGGGGCACTACCCAGGTTCTTGGCCGAGGTTAAGTATAACCATTCCTCTGGAATGGAAGTTAGGAAAGTATATTTCTGCTCTCATAGAGTCAGAGGTCTAACTAAGTCTCTTAAGAAAGCTTCAATCCAATTTGCACATTTGTAGATGAGGAAACTGACGTTCAGAGGGGAACTCTGTGCTGGCCATTGCCTGTTTGTTCTGTTCCATGACCTGCTCCTCCCCTGCTCTGCTCTGATTCTCAGGGGCCTGATTTCCTTTCCAACTGGCTTCCAGTTAGTTTGGGCCAATGGGAAGCTCTGGTGGGAGGCTAGAGGACAGGAACAAGGGAGAAGCCAGAATATCTGGCCACCTGCTTGATAGCTCTGGGGGATGCAAAGAATGCTCTTATATTCCTCCGGTTCCAAATAGAAGGAAGCAGAAATGGAGGTTAATGGGACCCTGGAGCAGAAACCTAACATTCATTAACACCTAACATCCACGCCCCCCACCCCCCAACCCCACCCTTTCTCCTGCTGCTTTGGGTAGCATGTCCAGAGTGGCTGCATCTCCACCTTGGTTCATTCATGCTCCTCTGATCACCTCCTCCATCTGTGGTCCCAGCTTTTGCTTGCTTGGGTAACCCATCTTGTGCTCTGATAAGACCAACTTCTCCCATTATAGCCTCTTGCCCAGGGGTGAGTAAACTTTTCAAAGGGACAGATAGTAAATCCTACAGGCTTTATGGGCCAACAGGGAAAGTCAAACTTTGTAGGTACTGTACACATACAATGTTTAAAATGTAATCATTAAAAAATATAAAAACCATTCTTAGCTTTTGAACTAAGTAAAAGCAGGCTATAGGCTGGCTGGACTTGGCTCAAGGGCCTAACTCTGCCACCCACGCTCTAGTCTTAGGGGTTGTGGTGAATTCCTGCAGTCTCTAATCTGTGAATTGCCTCCTGATATGATCGTAAAACCCCTGCCTCTCTAGTTTCCTATAACTTAAAAAAACTGAATCACTTGGCACGAGGTCTCTTTTCCTGACTGTATGTGGGCAATGACTTGTTTCAAACTGTACTCCATGAGTGGAATTGTTATCTACTTCATATATTTCTTATTGCTTTCAGAAACGCATTGTGTTAAGTTTCCATTCAAGTTGACTCTGCTGGCTGCCTACCTGTGTTTTGACTATCCTGGATGACATGCAGTGTTGTAAAACAAGTGACCCCTCCCAAGGGGATGCTCGAGCTAATGTTGGGAACAAGAAACTAAAAATGTTAAAGTTGATCCTCCTACTGACCAAATGCTGTCCAACATCACTGACAAAAGTGATGAAAAAAGCTGCGAAAAGCTGACAAACCAGGCTGGCTTGTAGATGCAAATTTCCACAATAGCTAAGGCATGGATGACCATGCAAATCTGATGTGTTATATACCACACAGGGCCTTGCCCACTGCTTCCACATGTGTTTAAACCCCCACTGTCCCTTCCCTGATTGCCTGCAGCTGCCTTCTAACCAGCCTCCCTGACTCCCACCCCTGCCACACACTCCCTTAAGACTATTTTCAAAGCTGCAGGCCAGGTCTTTTAAAAATATAAATTGCATGGCTCCACTGCTCAAAACCGCCAATGGCTCCCCATCGTACACACTATAAAATCCCAATTTGTCATGTTCTCTCTCCACTCTGTGTGACCCAGCCGCTGCCCACTTCTTCAAGCCTATCTCCTGCCTCCCTTCTCCTCCTCCTTCCAACCTAGCAGTGCTGATCCTCGCTGCTTCCCAGACTCTCCCCAAGCTCAGATGTCAGGCCCCTGCACTGGCTCTCCCTGCCCCTGGAATACACCCTCGGGGATCTCCAAGAAGTGTGCAGCTGTCTCTTCCTCTCTTAATTCTTGCAGGTTTGCACTCCTCTGTCACTTCATCGGAGTTTCCCTAACCAGCTAATCTAACATAGCTCAGCTTCTCCTTCTGTCCACTTCATCGTCTTATGACTTCAGCATGGCCCACGCTGTTCCCTTGGCTTAGAACATTTTTCCTCTCCATTCTGTGAGTCTTTTAAAATTAAAAAAAAAAAAATTACAATGTTGGGTTTAATTTCTGCAGGACAGCAAACTGACTCAGTTATACATGTATATTCTTTTCCATTATGGTTTATCACAGGATATTGAATATAGTCCCTTGTGCTATACAGTAGAACTTTGCTGTTTATCCATTCTATATATAATAGTTTGCATCTGCTAAATCCAAATCCTTCCCTTGCCACCCCTCTTCCTCTCCTTTTTTGACTGATTTAAATGCCATTTCCTCAGGGAGGTCCTTCTGGATCATTCTATATAGGTAGGTGTCCTTTAGCCCTCTCCATTTCACATTTTTTGTACAATGTCCACTTTTTCTTATACACCACCACTACTGTAAGTGTGTGTGTGTGTGAGTGTGAATGTGTGTCCTCTGTCTACCTCTTTACTGTTTTTCTCCCATTCCCAAATGATTGTCAGTTTCATGAGGGAAGGGGTTATGTCCACTTTACCAACCAAAACATATCAAGTGCCTATACACTTAAGGGCCTTGTACACTGTAAGTGCTCAATAACTATTTATGGAGGGAATGAATAAATGATCCAATGTGGAATCAGTCACAGACCTAGGAGAGATGAGATAGCCTCACTGTATAAGAGACCACTGGTTGCCCACCCACATCTCTCTGGTACTCACTATTTCTGTATATGATGATGGCTTTCTAAAGTAAGCATCATGACCCCTGCCTGAAGGCTTTCACAGGCTCCAAGTGCATGCTTGGTCTGCATGCAGTGCCAGGGAGTTAATGCCTATAGGAGCAGCTTTGGATGGCCAACAGGAGTTGTTAAATAACTACCCCCAGTTTTACCACATGCCAGAAGTGAATTATGTTATTCATGGTTTCTTACAAGTCTCTGCTGTGCCAGATGACCACCGGGGCACCTTGCTCATTAATCCAGTATTCACTGACCTCCTTCCCTTTCTTGTCTCACTACCCCATGACTTACTGGTATTTCCAGGGATCATCCGCCAAGAAAACTACAAATCCTTGTCTCAGCATGCACTTTTGGGAGAACCCAAACTAACACATCCTTCTATGGAATCCCTCACCACTATCCTTCTGGAGAAGTGTTGCAACAAAAACGTTCCCATCTAGCAGTTGCTCAGGTTGCCAGGGGAATTGTGGGATGGGATTGTGTGTGTGTGTGAATGAATTCTCTGATGTTTTAATTTAACCGGGTTCATGGCAGCAGCCACATTTTCTGTGAACTCTGCAGACAGGCATTCCCTATAAATGATAGCTCCTTTCTTTAATGTAGATATCTCCAAATAGGACTGTCCTTGTCCCTGGTCTATAACTGTACTCTGGGCCAGTTCCTTGCACCAAATTCTACTGATAAAATTAACAAGGACAAGACACAACTCAGTGAATACCTGATGTGCACCAGACTCTGTTATACAACTTGTATGACCTACTTAAATGGTCGCAACCATACTACAAGGAAAGTACTCTTATTTCTTTCTTAGAGTTTTGAACCCTGGGTCCAGGGAGGCTATCACTTGCCGCATCTGCAGGGTGGCAGAGTCTGGATGTGAAGCCAGGGATGTGGCCAGAGATTCACTGTTAATTCTTTGGCTACACCATCTTTCAACCTCCCCAACTATCTGTCCCAGAGACCCCCCAGGTCTCATCACATCCACAATTTACTATAAGGCACAAAATTAACATGAGATACTATAGTTATAAAGTTTCTAAAATCTGTGTGTGTAAGTTGCTCAGTCATGACTCTTTGCGACCTCATGGGCTGAAAGAAGACCCCTCCAGGCTCTTCTGTCCATGGAATTCTCCAGAACACTGGAGTGGGTTGCCATTTCCTTCTTCAGGGCTCTTCCCCACCCAGGGATTGAACCCATGTCTCCTATATCTCCTGCATTTCAGGCAGATTCTTTACCAGCTGAACCATTGGGGAAGCTCAAGTTTCTGAAATTTTAGTCAAAAAAGAGTGAAACCATCTGGCAATGAGAAACAATAAACACATGTTTAAAAGTAATTGCAAATGCAGCATTTCCTAAACACAAGATATAAAAAAATTTACAGTTCTTAACATTTTTATTTTTCCCAATTTGGCCCTCATGGTAAAAAAAAAAAAAAGTTTATCACCATTGCTCTAGGGTGAAGATCTTAGGGGAAAAATGCTTTTCCCCATGACAAAGCCAGCATTACCAGATAATGGCCTAAACTCCAGAGCTTTCTTGGCATCAACCTCCATCTGACCCTATGTTCCACAAAAAAGTGTGAGAATCAGAGCAAGTGGCCAGAGTCATAAAGAGTGCTTCTGTTCTCCGGACAGCGCTGGGCAGCCGTTGGCCAGCAAACAGTCCAGGTGAGCCTTTCCTTCAACACAGAAGACCCACCATCAGATTCTGCTTCAAGGATCACAAAGACTAGATTCACAGTCTCATTCTCCCTTCTACTCATGCCAAATAACCCTGGGAAAATCATGCTTGTGCCAGTGAGCCTTTTCCATTGTTCTGTATGTTGGGAGGCTTTCGTGCTCCCATTAGTTTACTGAGAGAGAAAAAAAAAATAGAGAATGGATAAGAATACCTTCCAGAGCAAACCAAATAAGCATCAAAGAGTTAAAGAAAGTTAATAAATGTGAAATAGTTCAATATGTACTCACTCTTTTAATGTCTGCATATTTGGAGAGAGAAAGATGGGGAAGCTTCCATTCTGGGTAAAATATAACCAACATATTGTCTTGAGGGTAATTTTGCAAATTAACTAGAATAATTATCTTCCTCAGCTCTCTATTTTTAATTACCTTTTCTTGATAATGAAAGTAAAAACAATACACTAAAAGAGAACTTTATGAGTGCCAGGCCTTGCTTAAACTGTTTCCTGCATATGATTCATTTAATGCAACACCACTATGAAACAGGTAACACTGTCTCTGTTTTATAGATAAGGAAAGACAGTAAGTAATACTCTTAAAAAAGACAGTAAGTAAATTCTTCAAAAAAAAAAAAAAAGACAGTAAGTAATTCTTCAAAAAAAAAAAAAAAAAAGACAGTAAGTAAATTCCAAAGTTCCATCTCTATAGTTCAAGCTACATTATGTTGCTTCAGTAGATTCACAGTATAGAAAATCATAAAGCTTGTTGCAGAAAATCTGGAATATGTGGCCAAGTATACAAAGAATATTTGATGTACTCATAATCTCACCACCTAGAAATAAATGAACATTTTGATACAGTGATCATGACAGAATCTCTATAAATATGACATAGCTTTTGTTGTTATCCCAAATGAAAAGCTATGTAATTAATCACAAATGTGGAGAATATACTTGCAGTAGACTGATTATAGAGTACGACTTAGGCAGAATTTGGGGGGGACCTCAATGGATCACCTCCCAACTTTTAGCAATCATTTAATTTTCATAAACTAAGGTTGAAGTACATGTACTATGGCTGTCATTTGGAAAAGACCTATCATGCATAAGATGCCATGAATGAAGAAAACCAAAGGCGACTTCAACTTTGAAACCTGAACTGAAAACCACTAAAGGAGATGTTATGGACTAAAGGTTTTGACTTCTAACCAATTTGAAGCAGTGTTCAACATGATTCACAGTGGGAGGAAATAGGGATCTCTGTATCATCTATCTTTACCTCTCTATCTATCCATCCACCGACCCATTCACCCATCCACATAATTCACATAACAGTACTGTCTTAGGTGGATTGGTACTGGGAAGCAGACCCTGAGATCAAGATTTGAGTGCAACTGGTTTTTGGAAGATTCATCTTTGGAAACACCAATAGAGCAGTGGAGAACTGAGAGAGGAAAGGGAAAACAGGTAAGAAAAGGTGTGTTAATGAACACAGGGTGGAGCTCTCCTGCTGGGTACTTCTGAGAGCTTAGTGTGGTAGCCCATGAGAGGTGAGGAATTTGGGATATTTATCCTCCAACTCACAGTTGTCATTGGATGAGAGCAGCTCTAGGAGTCATTTACTCCCCAGCATTTCTGGCCTGCCCTGCATACTAACCAAGCAGGTTCCTGTGACTAGTGAAAGCCCTTTAACAGCCACATGGGTTTACAATAAAAAGTGTAGGTGTAGATGTGAATTGTGAGTGACTGATAGGTATGGGCAATGTCAGTATGTGCTATAGTCCTATAGTCAGTCAGTATAAACAACAAAATTGGAGTCATTATATATATACATACACATATACATATATGTATATACATATATATAGTCTATATATATACATACACATATACATATATATGTATATACATATATATAGTCTATATATAAGCTATAGTCCTGTAGTCAGCCAGTATAAACTAAAACAAAATTGGAATCATTATATATATATATATATACACACACACACACATACATACACATATATACATGTATATATATTCATATATATAGTCTATATATATGCTATAGTCCTATGGTCAGTATGGTCAGTCCTATGGTGGGTATAAACTAAAACAAAATTGGAATCATTATATACACACATATATACATATATACATATATGTGTGTATGTGTATATATAAACGTATATATATATACACAGAGAGAGAGAGAGTTTTGTATTCTGCTTTTCTCCTACTAAAATGCTGGGAGCATTTCAGGTCCTTACATGTTATTTGAAAAAAATGACTTTTAGTGGGTGCCTATCACATTTTATTTAACTGATTCCTTATTTTTGGACACATAAGTTATGTTTAATTTTGAAGTACTTAGAATAATTCAACAATAAATATTTTCATACACATATTTTTCTCTATATCTCTGGTGCCTTAGGATAAATTAATCAAGGACAATTTTGTTAATTATCTAAAGCAAGGATTACCAATTCCATATCTATAAGAATGCTTGAAATTGATAGAAAACTTAATTTTTTTTTATTCTGATGGGTGTCTCCAGACATAAAAGTGATATAACAACTTAATTCATTTTTATGATGAATCTGCTCTTAGTCTCTATATTCAGTTGTTCTCAAATGATGGGAGATTTTTATACATTTATTATGGAAACCTTTATTGCTGTCTAGCCAAGGTGGCAAGTTTATCACCATGCCATCGAATGAGCTGATTACTTTCCAGAAGCAGAGGTGAACACCTCCTCTACAAAAAGGTCATTAATAACCTTGCTGTCTTTCTTCACAAACATCACCTCATACAGAAGTGAAGTCACTCAGTCATGTCCGACTCTGTGACCCCATGGACTGTAGTCTACAAGGCTCCCCTGTCCATGGACTTTCCCAGGCAAGAGTACTGGAATGGGTTGCCACTTCCTTCTCCAGGGATCTTCCCGACCCAGGGATGGAACCCAGGTCTCCCGCATTGCAGGCAGACGCTTTACTGTCTGAGCCACCAGGGCTTAAGGAAAAATGGTTTGATCCTTAGCATTTTGCATTTTACTTGTTTGAGGGAAAAATACCAAATTCTATTTTCCATTCTCCAACAGTCTGGCATGCTTTCTTTCCTATTGAAATATCTCATCATAGTATCTCGTGAAGTATCTCATGATACCATTTGTTCCATCCACTGGCCTTTTAGTTTTCACTTCTTGACTTCTGTGAAGTGCTGAGTGGTATCACTCATGCATGACAAATCCCTATTTTCCACGCAGCCTACACTTGTCTAGTGGTCCTATCTCTTTTTCTTTTGGCTCTTCTTGTTCTCCCTCAGTTATTCCTCTCCTTCTTCATTTCTTCTACATGTGGACATCATCCATTGCTTAGCCCTGTGTGCCTACTCTTCTATTTCTCTTGATGACCTCTCTTTGTTCAGGACCTGTTTTTCACTCCACGATTATGACTCTTGGAGCTCCATTTGCAGGCTCCCCTCACTCCTTATATGGGATTTAAACATGAAACTTCTTGATAGAAAATACCTCAAACCTGGCATGATCAAACCCAAAGTAATCGTCTTCACTTTAAAATGGTTTTCCCTATTATTTTCTCTTTGTCTTTCCTTAACCTCTTTCCCCTATTTAGTCATGATCAGTGGCAATTCTCCTCTCTTCTGCTAGATCCCCTTTGTTGAGCAGTATGCACGCATTGCCTCAGTCATTCGACACAAAAGCCAAGGAGTTCCTCCAAAACCTTCAGACATGTCAGACATTCCTACCCCAACTACCACTGGCATAGGAAACTCTTATTACTAAATTACCAGGCATTCTATGCTTAGTATTTCTCTGCTTTGGACTCTCTTATTAGTTTATTAGAGGAGTATCTACCTGAGCAGAGGTGTTTGTAACTTGTATTACTGTATAGTTCTTAAAAACCGTTTAATACATTGGTATAAATGCCACGTCTGTGTGATTCACTGCCTGTGAACCGAGACATTTTTGTTTTGGACTAGGAGAAGTTCACTAGATCGATATATTAAGGATGTGTTCCATGATATATTAATCTTCTGAGATGTTCAGTGAGAAAGGCTTTCTGTGGTCAAATACATTTGAAGAAACATTGTGTTCTTGGTGATTCAAAATGTGTGTTAAAAGGGCAAAGTGCTAAGAAGTATTTCTTAAACTTATTTTATCAAATCATTTAATGATTCTCCAGCTCTTTCTCCCCCCTCCCCCCTATTCCCCATCCCTTTCCTCTGACTTTCTTTCTCTCTTCCTTTCTTTTCAGAAACTTTAAATATCTAGGGCTCTGTGGGAAAGATTTTGGAAAACACTGTACTTACCTGTTTAAGAAAGGTTTTTTAGGAGCAAATTTTTACCTTTCTCTCTATTTCCAGAGCCAGCACTGTATCTGGCACAAAATGACTGAACAAATGTCTGCTAACTTGAAGTGCACACAGGCGAGTATATTAATAAGAAGCCAAAATATTATGTTGAAAGCTGTTCTCAAAAATCACACCAGTTTTTTGGTACCAAGCATTTGTTAGTTTTACAGAAACGAATCATTTAAATTTTTATTTCAATTAATCCACTTTGGATCATAACCACAAGATGTCTGACTCGGGACAAATCTTGGTAGGTATATAGCCATTATTTTATAGACAGGTCTTATCTTTCATCATGAATTTATATAGAGATTGAAAGAATTATCTCAAGCAACTTAAGTATAGGAATAGAGATGTGAGCTCTGGGAATACCCTGGGTAGGCTCAAACACTGACTTTGCCACTTACTGACCAAGGGAAGGTGGGAAAATGTACCTGCACCTCAGTTTCCTCATTTGAAATGGTGATGATACCTGTACTCCCCTTACAAGGTCATTGTGATGACTTAATGAGATTAAACAGGTGAAAAGCTAAGCACAGTGTCTGGCACATGGAAACACTATTAGCTATTAATACCATTAAACATATTATCAGCCAGGATTGCATAGTTGATATGAAATGAAAGGTGACCACACAATTTTAGAGAGAATTTGAGATAACTCATGAAAATATGGATGGGGAGGAAGGAATTGTGTGATTGAAGTCTCCGTATTGATAAGACTCCAACATTGGGCCATTTGTAGCAGTTTGGGTTAGGGAGAAGAGTTCATTCTGGTTTGAAGCTACAACTTCCAGAGAATAACTTTTCCCAGGGTAGGGTGCTGGATGGGCATTTTACTTATTTGGGCATTTTGGAGGCTCAGGGAGAATCCTTTCTTTTTACCCAGAAATTCCTGGGAGATTGCACCTTTTTTAAAAGAAACCAAGAAGGAAGAAAGTTCCCTGCCTCTCTGTAAGAGGGCACCATTCCCTACCTGAATGGGTAGGCAAACGCCACGTCAATGCTGAGGTCACTTTCCGTCTTGTTGGCACAGTCCACACTCAGCCGTAGGCCTCCAGAATAGCCACCGCATGTTGCAAATGCAAAGATTGCAAAAAGCTGGGGAGAACAAAGAAATAATAGAGAAGGCAGCTATTAGAATGGTGTTGATCTCATGAAATACGTCAACAGGATGTTAGTGTCTACATTGAGAGAGGTTAGGATGACAATTATGGCCATCCAAGTATGGCATCATATATGGTTTAGGCTGGAATGAAGGCCAGGATGATGATGGAGAGTGGGATGGCTGGGTGCAAAAAATTTCCTGGAAAGCTGGAGTCATTTTGCTTGTGGAAAAATTAAATACAGGACAAAATATCTGCATTTAAGATCAAATATCTGTGTAAAGATGATTAGACAGTATCACCGACTCAACAGACATGAACTTGAGCAAACTTTGGAAGATAGTGAAGGACAGAAAAGCCTGGTCTGCTGCAGTCCATGGGGTCGCAAAGAGTCAGACACAACTTAGTGACTGAACAACAGCATCTGTGTAAAGAACTGTCACACTACAGAAGGTAGAGATGTAATCTTACATCAAAGTCTCTGGAAAGCTATACACTGAGAGATTAATGATGGGTATCTCCATGTGGGAAGAATTTCAGATGTTTCCTTGCTTCCTTCTTTTTGGTTATCTGTATTTTCTGCAAAACACATGTTTTGTCTTTTGGAATAATAAAGATTTTTAAAAATGCACAAAGAATTTTAGGGTTGATGGGTGGAAGAGGTGGAGATTACCTAAAATGTGTTATTTTGGAGCACAACATCTCAGTATATGTCAACCTCAAAGCATCCTTGGTGGTTTCATCTCTGTTTTACTTGCTCTTTCTAGAGGCAACTATTAAAAGGTTCAACTGATGATCAACTAATGTTAGTCTATCCTAGCATAAAACATGCATCTATGGTAATCAGGCAGTGAAAATTAGAAGCAGGAACTCAAAGAAGTCCTCCAGAGAAAGAAGATATACCTGGGAGGGTGAGAATGCCCTAAGATGGGAAGAAAACAAATACCAATCTTTGCCCACTTAGTTTGGCTAAATTCAAAATAATGTCTTGCTCATCTCTGTAATACCTCCAGTTATTTTAACTTTGAAATTCACCTTCTTCTAGTAGCTTGGGTTCCCATTAGCAACACCAGCTCACTTTGCATAGTGAGAGGAATTACTGTGTAAGGGTTTGTAGTCTAACATGTGATCTATCCTGAAGAATATTCTTAAGTGTATATGAGAAAAGTGTGTATCCTGTCCTTTTGGATGGAATAATCTGTATTTGTACATTAAATCAATATGCTATAATGTGTCATTTAAGACCAATGTTTTCTTATTGATTTTCTGTCTGGATGATCTCTCCATTGACATAAAAGGGGTGTTAAAGTCCCCTACAATTATTGTATTGCTGTCAATTTCTCCTTTTTTGTCTGTTAATATTTGCTTTATTTTTGATCATTTTCATTATGTAATGCCTTTCTTTGTCCCCTTTTGCAGTCTTTGTTTTAAAGTCTATTTCATCTGATATAAGTACTGATAGTCCAGCATTCTTTCTGTTCCCACTTGTGTAGAATATCTTCTCCCATTCCTTCACTTTCTGTGTGTATCTTTAACTCTGAAGTGGCTTTGAGGCCCAAGTGGGCTATTGTGGGTTTGCTGGTGTGGGGGCTGGACCCCTGGAGCAGGAGCCACCTTGGAGGGGTGCCAGGGTCAGATGGCAGTGCCTGTTGGTGGAACGTGACAGCAGCTGCTTTGGAGGAGCCAGCTGGGGCAGGCGGGATGGGCAGGGTCGGTCCTCAGGGATAGGCCAGGTTGGTGCACAAGGCATTAATTCAGTTGATGGAGAGTGACAGAAATGGTACACACCAGTGCTGGGTCCACTAGGTAGAAGGAAAGTTTTTTTTTTTTTTTTTAATACCTGCCAGTGTTTCTGTTCTGGAGAAAGTTCCACCACATCTCTACCCCTCCAGCACATGTCCTAAATTTAGTCAGTGAATCTCCTTCTCCCATGACACAGGTGCTTTTTAAGCTGCTGTCTCTGTGCTGAGACTTTGAGCAGTGAGCATGTGTGTGCGTACTCTCCAAGAACAGAGTCTCGGTTTCTAACAGCCCTCCAGCTTTCCTGGACATAAGCCCCTCTGGCTTCCAAAGTCAGATGTTACAGGGGCTCGTCTTCCTGGTGCAAGTCCCCCAAGCTGAGGAGCCCAATGTGGGGCTCAACGCCTTTGTTGCACAGAGGAAACTGCCATGGCTGTGATAGTCCTCCCTCTGTGGATAGGTTCTCACTAGATCATGCTTCTGTTCTTTTGACCCAACTTGATGTGGCCTTTTCCTTATAGATTCTTAGTTTTAGAAAACCTGTTCTACTAGTCTTCGGGTCATTCTCAGTGACAGTTGTTCTGTAGGTAGTCCCAGATTTTGTGTGTCTGTGGGAGATGAACTCAGGATTTTCCTACTCTGTTATCTTGATCCAGAATCCATCAAGTTATTGGTTTTTAAATCCAGTAATTTAAAATAGAAACACAATGTATGACAAAACCCACTGGAAAAAAAAAAATAAATAAAATAAAATATTTATGACCATCAAAAAAAAAAAAATAAAATAAAATAGAAACAATTTGACCAAATGATATTATAGACGGAGTAAAAGTAAAATGTGTTTATCTGTGTTAATGTGTGTAGAGCACTTAGAACAGATCCTGGCACAGAAAAAGCACTCAATAAATGTGAACAAGAGTTATTACTCTAAATAAATGTGTATGAGATTTTGGTAAGATCTTGCAGAACATAAAATGGGAAGTTTAGACTTCCTCCCTAGCTAAATCTATATGACCATCAGCCCCAATGAACCAACATACAAGCACTCCAGAAAACCTTATCTTTTTCCTTTGTTAGCTTTCCTTCCTAGTTTATATCAATACCCATGGGACTTGTGGAGACATTTAGAAGGTATCCAACCCATCGTGAAATCTGAGAATGATATACACAGAACACCAAGGCTGACAGGACTCGGATCTGTATCCCTGTGATATGGATTTGCTCATGACCAAATGTTCTCTTTCTGTCAGCTCTTAGTATTGGTAGGAATAAGGAGGACATGATTTTAAATGTTCAATGCTTAAATCTAGGTTTCATCATACAACACTGGATGGCACAGTCCTTTGTGCCATGTCATGATAGCGTCTTTAGTATGATTTCTTCCAAAAGACAGAATGGAGTGGCAGCATCCAGAGCCCTGGGGTAGGATGTGGAGATCGCCCTTTCCTCATCTGTACAACAGAAGCATCCTCTGTGTCCTCCCAAATCACTGAGAGAAGAAAATGAGATGGAGTATGTATCTATGTGCAGTCTTCTCTGAATCCATGCGGATTTGTGTGGTATTTACACATGTGTACTTCTCTCGGGCAAGAGTCCTCAGAGCGTAATCAACACTTGTACATGAAAAGGTTAGGAGGAATTATCTGTTGTCGGCTTTATTAAGTACCTACAATGGGCTAGCTATCGTGGCCAGCACTTAACATGTGTGATCATATTTCCTTTTGACAACAACAATTTGTGTGTGAAGCTTAATAATCCTATATTAAAAGTGTGGCAGGATAGCATAAGATTTCAAACAGTAGTATTCTTTAAAATCCCCTGTAACATTAAACTGGAGTGATTTAGAGGTAAAAGACCCAAAGATAAATCCTTTAAATTCAATGCTTAATGGCTGCAAAGAAACTACTTTTGGCCTTTCATCTTATATTAAAGCGCTTTACATACAGTAAAATATTATTAATACTACCATGCAGTGAAGTTAAGATGGAAAGATAATTATGTATTGAAATTACATATTTAGCTCAAAATACTTGATGTGTAGAGGAAGGCATCAGAGTATTGAAACCACACACACCACTGCTTTTTCTTTTAACGTCTATCGAGCTCTGAAAACATAAGACATTGAACTTGAGTTAAATATGATACCTATGGGCTTTCTGGTTACCTTGCATTACCCACAGTCCTCACTGATTAAAGAGAAATCATACTGTGTGACTGATATGAAACTCATGTGGGGTTGGTGAGGATTAAACCGATAATGTCTGTACAACACTGGAAGAGTCAGGTCCTGCTGAGTGAATAACATTATAGGGATAGTTTGGAAAGTGAAATATCTGGGAGAGTGAAATTAACTCTTTCACAGTATATCAGCTAGGAACCTGGTCCTGTAATTAGGATACATCAGGACAGAGTGAGGAGAGGGAAATGGAGTCCTTTAGGGATCTGAAATTCCCTTAGTGTTGCAGAGAAATGTACAGTCAGATGGAACTTTGGAAATTTTGGAAGTTGGAAGTCCACCCAACAACTCTACCCTAGGTGGTAGACGGGAGCAGTTCCAGAGTCAGGCAGACCTGAACCTGAGTCCAATTTCTAGCTGCCTGACACCGAGTAAGATACTTAACTTTTCCCAACCTCATTCCTATATCCACTAAATCAGGACTAATTCACCGGCTCATTCAGCAACTGTTTAATGGTGTATTTACCAGGTGCCAGATGGTGGGAAACAGAAAGGTAAAAAGTTAGAGAAAAGACAAAGAAAAAGTAGGTCCCTGCCTACTCTGAAGTTTAATGCTGGATGGGGGTTGGGACAGAATTAAAAGAACATACAAATAACATAATTACAAATTTTGTCCTGGGGGACATCTTCCAGACCAGGGCATTATATCTGAGGATGTCACATTTATGCTAAGACCTTGAAGACGAAAGTGAGAAAGCCACAGGCAATGGAGGGTGGTGTGGAGAGAAGCCCCAGGGACTGTGGGCACAGCGTAAATGACAGCGCTAAGCAAGCAAAGGCTTGACAAGTCCAAGGAGCCAATGGAAGGTCAACGTGACAGCTGGACGGTGAGTTGAGGTTGACAGTAATTTACCTCACGCGGATTTGTGTACATCAACTGAGAGAACACACACAAAGCATCAGGCTCAGAGTTCTCAATAAACCATTAGAGTGTGTCCCTCCTCTTCCTCCTCCTTCCCCTCCCCTCCCCTATCACCACACTACTGATGAAATTAAGAACTAGAGAAGAAGATCCATTTGCCTTTAACTCAGCAAGAGCAGAGTTGGAACTAGAATCCTGGTGTGTAAATTCCCTCAGTCAGCAGTCTTCTAATTAGCTCTAGAATAACAGGAAGAACAATTTTTGACCACATGGATAGAGAATTGTCAAATGGTCCATACTTCTTTGACCAGAGATGCATCATGGTGCTGCGGGGGCCTGAGGTTTTCCATGTTGCTCATTAGTGACTCACAAACACATACTGCAAACCTAGTGCTAAGGAGGATGGGTAATATATTCTCTCTTTCTCCTTTCCTTCTTTCTTTCCTTTCCTCCCCCCCCTTCCTTCTCTCTTCTCTCCCTCTCTTCTTTCTTCTTTCCACCCTTGGTGGGGTGGAGGATTTTAGAATTGTGCAAGATGTTGTAAAAGAACATAGACTTTCTCAGCTTGACAAGTGTTGCTTAGAGAGGCCATGGATATTAGCGAGAAGATGGTCCCTATGTCTTGTAGATGATAGACTCTGAGAGACTAATGCTGATTCCTAAGACAGATGATATCCTCTCTTGGAAGTTGGAAGAGATGGAAAAACTTTGTGTTATGCAGACAGGATGGAGGGAGAATTGAAGGTGGGTCCTGGAAGGCTCAGGAGGGAGAAGAGTCTGAGAGAAAAACTCCATCTGAGGCCAGCTCTCTAGGCTATATGCAACATAATGACAGATTAATGACACTGTGTTTCTGTGTATGCATGTGTACATGTATGAGTTTGTACAAGCTTTGGGCTCTGTGTTCATCCTCAGCCAAACCTGTGCCTTCCTTTTGGTAACGCAGTGTACTTACTCACCTTCCTAGACATCAAGGGCACAGTCCAGCGGCAAAAGTTCATTTACCCAAATCAAGTGAAATTATAAAAGTTCACTCAGAATGGCCATCATCAAAAAGTCTACAAATAACAAATGTTGGGGAGGTGGAGAAAGGGGAACCGTTCTACACTGTTGGTGGGAATGTAAACTGGTGCAGCCACTATAAAGAACAATGAGGAGATTCCTTTAAAAATTAAAAACAGGGTTAGTGTATGATCCAGTGGTTGTACTCCTAGGCAGATATCTGGAGAAAACCATAGCTGGAAAAGATACATGTAACCCAATATTCATCAAACCACTATTTACAATAGCCAGAATATGGAAGCAACCTAAATGTCCATCAACAGAAGGATAGATAAAGAAAATAGTTATATATGAGTAATATTCCATTGTATGTATGTGTATATTACTCAGCCATTAAAAAGAATGAAATAATGCCATTTGCAGCAACATGGGTGGACCTAGAGATTTTTATACTAAGTGAAGTGAGTCAGAAAGAGAAAGACAAAAACTGCATGGTATTGTTTATATGTGGAATCTTAAAAAATGATACAAATGAACTTATTTACAAAACAGAAATACACTCACAGACATAGAAAACAAACTTATGGTTACCAAAGGGGAAGAGGAGATAGATAAATCAGGAATTTGGGATTAAAATATTCACATGACTATATATAAAATAGAAAACCAACAAGGACCTAGTGTATAGCACAGGGAACTCTATTCAATATGCTGTAATAATCTATAATGGGAAAGAATCTAAAAACTTTTATGTTATATATATATAACATATATATGTTATATATATATTATATATATTTATATATACATATTGTCAACACATATGTAACTGAATCATTTTGCTGTATACCTGAAACTAACACAATATTGTAAATCAACTATATTTCAATAAAAATTAAAAGAGAAAAAAATAGTTCTGTGTTGCCATCTTTCTAATTCTCCTCAAATAGAGCAGACACCTCAGCCTCTGGCACAACCTCAGATAATCAATATCAAAACCACCAGCCCAATCACTCACTTCTGTATAGTTCAGGAAAGTAAAATAAATCTCCTACGATGAACTCTCATTTCACTACTGTCTTGGATGATCTATGGCTCTGTTCCTAACAACAAAAATTACTCTCTAATGGGTGAAATTAGCCAGCAGAGATTTCCCTTGCATGCAGTTAATTAGGAATACATCCGGCTGAAAGAGAACAGAAGCATTGCCTTGCACTTTCTGGCTTAATAAGCATCCACAAACCAAAATTCCTCATAGCAGGAATACCTTTACACAGTTAACAATACCAAAGGTTTTCCCCTGGAAAGAGTGCAAGCAGCTCCCTCCTTTGAATTAATTGCACCACACGAGAAGTATCAGTGAAAGCTGTTATTAATCCTTCTGGTTAATTTGCAAGGCATAGTGGAAAGCAATAGGTTGGAGGAGGACAGGAAATCAGCCTGATTAATGACTCTCACGGGGACTGTGGTCTTCTGTGAAGTCAGGGAGGGGACATCTTCAAAGGTCTGATGCATAAACTCTGGCAAGAAAGATCCCTTGGAAGAAATAAGTGAGAGTAAGGAGCCTGGCTAGAAAGAGATTAGGTGATCGGGACCAAGTTGTGGTATTTCTCTTACCACCAAGCTGTGTGTGCTGGCAATCAGAGCTCCACAGATACAGATATGACTTACACAGCATTTGCCAATTTCCATGGTATAAATACTTCCTCCATGGCCAATTCTAAGCCACCAAAATAACATCTTTGAAACTTGACTGGGAAGAGAACCGCAGAGTCAGCTGCGCTTGAGCACACCACAGCGACCAAGGGACTTTCCTCGACTCTCCCCTGAAGCACCCGGGGCTGATTTCAGTGGTTCACTTCTCTTATTTCACATTTCCTCTTATTCCATATCTCATATTTCCTCTTATTTCATATCACTCACCTTGGGTTTATTTGACTGATTTCACTTCAATTATTCATTCATTCATTTGTTGTATACATTTAATCACTTATTATTTACTTACTGATTTAGTTATTGTAGGAAAAGCTGTTGATGCTCTGCTTAGGATCCCCTCTGCACTCCCTAAAGGCCACCTGCAGCGTCAGGGGGACAGTCCTCATATGCATCAAAGGCTCCTCCCTAAACATTCAGTTCTCTCTGTTGAGGACTATCTCAGGCAGCAGGGACACAGCCTGTGATTGTGGCATGGTGCAAGGTTCTGGGGATCAATTCCATGTCAGTTTCCAAACAATGTGGGATAGAAATTGGTGGACAAATCCCCCAAGTGTCCTTCTCTGTCTGCTCGGACATTTTGAGGTGTGTTTAATATAGTTTCTTTCAATGGGATTGAGCTCTATTGCCTACAGCAAATCTGCTCATGAATGACACCTGTGGTTGGAGTCTTCCTTTTCCTCTTTCACTTCCTCACTCATCATTGTGCTTCCTGGCATCATCTCTCAGGTCACCTTCTTGAGCCTACATTCTTGCATTTCCCAAAAGCAAGTCTCAGGACCTGCTTTTGGGAAATGCAACTGATATAGTTACCAAACACTGACCAAGTACCAATTGTTCTCCACGCACTGCAGTGGCCCTAGGACTGTATTAATGAAAGGACGGGTACCACTCAGCACACCTTAGCTCGTGCCCCTCAGCTTATAGCTAGACACACTCTCATCTCTGCAGCCTTTTCCAAATAGGCAGAGATCTTCTGCAAACAGAAAGTCTTCTTGGACTATGCTATCTACAGGAGGGCACCTGACCCCAGCCCACCCCCACTTTCACTCTTATTATTCACTTCTGTTGCTATTTACCTGAGCAGATATTTAAAAATCTGTGTTTGGCATTATGCATTCATCTGTTTATGTTTTGCCTGGCCGCTTCTCTGAGGAAAGGTAATACCCTTGTCTTTACTGATGAATCTCAGCTCTTGGCATGAAGTGGGTGCTCCTAAACACTTTTTGACTAAAATATGTAAATATATCCCCCTCCGCCACCTTTGGGCTTCCCCGGTGGCTTCCCCGGTGGCTTCCCCGGTGGCTTAGTGGTAAAGAATCTGCCTGCAATGCAGGAGACACAGGATACACAGGTTTGATCCCTGGGTCGGAAAGATCCCCTGGAGAAGGAAATGTCAACCCACTCCAGTATTCTTGCCTGGAAAATCCCACAGACAGTGAGCCTGGCAGGCTACAGTCCATAAGGTCGCAAAGAGTTGGACACGACTGAAGCAACTTAGCAAGCACGCACACCACCACCCCCAGGAACTTGCTATCTATTTGGGAATGTGGACAAGTGGATGAGCAGGTATGGTAACACCTGCTTTTTGGTGGTGGCACTCACCGGAGCCCCTAAAGGAAAATGTGGAGTGTGTTTGCAGAGGAGTGGAGGGACATGAGGAGTGGAATCTTGAGGAATGGACAGCTAAGCAGATGCCAGGCAAGCATGCCAGGTTCAGCTGGGTAAGAGGGAGAAAATGAGTGTTTCAGGCAGAGAGAAGCAAATCAAAGACACTCAAGTGAACGAGTAAGGCATATCTGAGTCGTGTGGCTGACAGGATAGGAACAGACACTGAAAGATGAGAAGAAAGCTGAGGCTCCATTCAGGAGGCGGCAGGGATGTGCCAGGTCTGATGTAGCAAGGATCTCATGGCCTCTGGGCCATGTCAAGCCACATATATTCATTCACACATGCAGTCTATGGTTGCTTTCAGATTTCAACAAGAGAACTGAGTATGGACAATAAGAGACCCTATGGTCTGAAAGGCAAACCTATTTACTATCTGGCCCTTACAGAAACCCAGGAGAAACTGGGGTTTTAGATGGGGCTGGGTTATTGGCCAGGGAGGGGTATGACCAATTTGCATTTCAGAAAGGCCATATAGGTTGGACTGGAGCATGTGGATGGACAGAGAGCAAGTCTAGGTGCTAGAAGATGAGTAACTGATTTACATCCCCAGATAACCTGCAAACGCCATGTCAGCAGGACTACCGCTCAACTCTCTCTGTACTCTTGTTGTGCCAAAACATGGTAGTGGCTCATAAATGCTGTCAAGGGAATGAACACCCAGTGAAGGCGCAAGAGAAGATGAGAGGATGAAGGACTTGGAAATGTGTACCCTGGCACTGAAGCCCAGAGTAATAAACATCGTGATGGTTACAATGATGGCCATGAAAATGATGATAGTAATAAAAAATCAACCACACTTGATGCTCTGGGCCAGTCCTTTCAGTAAATACATTATTTATATGAATTTATTTAATCCTCTCAACAACCCCCTCTGAAGCGGAAAGAAACATAATCCCTCATTTTACACTTGAGGAAACTGGGTCAAACAGCATGCCAAGATTACATGGGTTATTGGTACGTGAAGTAGTCATGGTTTGAACGTGGATTTGCCTTTCTCTAAAATTTATCTTCATCTGTCCCAACTCTCCCAGGGCTATGAAGGGTATGTCACTTGGCTGGAGTAGACTATAGAAAGATTAAAATCAATCATGGGCTTGTTAAGGCCAAGAATGCTCAGAAACCCAAGTAAGGACTAAGTGAAGCATTTGTAAGACAAAGCCCTGATCATGCAAATGGATGCCAGTGGCAGCTCACAGATCTTGCCTGGCATTACAAGACTTCGCTCTGCAGCATCACAAGTCATCATGGGGGAAGGACTGAGAATCTTGGATGGTAAGAATTCTGGAGAAGCCTGCCAGGAGTAGTTCTGCCAATTACGTTTAACAAGACTTTCCTACTAATTGTCAGCTACTCACGGTGGGTGGGGAGTCCCTCACAACTCCTGTCCATCATCCAGCAGCTTTTAAGTTAAGGACACCCAGTTCCTGCCTCTCCAGCTCCCTGTGATGAGCCATTCCCTCTTGTCCCTTCTCCTTTTATGGTCCGTCTTGGGTTGATAAGCCACTGGTCCTTAGCACCCCTGAGAAGCACTTCTGAGAACACAGCTGTTTAAAGGAGCTGATTACTCTCTAGTAGCCCTGGAAAAGCAAGGAATACATACTGTCAGGATATTTTCTGGTGCAGAAAGAGTGTTTGATTAACTGTGGCTTCCCTCATACCCCATGGGCTGCCCAGGCGGCCCTTAGCTGACTGATGGAACACCTCTAAAACTTAATGTTCCATTTCTACTCATTTTGACCCAATTCTTCTTTCTTTTAGTGTTTCTTCTTCTGTTGATAATGGGATTTTTCCAAAGAAATTGACCAAGTACCTACTCTGGTCATCGGTTTATGGTTACTGCAAACCTTCTGACCCAGAAGGTTTTTGTGAACAGCCCTGTAAAACCTCAGAAGAGACCTTCCTGTGAAGATAAAAACTGCAGGTCATCCCTGAAAGACAATATAATTCTATCTTATTTGGAAGCACTGAAAACCATTGTCAAAAAGCTCTCTCCTATGGAGCTATATGCTTTTTCTTGTCATTGTATATAACTATCTGTGTTCTTCACCAGCTCCAATATCTTCCATGCTGCTTTCCATTTCAGGCTACATATCAAAAATTGGATACTATGCCCTTTTAGCTGTTTTGTGATTTATATGAAATCTTCCCAAGCAAAGGTAGCCTCATAAAACTGGCATTTCATACTATCACCTGAGGAATTCTGACCAGGCCCTGCAGATGAGTGTGTGTGTGCACGCGCGCTCAGTTGTGTCCGACTCTTTGTGATGCTGTGGATTGTAGCCTGCCAGGCTCCTCTGTTCATGGAATTTCCCAGTCAGGACCCTGCAGGAGAATCCAAAATTATCAATATAGCATAAAAAGTTTCCACTTTCATTTTCATAAACCTGCAACCTGGAGATGGATCAGTACTGTATTTGCATGTAGGTAACAGAAATCTTCATGCATAGTGGCTTAAACAAAAAGAACTTTGTTTTTCATATGTATTGAGAAGTCCAGAACTAGGTGGCTATTGGTATGATGATGTCTGAGCCAACATCTCTGTTTACTGTGGTCTCTGTCTCATCACCAAAAATTGGCTGCTGCATTTCCAGAGACATCCTTAGCTACATGGGAGCCTAGGAAGTGAATATTTAGCTTTCCTGGGCTGCAGAGGGGAGGTCAGTAATGGTACAAGGACTGGGAATGGTTGTTCAGTCAGCCAGTCACCACTGTCTGCTCCATAAATGAATAGGAGAAAAATGCAGAAGTAAAACAAGCATTCATGGCATTTTATAAAGGCAAGATAGCATAGTCACGCCCATTCAGCATCTAGTCATTTCCTTTTCCCTGGACAGTACCCAGAGAGTTCTTTCTGTGTGTCTTATAAGCTAAATTTAACACTTGTTCACGAAATGAAATGTAAATTTCTGTTAGAATTGTATTTTCTCACATAAAGCCTGACCCAAATCTTTAAAGTAAAACACATGACTGAAATAGTGAAAATAAATTGGAAACAATCTTCATGCCTGTTAACAATTTAACCAAATAAATTTTAAGGTAGTCAATGAACTATTATGTAATAGTTAAAAAGTATGAAAAGTATATGTATAGAAAGTTATATGTAATCTCATGGAAGGCAAAAAAAAAAAAAAAGGGCAAATTGCCACGTATGACACATGTGCATTGCATTTTTGTAAAAAGAAGTATTTATACATATGCACATTTTTAATGGATTTGAAAAGGTTTTGAAAGGTTTTGATGTAGTATCATCAGTTGTTAACACTGAGGAGTGAATGATGGAATCAGAATCTAATTTTTAATTCTTTTTACATTGCTTCAATTTCTTCTAATAAGCATGTGTAACTTTTATAACTAAAAAAATATTTTATTAAAGCAAACTTACCATTACCAAAGGGGAGGAGGGGTGCGAAGGACAAATTAGGAGTATGGGATTAACATATACAAACTACTATACATAAAATAGATAAGCAATAAGGATTTACTGTATAGCACAGGGAACTATATTCAATATCTTGCAAAAACCTATAAAAGAAAATAATCTGAAAAAATATATGCAACTGAATCACTTTGCAGTACACCTGAAACTAACATAATATTATAAATCAATACACTTCAATCAAAAATAAGATTTTATTAAAACTGTAAATTTAGACAGCCTCTGGATAACTTGAGCAAAGTAAATTCAGGCCTGTCATTAGATGGCTATGCTGTTTTTAACATTCATTTTGATGAAAAAATGTAACATCAAAGAAAATTCACTCTCTTTCAGAATTATCTTCAATAATACCTTCAAATTATTTATATTTTGGGGGGCAATATAAGGGTAGGTGAGGAAACAGTGATTATGGGATTGTATGAAATGCTATATGTGAAATTTGAAAATTATAAAGTACCACAGAATTTAAAGAATCTTTTATTAAAAAGTTATTTACTTTTACAGAAAATGTAAGTGGAATCACATTTTTGACTTGCTCATTGATCAAAATATTTTGAAAAAAATCACTGTCTACAATCAAGGTAAGAATATTTCAAAATATGCCATGGGAACATATGGTTTACATATGTGTCAGACTTTATTGAGTAAAAGTGTTAACTCATCTTTTATCAGATTCAATGATGGTCACTGTGTTTAAAGGAATCAACTCCAATTCTCTCATAATCCATCATAATAGAATAACAAGAAAAAATGAAAAGTCCCTAGAGCTTCTCATCTAGAATGAAACCATTTCTCTGACAGCTGATTTGAGAGTCTTATGAATTAATTTCTTGCCTATTGTAGTGTATTTGAACTTGACATTTTTATGGAGAAATCTGATCTTAGATCACTGAAGAAAATCACTGATGGATATCTTAATTCCACATTTTTGCTGGATAGGAAAATTAGAGCAAGATAAACGCATGGAACACTGTCACTGTTCTGCAATTCAGTAACATGTATAGAACATGCTGGCATGAACTATTCCTTGCCAGAAGCCATGCTTTCATGATAATGTAGAATATTTAGAATTAAACAACAAACAAACAAACAAACAAACTAAAGTGGCAATCCTTTAAGTGCATTTTTTTTTTTTTTTTGCATTTTTCTTTTTAAGAGGAGGTTTTAGTTACCAGGTCTCTAAATAGAAACTAAAAGTCAAGTTTGGATTCTGTTCTGAATGAATTCAGTGTATTTGATGTGTATTCTTTAAAAACTGAACATTTCATGAACTACAGTTATATTTATATTCATCAAGCAAATTAGAATAATGCAGGATTTTGAGCGGGGAAGAAAAATCTTGATCCATAACTAACTGGTCACATTCAATCAATTCTTTTCACTAGACTGCATGGCTCAAAGTTTCTCTCCTCCCCTCTCCTTAAATTAAAACAACAACAAAAAATTTGTCTTAAACACATCTTCACTTTAATGAAAGACAAGCACAGGGTCCCATAAAAAGGACAGTGAAGGTTGATCTTTTCTGTTTGTTTTGCATGTTTTGTGCTTGTGGCTATTTTAAATAAAATCCAGGGCTTACAAAGTCCAAGCCAAGAATATAAACAGCCATCATATTTAAGTTCAGGAACTAAAAGGTAGAAACCCAGAATGGTCATAAAACCTTTTATTGTCAGAATTTTAAAACATGCAAATAACTATGTAGTAAGATTTGAAGATCTTTCTACATTTTACTTGCTTTGCACATCTTACTTACAAGTTGCAACTCTCTCCTATTCATATTTCAAGGTATTTGTGAAGTTCTGATAGTTCTAATCCTTGACCTGGGAATCAATGTCTGATCTCCCAAACATAATGCGTAATCATCAGATCACCTCTGGAATAACAGGGAGCTTGCTAACATGTGTTATTTTGATTATATATGAAGAAGCAAGCCTAAAATAGGCAGTTGAAAGGTAGCACATATTAATTTTAAAAAATACCCAAAATACTAGAAGAGAAGTTCTAGAGGAACAGTTGGAAGTATATTCCAAAGTAACATTTTCCCATTATAATCCTAATCATAGTAACACAACTGCTGCTGCTATCTAGGGGCTTCTGTTTGTGTCCAGCAATACATTTGTCTTTAATGACTACAATATGCTTTGCAGACATTATTTTATTAAAATCTCATAACTCTGTGAGGTAGGTATCATCATTAGCCCCATTTCAGGGCTGGGTAAACCATGGCTCAGAGTGATTAAACGACTCATCCAAGGCTACATAGAGAATAACAGTTTGCATCCATGAGTTCAAAACTATAGTAAAAGGAACAATTAATCATAAAAATCTAATTGGTCACTGTTAGAGGATACTAGTGAACAAATCTGCTTAAAGAAAACTAGTCACTGAAAGGGAAGCATCAATCTTTTATCTTGCCTTTTCTTTAAGAATGTTAGCAGGGCATGAATTGAGACACACACATAGAGAACAGATTTTTGGACACAGCAGGGGAAGGAGAGGGGGATGAATTGAGAGAGTAGGATTGGCATATATACACTATCATGTGTAAAACAGTAGCTAGCGGGCATCTGCTCTATAGCACAGGGACCTCGGCTCGGTGCTCTGTCATGACTGAGGAGGGTGGGAAGGAGACTCAAGAGGGACGGGATATACGCACACTTATAGCTGATTCATGCTGCTGTACAGTAGAAACCAACACAACATTGGAAAGCAATTATCCTTTAATTAAAAATAAATAATTTCTAAAAAGAATGCTACTAGTATGTGACCTTTTTAACAGTAGAGAAGAGGAAGTTTCCCATCACAGAACTATTCACCTAATAATGAAGAAGGGGTAATAGAATTAGAATATCACCATTTTACAATCTATTATGGACTGACTATTTACATACACCCCATTCATATGTTGAATACCTAACCCCTGAGTATGGCTGTATTTGGGGTTGTTGCCTCTAAGGAAGTAATTTGAGTTAAATAAGGTTAAGGGTGGGACTCTGATCCCATATAGGATTACTGTTCTTAAAAGTAACACCAGCGGTGAAGAATCAGACAGAGAGAACAGACCTATGAACATGGGGGGAAGGGAGGAGGGAGAAGGGGAGGTGTATGGAGAGTAACATGGAAATTCACAATACCACATGTAAAATAGACAGACAGTGGGAATTTGCTGTATTACTCCGGGAACTCAAACAGGGGCTCTGTGCCAGGCTGAAGTGGGGGGTGGGGAGGGAGAGGGGAGGGAGGCTGGGGAGGGATGGGATATGGGCATACCTATGGCTGATTCTTGCTGATGTATGACAGAAAGCCACAAAATTCTGTAAAGCAATTATCCTTCAATTAAAAAATTTTAAAAAATTAAATAAAAATCACATTTTGGACTTAGGAAAGATCATATGAGCACACAGCAAGGTGGCGGCCACTTACAGTCAAGAGAAGAAGCCTCAGAATGAAATCTATCTTGCAAGCATGTTGATCTTGGACTTGTCAGGCTTCAGAACTGTGAGAAATGAATTTCTAATTTTTAAGTCATCCAATCTGTGGTACTTTGTTATAGCAGCCCAAGCTAAGACACAACTCAGAACGAATTCATCTAAGCACTGGTAACTCTTAGCACAAAACAGAGGCAGCTAGATATTATGTGTCTCTCGCTGGAGAGGATCTCACCAATTTTGAAATATTCTTTGCAAAAACAACAACAACAACAACAAAACCACCTTAATTTGATCAAGTTTCTATGTCCAACTGCCAGTTTATAAAGAAATACAGGGCAAGGGAAGGACATGTGTAAGATGACATCACAAGGATGAAATGAGCAAAATTCAGACCTTGAGAAACTCTCCAGGTGAAAACATCCATTTGTTCAAGAATAACAGCAACAAATTACAAAAATGTACAGAGGAAAGGGGAGACACAGAAAGAAGAGCTTATGGGTTAAAAGGTCTTAATAGATATATCAAAAATCCAGATTTCAGGAAACTTAAAAAAATCATGAGATTGAGATATTTGGAAATTTATAGATCTTTGATGACACTGAACTATTGCTCATTTTTTAGATAGGTAAAATGGTATTTAGCATTTTTATTTTCAATACCTTTGAGCGACACACACCAATTTATTATATGTTAAATGATATGATGCTTAGGGAGAGGGTAATTATTGGGAGTATAAAAGGAATACTGTTACTTATGAGTTCAAGTGATAAGAAAAGGAGGCTGATTTTATTATTCTTGTTTTTTTATATGTTTGAAATTTTCCATTATTAAAAATTTTTACAAATTGAGACCATATTATAAACTAAATATATATGTTGATGTATATAGTCAAAATTCAATAGTTTTAAAAATCTAACATATACCTGAACAGTTTTCAAAGTTTTTTTAAAGGGTATTTAAGAATAATCTTAAAATGTCTGAGAGGGTCATTTTTAAAACTAACAAAGTCTCATTCCATTTTATTATTAT
This sequence comes from Cervus canadensis, assembly GCF_019320065.1. NCBI lineage: Eukaryota > Metazoa > Chordata > Mammalia > Artiodactyla > Cervidae > Cervus > Cervus canadensis. The sequence goes on from NC_057407.1 coordinate 22,930,053, forward strand.
AATACTGCAGGACTTAGAGGATATATTCGCTTTTCTTTCTTAATAATTTTTTATTGATTATTCCAAGAATCCATTTAGTTCTGCCCCATTATGAGAGAGCAACTTTGTCTCATTATGTTTTAATGAGACAAAAGATCACCACAGCCTAAAAGACTATACATTCCATATAAAGGACATTATTTCCTAGACAACAAGACAAAAATTCCCAACATCATTCAATAATGTCTTTCTATTGATTAAATTCAAAAAGTAATAAAATATATAAAATATTATATACATAATATTCAATAGATTGGCTTTAGTTTCTGAGTACTGATGTTGTTAAGTGGAGTTCATACAGACCACACCCATAAGTACAAACAATTATTATCCCAACTCCAGCACTGCAAATATGTAGCCATGTAGTGACTGTGGAACTAAAAGACAGAGTGACCTTTTCTAAACATTTTAGCTTCTGGCTCCCAAGTTAAACTTAAATTACTTTTTAACGCATCTAGCAAGGTTAAAATACCAGCAGACAGTCATCTTATTTGTTCATGGTATGCAAAGACGGTTATGCCAGAAAAAAAAAAAAGTGACACAATTCTAAAAGAAGAGATTTTCGTGGGCTAGAGAAAACTGAAAGATGTGGGAATAAAAATGTATGTAAAAACTGCTTTGCCAGTAGTAGATGCCCAATAAAAACGCAATTTATGAGTGTGAGGGACAGTTCTTCCTCTAAGAGACAGGAAGTAGACACTGGATGGGGCTCTAGGAAATTACACTGAGTTGGAAAGGAGGAAAATTGAGCAGACCTATGTAGAAGGGTCTTAATTTTCTTAGCAGATGGGTAAGTAAGTGCAAGCAAATAATGAAGGGACGTGAAGGAGGAGATTAGGAATTTGAGGAACTAGGAAAAGAAGTTTGACTACCTACTGAAGAGGCAGAAAGAAATGAACTAAAAATGAAATGAGAATTTAAAAAGGGCACAATGCCATAATGCTACTTGCCTTGCTTGGCAAGAGGAAGCCCTCTGAGGGCAGAGGCCATCTCTTGGTTATCTTTGCATCCCTTATACTGTAGCAGTACTTACATCATGTCTGTAAATTAAATAATCTTCTCAATTTGTGCAAGTACACCCAGAGCACACCTCTGGGACATATCAGATACACCCAGAAAGAAGCTAAAAAGGAGGACAGAATAGCAGAGTCAAAGTTCTTTGATAAAGGTAAAGACCAACATGTCAGAACTGTCATCAGGGTAAACACAATACTTAGGTCATAGTAGGCATTTCAGAGTAATTTATTGAACAATGGAAATACATCTCTCATCTCCTTCCAATCAGGGCAGAGCCCACAAGTTTATATTAAAGCACCTGGCTGGGAGGCGGGTGTCCACCAGAAGGGGTTTAAGTAAGAGTCGGAGGAGAAGGAAGTAGAACTAGAAGTTAGAAGAAAACCATCCACATCAAATTTGAAGTGATAAGGGAAAGAAAGCAGAAACTATGACAAAAAATAGGTTAAGAGTTATAATAATTAAATGACAACATTCTGAGGTGTGGGATCATCTTGGAAGCTGGAATAAGATAATTTCCCATTCTGTTTTGGGAAAAAGGTGATGGTGGTCATCTAAGGTCACCTGATGGGATGACCTGGGGGAGCAGTGTTGGACCTCTGTTTACTCTTTTGGGAACCTACTGAAGGTGATGGACTTACTTAGGAGGCAAATTCTCATCTCCACATGTATTTAAAAATTATCATACAGAATCTGTGCATTCACAGATAATAAACCACATCCAGTGATCAAGGATCTCAGGCTCTTAAAGAGAAGCACAACTTACCAGGTGCCACAGCTGGTGACAGACCACCTATCAGTTCAGTTCAGTTGCTCAGTAGTGTCCGACTCTTTGCGACCCCATGAATTGCAGCACGCCGGGCCTCCCTGTCCATCACCAACGCCCGGAGTCTACCCAAACCCATGCCCATCGAGTCGGTGACGCCATCCAGCCTCTGTCGCCCCTTCTCCTCCTGCCCCCAATCCCTCCCAGCATCAGAGTCTTTTCCAATGAGTCAACTTTTCGCATGAGGTGGCCAAAGTACTGGAGTTTCAGCTTCAGCATCAGTCCTTCCAGTGAACACCCAGGACTGACCTCCTTTCGGATGGACTTGTTGGATCTCCTTGCAGTCCAAGGAACTCTCAAGAGTCTTCTCCAACACCATAGTTCAAAAGCATCAATTTTTCGGCACTCAGCTTTCTTCACAGTCCAACTCTCACATCCATACATGACCACTGGAACCTCCTACCAAAACCTGGCCTTCACATTCTTTCAACAGTTGTCTTTCAGACAAGTACTCTTTAAAAGGTACCTCCCTTCCCTGCCCCCTGCCAACTGAGGTTTCTGATTCCACTTCTTCCAAATTTCCCCAACACTCATCATAAATCACTTCTTTTAGAATTATGTCTTTATCTAATTCCATATGCACCAGAATCTGACTACTAGGAAAATGCTGGATCTAGACTTATTTGAGGCGGGGGGAGGGTGACAGGCTGCTTCTTAAAAGGGGGCTTAACCTGAAACAAAATCAATTCACTGTAAAGGTAAAGTATACGATGCTCCACAGTAACCAGCAACTCTAGAAGAGGCCGAATCCTTTCGGGAAACCTACTGGCACACAGGAGACCTCAGGACTCTGTGTGGCGTGGAATTGATTTCTAACAGAATAACCTGATCTCTGAGAAACGTGGTTAGCAGTGGCTGTGGCAGCAGAACTTTTGTGCCTGCAGAGCAGAGGATCCCAGCAGGAATAGCAGACCATGACCTCCACCCACTTCCCTGACGGCGCTGGATCTGGATGCTGCCCACCAGCACACTTTCCCTTACAGGAAACTGAAAGGCATGACCGAGAGGCCAATGGGAGAGCATCGAACCTTACAGTGTTTGGCTTCCTCAGCAGAGATTGGTTGGAAATGCATATTTTAACAGATGTACACTGAAGTATGCAAGCAATATCCTTTCCCAGTCTCATGTCTTCACCTCTTCTTGGTCATAATAGATGTGAGAAGATATCATCATTTGAAAAAGACAAGTCCCAGCTCATTTCCCATCAACACACAGTTCAGGAAGGGTAGCTCAGTGACCTCTGTTACCAGTGACTCTAAGGAAGCTGGTTCCCTATGATCTGGGAAAAAAGGGTAACTCAGCAACCTAAATTAGATGTTAATGAGTATAAATTCACAGCACTGAACTGGAGGTTTTATTTGAAATATGGCTTTTCTTGGAACCGTCTTTTATCCAAAGCAATTTTATCAGAAGTTTGTGAATTTTTTCCTTAAAATAAAACAAAAATTTCTAAATGTAATATTTATTGTCTACCTACTAAGTGCCAGGTGTGTAGGCTAGAGATACATAGATAGGCAGAGAGATAGACACATCTTGATGATATTGATACCGTTCTCTTGGAGGTTAAACTACGATGGGAGCAACATGCAATAAATGAAGAAACTCATCTAAAATTGTAATAAAGGAAATGAAGACATGAGCAGGTACAGTGATGGAATAACTGTGGAGCTTTCTTAGGTGACAAGGTGAACAGGGAAGACTTCTTTAAGGAGGGAACACTCAAGCCCTAAAGACTAAATAGAAGCTCACCTTGGGAGTAGTTACAGATAGATGGAGGGAGCATCCCGGGCAGATTATAAGATGGACCAGAGCATGGCATATTGGAAGAATGAAATGAAGCTGTTGCAGCTGTCTTGTGTGAGGAATAGCATGAGATGAGGCTTGAGGCAGGACCAGGCAGGTCTTCATTAGGAGTCTGCATTTACCATATGACATCTGCTTTTTATTTATTCCAAGTAATTTATTTCCTGCATGCCAGACTTGGACAAAGTGCTTTGCATGCATTATCTCAAATGATCACCCCAACATGCCTGCAAGGTAGGCACTATCCTGGTTCTGCAATGGGGAAACTGAGGGTCATAACACGGGAATTTTTATACCATACAGAGTACCTGGTAAAGCCATGGGGCAAACCGCAGACTGTCTGACTTGAATTCTTAGCCACATCCAGTGACATTCTCCTGTTGAACATCATCTCTACCTTGAAGCTATCAAAGACAAGCAAAAACTGCCCTTAAATGAGAACCTGGAGGCACCCTGGCTATCTTGATCTCACTGAACCTTACCATCATATTTGGCAGATGTTGGGGTGGAATCCAAATCCTAAGAGAACCAGTGGTCTGTGGGGTTCTCACCAAAGGATGAGAAGCGATGCTTTGACACAAGCCCAGGAAAAGGTCAGAACAAAGATGTAAAAAGGTGTCAGATTTGCTCAAGTAAAAGGAGGAAGCTGTGGCATATGGCTTTTATTGGCTGCTGTGTTTATGTTCCCTGGGAAGAAATGGTTGACAAATGCCAGAGGGAAGTGTTAATAGAAAGAACTGGATAATAGAGAGCTTACTTCATAGGAAGCAGATATCTAATGATCATGATTATCATAATGTTCTCATTTCTTAATGCTACAAGTTCAGTGAAACACTGGGAATGAAACAACAAATCCATTTACGTGGTAGGGCATTAAGACTCTGGGTTTAATGAGTATTTAAAGGCTACGTTCCTTTTAAGGTGACTCCTAAAATCCACTGGAACAGTCTCCTCTGAGATATCTTCCGTCTCAGCCCATGGTACCTCCTTCTGTCCCATCATCAAAGTAAAAAACCTGAGAACCCTCCTACATTCCTCCTTCATCTCATCCACTCAGTCACCTGCTTTGTCGGCTCTGCATTCCTGATATTGACCAGAGCTTCTCTATTCACTTGCTACTGCCTTGGTCCAGGCCACCATCACCACCGGCTCAGAGTACTGGTGTGATCGCCCATCAACTGTACCTGCTTCCAGTCTCTCCCCAGGACATCTAGGCTCCATTTTGCTGAAAGGCCTATCTTTCCACAGTGCAAGTTTGACTTACCTCCCTTTTCCCATTATCACTGCGGAATGGCCCTCCTTTGCACACCGGATAAAGTAGGCAAGGCCTTCTGTCTTCAGGCCTCTGCCTCCTCTCTGGCCTCATCTCTTATTATTTCCTGTGAACAACAAATTACTTACAACCCATGCTACCGAATTATTAGCCATTCTATGCCTGTAAGCCTTCACATATGTCTGTCTTTTCCTACAGTACCTTCATTATTTTTATGTTAAAGACTCAGTTCAAGTGCCACTGTCTCCATGAAGCTATTCTTGTATCACTCCTTTACTGATTTACTGGCTATGCCATGTGGACTGTGGGATCTTAGTTGCCCGACCAGGGATCGAACTTCTGCGCTCGGCGTTGGAAGTACTGAGTCTTAACCACTGGACTGACAGGGAAGTCTCTACAGCACTCCTTTATAATTTTGTGGCAGACAGAATGACGACCTCCCCCTAAAAGATATCCACATACTTATTTCCTACCACATAATTATCATACATGATAAAAAAGAGTTGGCAAATATAATTAAATGAAGGAGGCTGATATGGGGAGATTATACTGGATTATCTGTGTGGGTTCAATGCAAGCATAAGCTCCCTCTCCTTATAAGAGAGAGACAGGAAGGTCAGGTCAGAGAAGATGATGTGATGACAAAAGCGGAGGTGAGAGAGGGAGAGAGAAAATGTGAAGATGGCTGAACCAGGCTACTGGGTTTGAAGCTAGAAGAAGGGGCCACAAGAAACGCAGGAGAAGACTCTGTAAGTTGCAAAAAAGCAAAGAAAGATAATTCTTTCCCACAGACTCCAGAAGGAATGCAGCCCAAAGACACCTTGATTTTAAGGATTTCTCACCTCTAGAACTGTAAGACAAACTTCTGTTATTTTGTCATAAAGTTTGTGGTAATTTGTGGTCATTGTGGCAGCAGGAAACTAGTACACATTCCCTGTCCTTCTTTCCCTCGACTGCAAGGGAAAATTGTCCCTTCTATCTTTAAGCTTCTATTGGACTCTTTACACTTTATAATTTACATATCAGTATCTCCTCCTAACAAGGATTTACATACTTAAAGGCAGAAACCACATCTATTGCATATTTATGCATGGGCACAGGTCTAGAAAATACATGGCCATTCATTCATTCATGCATTTGTTCACTCATTTTCTCATTCAAATGTATTATTTATTGAGTGTTTAACATGCACCAGACACTCTTATGTTTAGTAAATGTACTGAAGAGCAAAACTGAAGAGCAAAAGTAGAGGCTTTCTGTCTTCAAGGACCTTGCGGTTTGATGGAAGAGTGAACATCAGTGAAACCAGCCCAAAACAGAGTTGACTGAAGATGGTATAAAAGTGGATGAAGGGTTCTCTAGAAAGAGAACCAGCTTGTTAACTACTCAATGGCCACAGATGCATGATGAGTGAGCTGGTCTAGACCAGCAGACATACTACTCAGCTGAGCTCAGGCCAGCTTGCTGACCCACAGAATCATGAACTACATAAACAGTGAGGAGTCAAGCCATGAAGTTTTGGGGTGGTTTGTTATGCAGCAAAAACTGATAAGTCAACTCTGTGGTGGAGGGAGGAAAGAGGGGGAGAGAGAGAGAAGAAAGACAAAAATAGAGGGGAGTGCTATGTAAGTTAATCACAAAAATTCAAGGAGGATTGAAACTTGTTAGTAGATTTTATGCAACATTATTAATGTAATAATCTTATCATATATCAAAAACAAAGTTTTAGGGCCCCAAGTATCATGATTTTCACAAAAGGTGCATGCACAACTAGGATGAGGAGTAGACCAGGTAAGAATAATATTGAGGGTCTTGAAAGCAGAGAATGATTCACAAGAAGTTTGTTGAAATTTCTTCCACTTAGAGTAAACAAAGACAAGATAGGCAAGTGAATACAAAATTGTGCTTAGTAATACCTAAAGCATCTAATTATGTAACCTTCCACTTGCCAGGCATCAACACTATCCAGGCAGTAAAGACTTCACCCTTCCTGGACTAATACTAGTCAAATAGTCAGTGTGCCCATAAATGGGCTTGAGCTCTGTGGGTTTGTGTAATTTCTCAGGGAATATTTTCTCTCTTTCTAAGGTAATGCAAATTCGAATTTGCTCCACTGAGATTTTTGACCCTTTTTTAAGTGTAGGAGTTTAATGACTTTCTTATTCTACAAGCTCTTTCTACTTCTTCCTGTTTTCTAGCTAATCAAGTCAGTTTGTTAGATGCCGGGGCACTTGAAGCTCTCTTCAATCTTATTTTGACCTAATTCATTTTAGTAGATGTAAGAAACTTCACCGTGGAACTCATTAAAATGAGCCTTCTGTGTCTCTCCTGCTATGATCTGGTGAGTTCTCACATGTCCTTAAGTTCTTAGGGGAAAAACAATGACCTATTAGGACTTTAAGGAAGAAAAATGAAACAATAAAAAAGAACCATTTTAAGTGGAAATATCAATTCAAGAGAATGAAGTTACGAGAATAAAAAAAACCTCACTGGAATTCCAAATTACCCCTGGCAACTCGGAGTTTAGATAAAGGGAAAACACTGAGGAGTATCTCAGAAGGCCAACTCTTGTCCTCAGAGAGGGAACAAGAAAGCTCGGGTGTGTGTCAGAGCCTCAGGCAGCTCCTGCAGAGGTGCTCTGAGGCAAGCTAGAGAAGCCATCTTTAGCTTGGAGAATGATAACTGCAGATAAGGAAAATGAGCAAAGGCCCAGGGCAATAAACAGTACTGACAGAACCCCCAGCTGGGCTGGCTGTGCAACGCAGCCCAAAGGAGGCCGCTGTTGAGGTGCCACCCAGCAAAGAGGGGAGCTTACCTGGGGCTACCAATTTTGGCAGAAAATCCAAGGCTGTATTGGTCGGTATTTGTGTTTGGTTCTCATCTGGGGTGGACAGTCCCAATCTTGTAAGAGCTGAGAGGGGTTTCAGGATGGATTTGAGGAAAAGGACCTCAAGGCAGGGGAAAACAAACAAAACCAAAGAGAGAAGTGGCTACCAATGGGAGAGGGAAAGCGGGAGGGGCAAATATGGGGTATGGAAATAAGAGATACAAACTACTGTGTATAAAATAGATAAGCAACAGGATATACTGTATAGCACAGGGAATTATTGCCATTATCTCACAATAACTTTTAATGGAGAATAACCTGTAAAATACTGAATCACAATGCTGTATACCTAAAACTAATATAATATTGTAAATCAACTATACATCAATAAAAAATAAACACAGTTAAACAGATAACAAAAGCAAACCAATCCATACACACACACACAAAAAGAACAAAGAGAAATCAGCTGGTTGGAGAGAGGGTCCACCTGAGGAGTTGTAAAAGTACTGATTTGACAGAATATACCTGCTGAGAAAGCAAATTCTACATGGTTGTCTCTTATTTATTCAACAAACATTTACTGAGGGTCTACTCTTGGCCATACCATTTCTGTTCTTTATCGAACCCATCTTTGCCTGAAATGTTCCCTTGATATCTCTAATTTTCTTGAAGAGATCTCTAGTCTTTCCCATTCTGTTGTTTTCCTCTATTTCTTTGCATTGTTCGCTGAGGAAGGCTTTCTTATCTCTCCTGGCTATTCTTTGGAACTCTGCATTCAAATGGGAATATCTCTCCTTTGCTTTTCGCTTCTCTTCTTTTCACAGCTATTTGTAAGGCCTCCTCAGACAACCATTTGCCTGTTTGCATTTCTTTTCCATGGGGATGGTCTTGATCCCTGTCTCCTGTACAAAGTCACGAACCTCTGTCCATAGTTCATCAGGCTCTCTGTCTATCAGATCTAGTCCCTTAAATCTATTTCTCACTTCCACTGTATAGTCATAAGGGATTGGATTTAGGTCATACCTGAATGGTCTAGTGGTTTTCCCTACTTTCTTCAGTTTAAGTCTGAATTTGGCAATAAAGAGTTCATGATCTGAGCCACAGTCAGCTCCTGGTCTTGTTTTTGCTGACTGTATAGAGCTTCTCCATCTTTGGCTGCAAAGAATATAATCAATCTGATTTCAGTGTTGACCATCTGGTGATGTCCATGTGTAGAGTCTTCTCTTGTGTTGTTGGAAGAGGGTGTTAGCCTTTGCCCTGCTTCATTCCGTACTCCAAGGCCAAATTTGCCTGTTACTCCAGGTGCTTCTTGACTTCCTACTTTTGCATTCCAGTCCCCTACAATGAAAAGGACATCTTTTTGGGGTGTTAGCTCTAAAAGGTCTTGTAGGTCTTCATAGAACCGTTCAACTTCAGCTTCTTTAGTGTTACTGATTGGGGCATAGGCTTCGATTACCGTGACATTGAATGGTTTGCCTTGGAAACGAACAGAGATCAGGATAAAGGACAGAAATGGTATGGACCTAACAGAAGCAGAAGATATTAAGAAGCGGTGGCAAGAATACACAGAAGAACTGTACAAAAAAGATCTTCATGACCCAGATAATCACGATGGTGTGATCACTCACCTAGAGCCAGACATCCTGGAATGTGAAGTTAAGTGGGCCTTAGAAAGCATCACTACGAACAAAGCTAGTGGAGGTGATGGAATTCCGGTTGAGCTATTTCAAATCCTGAAAGATGATGCTGTGAAAGTGCTGGACTCAATATGCCAGCAAATTTGGAAAACTCAGCAGTGGCCACAGGACTGGAAAAGGTCAGTTTTCATTCCAATCCCAAAGAAAGGCAATCCCAAAGAATGCTCAAACTACTGCACAATTGCACTCATCTCACACGCTAGCAAAGTAATGCTCAAAATTCTCCAAGTCAGACTTCAGCAACAGGTGAACCGAGAACTTCCAGATGTTCAAGCTGATTTTAGAAAAGGTAGAGGAACCAGAGATCAAATTGCCAACATCTGCTGGATCATCGGAAAAGCAAGAGAGTTCCAGAAAAACATCTATTTCTGCTTTATTGACTATGCCAAAGCCTTTGACTGTGTGGATCACAATAAACTGTGGAAAATTCTGAAAGAGATGGGAATACCAGACCACCTGACCTGCCTCTTGAGAAACCTGTATGCAGGTCAGGAAGCAACAGTTAGAACTGGACATGGAACAACAGACTGGTTCCAAATAGGAAAAGGAGTACGTCAAGGCTGTATATTGTCACCCTGCTTATTTAACTTCTATGCAGAGTACATCATGAGAAACGCTGGGCTGGAGGAAGCACAAGTTGGAATCAAGATTGCCAGGAGAAATATCAATAACCTCAGATATGCAGATGACACCACCCTTATGGCAGAGAGTGAAGAGGAACTAAAGAGCCTCTTGAAGAAAGTGAAAGAGGAGAGTGAAAAAGTTGGTTTAAAGCTTAACATTCAGAAAACTAACATCATGGCATCTGGTCCCACCACTTCATGGCAAATAGATGGGGAGACAGTGGAAACAGTGGCTGACTTTATTTCTCTGGGCTCCAAAATCACTGCGGATGGTGATTGTAGCCATGAAATTAAAAGACACTTACTCCTTGGAAGTAAAGTTATGACCAACCTAGACAGCATATTAAAAAGCAGAGACATTACTTTGCCAACAAAGGTCCATCTGGTCAAGGCTATGGTTTTTCCAGTGTTCATGTATGGATGTGAGAGTTGGACTGTGAAGAAAGCTGAGCGCCGAAAAATTGATGCTTTTGAACTGTGGTGTTGGAGAAGACTCTTGAGAGTCCCTTGGACTGCAAGGAGATGGCTGGATGGCATCACTGACTCAATGGGCATGAGTTTGAGTAAACTCCGGGAGTTGGTGATGGACAGGGAGGCCTGGCGTGCTGCGATTCTTGGGGTCGCAAAGAGTCGGACACGACTGAGCGACTGAACTGAACTGAACTGAACTCTTGGCCAAGCATCATGACTCAGACATGAGGGAGTGACAGTAAAAGGAACAGGGCCTTGATATTCAACATCTATTTCAGAGTAAACAATTCAATGGGAATAGGATAAAACAATTGGCATTTCATATTGACATTATTTGAAGATACAGACACATGCACACACACACATAACTACATACAAAACAAAATAAGAAAAAAATGGGGGCATGTTTTTTGAGGTTTAGTACAACTAGCTTACTCTGTGAATAAATATACAAATCAGTTAGTGGGTTCAGCAGAGCATGGCTGTACCAACTTACCACAAGAAATCAACATGTCTAGGAATTAACACTTTTTTTTTAAAGAGGGAAAAAAGAACAATGATAAATCCAACAAGTGCAATGAGTAAGTTTCTTTTAAGAGTTTCTACTGTGTTTGCAAAATAGAAAATATTAGTATTTTCTAACACCATCAGGTCCCTCTACTCTTTTTAAATTGTGGGTAGAGCACTTAATATGAGCTCCACCTTCTTAATAGATTTTTAAGTGAACAATATATTACGGTTGACCACGGTACAATGTTGCACAGCAGCTCTATAGAGTTTAATCACCTAACTTGACGGAAACCTTATGCCCAGGTCTCCCTACTCTTGATATGTCCTAATTTCTATCACCAACCCATCTGCACATGGCAGACATCAAGGCTCACCATGATGAACTATATAGCTCTTAGCTCTGAGGAGCTGGAACAAAGAGGCTAAAGAGCTTTCAAAACATTACTGTCTTTAAAATCATTATTATGAGGAAAATTGCCTTTCAATCACACTGCATTATGTATGAACCAATTTCTTTTTAACTGACTATCTTAACTTATACTTAAGTTGACACATTTCTGGATAAATGTTTGTGTTGCCAGGACTTCGGAGCCACACACATTAGCAAACCTTGTGTACTATATTGTTCTGCCATCAACGATGGCTGAATATGCTGGGTGTTTCCTATTGTTTCCTGAATCATATTCCATGTGTAGTTGGGGGAAAATGCAGCAGTGTGTGTGTGAGTAACAAAAACATAGCCAATTATGACTGTAGAAAATTTCATTGTTTCATTAGAGAAATAGCTGCAAGCAGAGATTGAACAGTGTAATGTGAATTTTAACCTCAGTGTTATAAGATAAGAAAATTAATGAGGCTGTTCTACAGTTCAGAGGTGAACAGGGTTCCAATGGAGCCCAACTGTTTTCTAAGCTGAAACAGCTAACATAAAAGTTAGATTCATTCTAATATATTTCTCTTTTAATATATTATGTCTAATATTTTATTACTACAGTTCTTGTAGCATTGTTTGTGAATTAGTGACCAAATGAGAAGGAGGGAGGTTATATCTTCAAGGTACATTTGCATGTTCAGCTGGTAGAATTCACTAGGATATAACTAAAATTTCGAGTCGGTAAAAATAAACTGTTTCTGAATTTTAATCAGAAAATGTTAAGGGAGAGGTATTAGGAATACAATGCTTTAAAAGCCCATTCTAAAATTTAAAAATAAAGTTGCTTTGACAAATGCCTTTTGTTCCAAACTGTTTCGAAGCTGATGTTCCATGCCTCATCAATTCCATTTGCCATTACATTATTTATTCCATTTCATTCTCAGCACCATCATATTTAGACAATGGTAAGACCTTAAACTTAAAATAACCTCAACAAGTCCCTACACTGCACTCAATATCCTAGAGCCCTGACCTTTATTTTATAAGGTTTTGCAGAGACTGTCAAATAAGGAGAAGTCTTATTGTAGAGTCCATGTTGAATTCGAGGAGAGAGGATCTGTGTATCTTCATGTACCAGAGGTAAATCTCTAGTCAACTGAAATGGTTTTTCTGAGCCATAGTTTCCCTACCTTGATAGAAAACTCAATATATAGCTAATAATTTCCTGGGGTTAGTTAGTATCACATGAAATGATGCATGACTTTGTCAAGTTTTAGGAAGATGGAAAGGTGGTACCACTGGGATCAAGTCTTGAACTGATTTGAGATTTTCCAACAGGCTGACTCTTCATTTTTAAGAAAACCTAAAGAGAAAATTCCTAAAATTCACAAATGTGAAAAATAGTTATGTACACTTCTAAAACATTTCTGGAAGTTTCCCTTGATACATTTATTGTTTAGTTTGATTTATAAAAATATAGTTTGAAAGAACAGTTCAGCCTCTCTACCTGATCTATATTTCTCCACAGCTCTTTCCATGACCTAACATTTTCTTTTCTTTCCTTTCTGTCCACCATCTCCACCTTGCTGAGTAACACATTAGACTGCTGTATTTCCAGTGTCTGTGGAAGTTACTTGCACTTAGTAGAATCTTAAATGTTTGTTGAATGAATAAATACATGAATGAATGTTATGAGAAGTTACCGTTTTTGTTGTTCAGTCGCTAAGGCATGTCAAACTCTTTGTGACCCCATGGACTGCAGCACAACAGGCTCCCCTGTTCCTCACTATCTCCCAGAGTTTGCTCAAACTCATATCCATTGAGTTGGTGATGCTATCTAATCATCTAAACATCACTTCTAAAATATTCAAAGTAGCTTTTACTTTATAACAACCAGTCTTTAGTTTCATAATTATGTCATTATTATATAGATAATTTTAGGGTAGTGATCTTATAAAATTTCACTCAACAACTAACAATAATAATTACATCATATTTAGCACTGTATGTCACACACTTATATATACTATTGAGAATCTCAAAATAGCACCTCCCTCCCCCTACCAATGTTGAGAATTCTTTCCTCACTAACAGAAGTAAGTCACTTAATTAAAAGTTACACAGCTAGTGGGGATTGGGAGCCAGAATTTGAAACCAGAGTTTAGATGGACCATTCCACTGGAGAGACAGTTTCTCCCCAAAGAAGATTAATTAAATGTAAAAATTAAATGTGATTTAATGTTTATCTGACAATGTCTTTACTGCATCCTTGTTCTGGATAAATACCTTAGGAAAGATACTCAATGTTAAATAGACCATTGTTTTCTCTTGGTGTTTGAAGACACTGTTACATCATGTATTTTGGCATTTATTGCTGCTTTGAGGAGTCTACCTTTAATCTAAGCATCATTTAAAATAAATTTTCCAGGTGATTCTGATGTAGGTGGTCCATGCCTAGAAAAAACAATTCTGGAAATAAAAGAGACTTAGAGCTTCTAGAGAACCTTCCTTCCTAATAGCTCCAGGCTCTTCTATGGGGTGACCCTCGATTCCATCCATGTGGAGAGTTGAAGTCATCCCCACTGAAGACAAAGAACAATGAAAATCGGGGAGATCAAACAACCAGTCAGTTCACATCACAACCAGAGCTGGAAGCCCAGTTTTTTAACATGTTCTAGAGCTGACCTTATAAATGTACATGTGAACCATGTGGAGATCATAAAAATGTGGATTGTGATATTCAGTAGTATGGAGTGCAACTGGAGATTCTGCATTTCTAACAAGCTCCCAGGCAATGCCAATGCTTGCTGTCCCCATCCCATCCTTTGAATAGGAAGCTGCAGAAGCAGCTGGTTGTCCCTCTTGAAACATGCCCAAGGATTTAAGCATATTTAAGGATGCAACACTCCTGGTCCCACAAGCTCTAATTTACCCCAAGAAGGATAAGTGTATTTTTTATTCTGTCCCTATTGTTGAGTATTTTCTAGAATATGAACCAAATGAGGAGTGTCCTAATCAGGCTTTCACAGGTTATCTGTTTTAAGAGCCCAGGTTGGGGTCCAAAACACCAACTTATAGTTTCAGAATCACCACTTATAAAATGTGTGATCTTGAATAAGTAGCTACATCTACGTCTCCTTTATCCCATCCTGAAAATACTAATAGTGATCCCTCAGGATGCTGCTGTGAAGGATTAGACTGTGTGGGATCCAGAGCACAGTGCCTGGGAAACAGTAAGCACTGTCTAATTGTCAGATAGGTGAACTCTTAGCATACTGCTGTCTGACCCTCATTCTGATATTCCTAGACTTAAGAAAGGAGTCCATGCCCTTCAGGATTTTATGGGCTCTAATCCTTCCCTCTTTGAACTTCCTTAAAGAGTCATTATAAGGATTAAAAGAATTAATATGCATGAAACACTTGGAGCCGTGCCTGTCACATAATTAGCACCCAAGATGGCTTAGCTTTTATTTTTAGCACTTACTACAATTATAATTAAGTCACTTTTGAGGGGCTTTTAAATTACCTCTTCCCCCATTAGACACGGAATCTTAGGAAAGTAGGGATGACATCTGCTTCAGTCACCTCCGTATCCTGCATCCTAACACCACACCTGGCACACAGTTGCTGCTCAATAAATACAACAGAAACATAAATGAAGGAGTGTATGAACAAATGAAACAGGGGATGATAGAGAAAACATTCTTGCCTTCTTGAAGAGATCCACAGGGAGGAGAAAGGATTGAGAAACACTCTCTTAGAGCATAGAAGCAGTGGGAGAGAGAAAAGGCAACCATATTGGGAAACTGGTCTGGGGGAGGTTTGGAGGGGGTGTCTTCCAAATTCCCTGGAGAATGAGGAATTTATAAATATCAGTCAGAGCATGTTCCCGGAAAAAATATGAGTTAACCGAGTTTTCAGATAAAATACGTCCGGAGCTGCTTTGAGGTAAATAAAATATGAGACTATGTATAAAACAGATGACGAATGAGAGCCTAGTACATAGCACTCTAATCAATAGTGTATTGATTAGGGAACTCTAATCAATGCTCTGTGGTGACCTCAATGGGAAGGAAATCCAGAAAAGGGGATATATGTATACATATAGCTGAATCACTTTGCTATACAACAAAACTAACACATATTGTAAAGCAATTATACTCCAATAAAATGTTTTAAAATGAAATAAAATACGATAAATGAGAAGCCTTTGAACTTCATATATCAGGGGCCAATGAGAAACTCAGAGAAGGCAGCAAGAGGCTTTCCTGAACTTTGATCTTCACAGAGGAAAAAACTGGGATCTGGCAGTTCGTCCGAGGGACTTTTGGGATCATGTGAAGGGAAGAGAGGGTTAAGGCCACAGAATTATTAGGTCAGAGGTTGGATGAACCCCCCTTTTTCTAACCTCTCACAATGAATGGATTATGCCTGAACAGACGGCAGGGAAAGGGTTTTGAGGAAGTAGAAAGGGAAATACAAAAGAATTCTTTGAGCTGAGCTGATCATAGGGAATTGCTTTATCCATATTACATTTGGTTTTATTATGGTTATTCTTCACTGAAGATACTCTGTCTCTGCAATTTATAATATGAACATAAATCTCCCCTTGAGATGGAATTACCCAGGAAACCATTTCTAGATGACTTTAGACCCATCCCATTACTGCAGTCATTTTCTTGGTAGATTGGGGAAAACATTGCCCCTCACCTCTTGCACTCATCAAGGGCATTGAGCGAAAACTGAGAGCAGCATGGACTTTGAATAGAGAGGGAAGGAAACAATGATACTATTGTCGAGTCCATGTGGTCTCAAAGGGGTTTTCTCACAGCATATATGAAAGCGGTCTTCTCCAGAACTCTGGAGAAGGGACCTATTATTCCCATTTCACAGATGATGAGAACTGAGGCCCACAGAAGGCTAATGAATTGCCTAAGACCAAGCACATTTCTAAGCGGCAGAGCCAGGATTTGGATCTATAACACTTCCTCTCCTTCTAAGTTCAGTTCTTTAAGACAATGTAGGCAGAAGACAGCTTTCCTGATGGGCATTCTATTAGGGCAATATGTTTGGAATGCCTTTTATCTTGGCAAAAGTGACAAGTGTCTCACTAGTGACAGGTATCTTTTAACAGTTAGTCATCAGATAATCAAGGATGTGGGTCCAGGTTCTCTCATCTGGGAAAGCCCTACATTGATCCAAGCTCATGAGTAAATGTGAAGAGCACCACTGCAAACTACCACCTGTCTTTGATGTGTTCTTCACGTCTATGACACTTTTTAGATCCATTCAGGAGCTCGATGTTTCCTGTAGCCTCTAAAGAGGCTGAAATATGGTTAAACTAACCCCCAAATTCTTGGGCGTACCCAATTAAAAACCTAGGGTCCAATCTCAGGCACCCAGACATTTGGTAATAACTCAGAACACATATTTCTCGTATGTACCAGATCCATAAACTGGTCTTTCTCCATCTGAAATGATTCTTCAGTTCATTGGGCTGAAAGAACAACTGAGCTCTGCTGTTATCACCTTTCTGCACTGAATTCACTATCGGCCCTGGAGAAACGCAACTCACCTTACAGGGCTTCACTTTTCTGACTTAAAGAAATTAAGGTTTAATATTTTACTGTCACTGTCAGATGGTTTGAGGACGTCATCTCTTCCTGCTGGGATGCTGACTCACAAAGTAGGTATATCTGACTTCAAAACCTGTGCTCCAACCACTCTGCTAGACTGATCTCTAAGGCTTCCTGTGGCTTTTGCCATGTATCACTCCACACTCCTTGAGCAGCTGAGGATGAGGATGAGGAACGGATGCTGCTATTTACTATTTACTGAGGGCAAAATTTACTATTTGCTGCTATTTACTGAGGGCAAAACCACCCAGTTAACAAATAGTGAGTAAGAAGTCAAGCCTGTGGACCTCCTTCTGCTGCTACACTGCCATTATTTCCCAAACAACCTCAAAGAGAACCTGTGTGCTTTAGACATACTTACCTTTATTTTCTCACTAAATTTTATCAATATAATTTTGTAGAAAAACTAGATTTTTGAGTCAGGACATCTGAGTGTGAATGTAGGTTCTGTCCAGTTGTAAGCATTTGGGCAAAACAATTTTAAACGTTCATTTGTTCATCTATTAAAAGGTTATGATATTTTCCATTTCCTCTTTTGTTGAATTCTGAAATTCAATAAGACAATGTAAGGCAAGTGAGCATGGTGGTAAAGTGCTATACAGAAAAAAGGAATATAGTAGTAAAAAGAAAGACTTAGAGATGCCTTACTTATCTTTGTTAGATAAGTTGCACAGAGTATTTGGGGAAAACCACTTAAGAATCTTAGGTAAACCATGCAGCAGAGTATCTGAAAGTCAGAAAAGTAGATATGTTCAGGGAAGGTTCCATCACAACTGGTGGTGAGTACTCAGTTTCTTTTAAGAGGTTACCTGACATTGCCTGGAGGTAAGTTTGGTTCTCAGTACTTGGTGGTGTGTTGGGGGGGCAGCTGGCTACTGACATCTAGTGGTAGAGGCAAGGGATATAGCTAAACACCCTGTAATACATATACAGCCACGAATTATCTGGGCCAAACATCAACGAATTATCTGGGCCAAAAATGTCAATAGTGTCAAAGTTGAGAAATCCTGCATGAGTTTTAGAAGCTAGTGTATCTTATGTATTCCTGTGTTCTAGCATCTAGAGCTATACTTGGCATAAAGTAGACACCCAATATATATAACATGCTTTCTGAATGAATGAACACCCACAGAGAACTCAATGCCAGATAGAACTAATTCATACTGCCAGTGAAATCTTATATCCTCTAGGGACCCTCTCTATCTACTCCTCTAGCTTCTTTACTTTTCTGTTCTGTCAGAGCGTCTTTCTTTTCTCTTCCAAAGTCAGGTAAGAGTAAGAATAGCCTATCAGATCTGAGGATACCTGGGAGCAATAAATAATGCTTAGAAGGCACAACTGAAGGCCTTCCCCAACTACCCCCTTCAGAGCACTCCATTTCAGCCAGACAGTAATCACATCAGTAAATAAACGGATTCACCCTCGTTCCTTCACCGAGCCTGAACAGATAGGACCAAAAGCGCATATTTCCTGCAAATGTTTTTCCTAGAACAGTTCAATTATGCTTGTAGAAAGACACATCCTGGCCATGAAGGAGAAACTAGGTTTAGATGAGAAAATGGAAAATGAAGGCATTTAGTTCTAGGAGTGCAGATATTTTGTCTATCTGTTCATCACTGTATTTCCCATGCCTAGCAGGGTACCTGGCATGTGGCAGGCATCCTTAAATATTAGCTGAATGTAAGAATAGCCTGGTGAAGTCACACTCCAAGCCTTCCCTCAAATCTGCCCTCAACTAAAAAAAAATTTTTTTGGACCATTCAATTTCATAGGAAGGCAAATTGAATGTCATAGGTTTTGAAAAATTATATCCCTTTTCTTCCCTTATCCAAAACTAGATAAAGATATATGGGTTCATCATTGAGATGTGGACGTCAACATGGCGACTTAAACAGTGCTCACAATAATAATCTATATTGGGCATGAATGTTCTTAAGTCCATGTTTTACCAGAAATAAAACAAGCCTAAAATATTTGTCATGTCTTTGCCAGAAAGCCTACATGGAGACAATGTGTGGTACTTTGGGAGGATTTAAAGATTCTGTAAGCAGGGCTGAGGAAGTTACATGGTGACTATCAACAGAAACTTTTTACCCCCAACCTGCCAGTCCCCCCAGAAAACCCTAATGACACGATTACATACTTATATTGGCCAACCCAGAGCTCCCTAGTGAACTGACTGCCCTGTGTTGGGAATAAGCTTTCCAGAAGCCATAGGAGAATGTGTTTAAAGTTTCCCAGTAACCATTTCCCATTAAGACTTTTGGCTGGAATCTGTGTTAAAAAATGATCACTGTAAAATATATTAATTATGCAGATCCATTAGTCTGCAGAGTAGAGAGACTGAGGTGTTTCCATTTTTGATTCAACCTTAACCTTTAAACATTTAAATGCACACCAATGACCAAGAGCTTCTTCTGGAAGACAGAACAGTGCCTGTGCTCCTTTCAGGCTCAAAATACTCCCTCACTCCATCTTCTTAGACAAGTACGGGACAGGACCACCAGCTCTGTTTGTACACTAGCTTAGAAGGTTTGATGACAAATTCAAGCCTCATCCAGCACTCATTATGTCTTAACACCAGATGCTTCCTCCAAACTTAATAGATCGTTTTTAAGCTCTTAAGGATCAACATGATTAAGTATACACATCCACAGCCAAAGAAAAGGCAGAAGGGAATGTAGGTAAGATGAAATACAATCTCTATGTGATTTATATTGGATTTGGTCACCTCTGGGAAGAAACATCTATCTTGAAGATGAAGACTGACATATGATAACACTTAATAAAACTGTCTCTAAGTTTAGTTTGAAGGGGTGAGCCTATATCTGATGAACACTGTGGATGAAAACAATGTTATATTTTTAAAAGTGCTCATGTGATGATTGTTCATATATTTAAAACTCATGAATGCTGTTGGAAAAAGCAGATTGATTTAAATTTCTTTTTCTTCACTGGCTGTAATACAACGCCCTGATTAACCACACAAGTATTAATTTTCAAGAGCAAGGGAAAGAGGTATAGAGAATTGATAGTTACTAACCTTGCCTTTGACAAAAATAGCAGTCATTCTGGAAACATCTTATTGGGTACTGTACTCTGAACTCTTTTTTTTTTTTTTTCATTTATTTTTATTAGTTGGAGTCTAATTACTTTATAATATTGTAGTGGTTTTTGCCATACACTGACATGAATCAGCCATGGATTTACATGTGTTCCCCATCCTGAACCCCCCTCCCACCTCCCTCCCCATCCCATCCCTCTGGGTCATCCCAGTGCACCAGCCCTGAGTACTTGTCTTATGCATCCAACCTGGACTGGCGATCTGTTTCGCACTTGATAATACTCTGAACTCTTAATTCACTAGAAGTAACTCAAAAGCTATCACTAGTAGATGCAGCAGGCCACACCAAGAAGTCAATATTGTGTCAACACTTCAAAACTGAACTTTTAATCCTCCCAGTTTGGGATGGGTTGTTTTTGTTTATTTGTTTGCTTGCATTTTTAGATCCCTCTGGTTTTGGGTGAAACAGAGTAAGAGTGTCCTAAGCTCAGTTCTCTCTCTTCTGGCAACATTTTCATCAATCACAATCCTTTCTCTCTCATTGTGGGAAAAAATGCAGCATTTCACAGGTTCACCTTATGAAAGGTGTGCCCTGCCTCTAGCCTGAAAACCGCCAGTGGGGGAGAAATTTCAAACATATTGATTCTATGTCAGTTGCATTTTCCTCCCAAAAGATCCATTTGAATTTTATTGGCTTAAATGAATTTCAAATAGGGGGTTCAGTGCTCAGGTACAAAAGAATGTGTCTGGGACCTCTGAATTTCAACTGTGGCATGCTTCTCATCATGCTTATTGGCAGCTGTTTTCATTTTTTAATTACTCAGGTGGTATAGATGCTTTGCAATGTTCTACCTGAAGGGCCACCTCCATGCTTTCCAGCTGACCACAAAGTGCAAGAAAATAATGCTGAAGTTGAATTAAAAAAAGGTGAGAATTCTACAAATCCTCAACAAATACATCAATTCAGCAGCAACTGCTTTTTATATTTTCCCTCAGTGACAAACCAGATGCCGTGAAGTATTGATATGTATGTTATCATTGCATCTTTATTTTGACTCTATGTTCCAAAGACTGAAAAGCAAAGGGATGGATTTCTTATGATCAATTTAAAAAGCTACCTTAATTTAGCCACTACTGCATATGCCTCTCCCTAGACTGGCTCCCTTTCGTCATATCCACATCTTTGTAGTTGAGTGGAAATACAATACACGTTCTCCAGTTACAAATACATAATTTGCTTGTAGTCACAAAAGCACAGCCTGAGAAGGAGGCTATGCAGTTTTAGAAGACAGAAAAGCACTAATAAAATATGGTGTGTTATTGTAAGCCCCTGCAAATCACTGCAGACTAGGAGCTGGCTGTAGATTGCACTGATGAAGTGAAACTCTGACTGAGGGGAACGATGAAGACCTTGACTCCGGAATGAGTCTGCCTGGCTCTGAGTTTCATCATTATCACTGTGTTTATGCCTCAAATTTGCCCTCTATCTCCGTTTTCTTATCTGTAAAACGGGGAGGTAATGTGATCTCCATCCTGGGATGGCTGTGAAGACTCAAGGAAACAAGCCATGCAAAGTGCTTAGCACAGTGCCAGACATACAGTAGGCACTTACTGAATGGAAATGACGACATTCTTTATCTTGCTAAACAGAATAAATGGTCTCATCGTGAAGTAAAAATTCCCTTTGTTATTCCCAATGTGGCACAGATTCCTACCCCTTGGAAGAGATTACAACATTACTGGGGGGATAGGGCATTCTGGACTTCTCCAAAGGGATGCTTTTAAGACCAGGCGTGCAGGTCCTCTGTCACACAAAAGGTCTTGATGTCTTCAAGACACGGATGCCCCATTGCTCTTCCTCTGTCACTGGATGTGAGCCTGCCTGGAGCCCTAACAGTTTTGTCAACTGGCAACCTGGAGGACAAGATGCTTTCACCTGCAGGGTGCCACCCCTCACATCTGCATTCATTTCTATTACTGAACAGCTTCAGAGGACAATCAAGTCTTTTTACACCTCACAATTTTGTACATAACCTGTTACGACAGCCACGTAAAGAGAAAGATGGCAAAAATATTAAGGGATCCACTGGGGGAGTGGGTGTTGGGAAGATGAAGACAGATGTTCAGCGCTGTTGAGTTTACTTAGCACTAAATGCCAACAGCCCAAGGATGAAAGCTTTCTTTTTTCAACAAATGATCAGCTAAGGAATGCTTGGTTCCAGTGAGGGTTTATGCCATCTAATACTGCTGGCATTAGGAACATACCTATTTGACCAATAAGAGGCAATGTAAGTTCATATGGGTTTGGAGGATTTTGTTTTAAATATATAATAGCTTTTTTTTTAATTATTGGAGGATTTTTGAGGGTGAACACAATTAACCAAAACTTAAAAATCTGTTTGTCAGAATGAGTGGTTTCATTCCAGCTTGCAAAGAGTGTGTGAGGGGCTGAATGCTCAAAAGGAGATGTGAGGACCACATTTCCAGATTCCTAGACACTATATTTCCATGAGCTGCTCCTAGACTACCTCAGGATCTGAATCATGGCTCTTATGGAAAAGATTCTATGCCTAAGAGGTCTATGCACACATGACGTTCCCAACTTAACTTTCAAAATCTCTGAAAAATAGAACCACCCCTCTTGCTTCTTATTCAATGATGCTTTAACTTTCATTATAAATATATTCTCTAATCCATTTCAACATGAAAAAAAGACAATGCAGATTTGTTGTCTGTGCAACAAAAAGAGAAGATGAAAGCCTCAGTTTGTTTCCATTAGAGCAATTACTTAATCATCTTATCATCTCTGTCTAGGATAATTATATTAATAGACTTTCTCTGAGATTTCTGAATTAACAACAAAGAATTCAGATCCTTTAACACTTTCTGGGGAAAAAAAAAAAAAGCAGTTAAGCAGTTAACCAGGTAATGCCTTTTAAAAACCATAACCAGCAGTGGTGAGCAGATCGTGGGTTTGCACTAGTATGAATTTAATAACAGCAACTTTTCTCTTGATCAGCATCAGATATAGAAACAGGAGAGCCAGGGCTGGGCATTTGACAGATGGTGGCACAAATACACAGTGCAAAGAAAGAGAAGCAACAGCCACTTAACGATTAGCTCTTTTCACAGAATTCTGGAGTAATGATCTGAACACTTTCCATAAATTCAGTTCTTTTCAAGGTGCATGTACCTAATCTTAAGAGAAAACTCATCCATCCTACTCTGGTTTAAGACCTCATGAAATCAGCATACCCCTTTTGGCACAGCACATAATATTTATCAGCTATTTATGGAGTTTAAGAAATTCTTGCTCTGACACTAAGGAAGAAACTTTAATTAAAATGGTATGCAGGCAGGTTATGGCACAATGAATATACTTAAGACATTAAACACCCCTGGTGTGAGGCAGAATGACATTACATTTTTATGAAGCCAGATATAAGTTTGCTTTAATAGTTTCCTTACTATGTTCACAGACACCCAACACATTCTTGAACAACCAAGATAAGTATCAGACTACCACACAGCACAGCTCTTCGGTTTAAACAGACGAATACAAGCAAGCAAAGTAAGAGATAAAAAAGACATCACTAAAGATTTCAAAAAATGATATTTGGAAAGATAAGTGACTGTACAGTCTAAATCTATGCAAACACACACACAGCCAGCTGTAAATCAAGAGAGAGAGAAACTTACCGGAGCAAATATCACCATACACATTTACAAAAGAATTGATAATCCAACTTCCTTCTCCTGAAACAAAATAGAGGCTGTCTCATACTAAAAATCAAGCTTCTCTGTCCACAGCACCAGCCACTGGTCCCTCTTTTTATGAAGCAAAGGAGGAGAACGAGAAAATCAATGAGGAGGGTAAGGGAGATGTTATACCAATCAGGTAGCAGCTTCTGCTTTATTTGCAGAGAGATGGCAAAACGGTCATATTATTAGACAGTGACAACCCACAGGCGAAGTACAGCAACCTGATACTTCCCTCTGGTGAGAGGCTGCCTGCTTTGTGGGAGGTGGTTACCATCCCACACTTGGCTTTTTGCTCCCAACTACAAGTGCGGGACTGGCTGCTTTGAGTAAGCCGCCTGCATCACCCAGGGAGCACGGGCTCCCCCTTGACTCTGCCAGCCCCCTCCTCCCTTCACCCAGTGCTTAAAAACAAACTGGGAAATCAAAAGAAGCTGGGATTTTGTTGTGTCTGGGTGCATGGGGGAAGCGTGGTTTTAGAAAATCCTTATGAATAGATTTGCATAGATTAGGGAAATAGGTAGGTATTTGTTTTAAAAATTGCCCCTGTTTTTATGGAAAAGTCTGGGTGTGATGCTGGATCCCTGTTTGGGAAATTCATACCACAACCCTAAATAATGAGGAAGGTGATGGCATCAGAAGACAGGCTTTTCAGGCTCTGGCTACTGGGGAAAGGACAAATGATGACTTCGTGGCTTATCTGTCTCAGGAGTGTGACTTAAAGTCTCCCTGGCAGGTTTCGAAAGGTTTTGGTGTGACCTAGGTCTGCTTTATCTACAAATGGGCCTCTGCGGGATGGGGTTGGCCCAGAAAGTGTGTACATCATCCCAAGACAGCATATTTGGGGGGTGTATGTAGTGAATTCGTGGGGAGGCTCCCAAAGGTTAGATGTTCTCCATGCCAGCTTCCTGAGGCCCTTATCTCAGGGGTCTGCACCACAGCAAAGGAGGGAGAAACCCACAAGCCTCTTTCCCACCAAGTTCCTTACTTCAGGATTCCTCTGGGAACAAGAACAGTGTTAGGCTGGCCCAGGCATCTCTACTTCATCTTTTGTGTGGTCAGTGATGGCCCAACCGAAGCTCCCTTCAGCTGGCTAGACTTTTTATTGGTGGTTATTAATTCAGAATCCGTCCTGAGTCTTTCCTTGGGTCCCTCTCTCTGTCTCACACACACTAGCACCAGCACCGCAACAAATATCATGACAGTCGTCATCTCCTTCCTCCTGTTCTTCCTCTTCTACACACACAATAACAGCTCGAGGAGGTCGGGGGCCAACCAAACAACCAAACCTGATGAGGAGTCAGGGTTCCAGCCTCAGTCTTCCATTGTCTCGTTCTGTAACTTGGGAAGTATCTGAGGTCTCCAAGCCTCAGTTTGCCCTTTTTGAAACGGGCATACTAACACCTCACAGAGCTGTTAATGGAGGGCGATGGGGAGCAAATGAAGAATGGCTATAGTATTTCAACTCAGGTACAACTTGGGCTCAACATCCTCCAGCCGCCTGTCCCCACCTCCTCCTGTGATGTGCCTGCTCCTCACAGGTCACCCTCCAGGAGATGCAAGAAAGCTTCAGCCTGTAGGTGGCCCCTTTGAAATTCTGATAAACTCATTCCATCCCTTACCTGTACTCTCTTCACTGCCATGCCTTACCAGCCAACTGAAAAACCACTGCATTTCAAGAAGAGAAGTTACACAGGGGAGTAAATTAAGCAAATGAACACAGAAAAAGCAAGCAAAAAAAAAAAAAGACTGAGAACCACCTGGCATTTCCATTAGCTTTCCGTAAGCATTTGTGGAATAAATGAATGAAAGGCTGACTAAAGGAATAAGGCCCCTTTGCTAAAGGCCACAGTTCCTGCCAGGCAGCTGGTGATCAGCAGTGTTCCAACGAGTTAAAGACACGCAGTTACAGCCACCCATCCGTGGGGCACATGCACACTTGACAGTTTCTTCAGGTGGACAGTGAGTCATTTTTATCAGCGTTTTGAAAATTAAGAGCCCTACTTCCAGGAAAAGAAAAAAAGCTCTGTCTTCCACATAGCAATGCCAAACACTCCCTAAGTATTTGCTTGTGTCAGGAACTAGTCTAAGTTTCTGTTGTTGTTCTGTGTAAGTGGTTGTCATGTGTGGGCCTCACAGAACTGTGAGGAGTTACAATTTTCATTCTGGTTTAAAAAGAGGAAACCAAGATGCCAAGAATTAAGTCCAAAGCCAACAGTCAATAACATAAAGCCACGGTTTGAAGCCAGTTGAATGCCAGGTGCCAAAGCATTAACCTCTCTGTTAATAGACACCACTTTGTGGCGTTTACACTTTCATTTACTCAGGGTCCAGGGTGTGCGGAATCCACACATGGATTCCTGGACCCTGAAGTGACTCCACAACTCTTCCCAGTACATGTATTCATACCACAGAGACTGGGAAGCCCAGGAATGGAAAGAAGGTCTACCAAGCTGCCAAAGCCCCAACCAGGCTCTCCATTCTGTGTGGCCTTGACCTTATTTAACCCCTGGCGGATGGGCAGCGCAAGGCCCAGTTTCAGGATTGCCAGTGGCCTGTCCAGTGACCCTGGGTATGTCCCATCATTTACCCGTCTTTCAGGTTTCCTCAAGTTAAATGGAAGGGTTTCCAGTGAAATCTCTAAAGGGCTTTCTGGGTCAACGTTGACTAGATAAAGTTCTAAGACTAAGGGTGTGAGTCTATCCTGTTGCTGGGGTGAGCTGTCCATGCCTCCTATTTTTTCAAGATAAAACATCAACACTCTGGCTCCCCTGCCACCTCTTCCCTCCCCTTATGTCTCACCTGGATCAGATAGATCCCTAACTGTCCTCCCTGTCTTTACTCCTATCCCACGAAATCATTCTCCATGTTGTCCAGATTGAGCTACTAAGAATATAGATTAGATCACTCATTTGGGGGAAAAAAAAAATTTCCATTGTTTTCCAATTGGCTTCAAGTAAAACTCAAACTCTTTATTGTGTCTTCAAATCCTGATATGACCTGGCTACCACCTGCCTTTTTGTTTTTATCTATTTCCAACCCTCTCCTTCCCTACTCTTTGGTCACACTAGCCTTTACTGCCTTCTCACTTGCTGTTTCTTTTGCCTAGAACATTCTTTCCTCAGATCTTTGCCTGCTCTCTTCCTTTGTCACTGTTGGTTCTACTGTCCACTCTTTAGAGAAGGGGTCCCCAACCTCTGGAATCTAGTGCCTGATGATCTGAGGTGGAGCTGATGTGATAATAATAGAAATAAAGTGCACAATAAATGTAATGTACCTCAATCATCTCGAAACCATCCCTGCTCCAGCCCACTCCATGGGAAATTTTTCTTTCACAAAATTGGTCCCTAGTACCAAAAAGATTGGGGACCAATGCTCCAGAGGGTCCTTCTCCCTAACCACCACATGTAAAAACGTCCTGATTCCCCAGTCAGTCCCTTTCACACTGCCCTTTATTTTTGTTGTAGTGGTGATGGTGGTGTTGGGGGGTGTGTGTGTGAAATATGGGTTTTTGTACTTCTTATTGCCTGATTTGTTCTTATTTACTTGTTTAATTATTGATTATCTTCTTTTCTTTGAGATAACCTCTGAAAAAACAGGAAGTCTGTTTTGCGTAACACCATATTCTCTGTGTTTACGAGAATGTATGGCACATAGTAGATGTTTAATAACGTCTCATGCATGGATTGATTAATCAACACAAGAACAACTCAGTGTTGACAAAGAGGCAAAGAAACCTGCTTCTCAACAGAGCTTAGCCTTGAAAGGTAATGCAGGTGAACAGAGGTGACTGATTCACTCATATTAATGGACACAGACTGTTTGTACTTCCTCATCTGGGGAATCTTCTTGAAAGGTTGTGGACTTCTGCATTATGTTGATTTAAGTGGAGGTCATGTCAAAGAGGAGAGCTCCTTCTGTAAAGCGTCTGAGCAGATGTTCTATAGAAGCGTGGGTGCCAGGGTTCAATTCTTCTAGACTCACATGGATATTTGCATACCTGACTCTCATCAGAAAACAAACAGTCCTGAGAGCCAGCCACTTAGACTGCCTTTCCCTCCATTCTAGCAGACAGCTGAGATAGTCGGCTACCACTCTCTCAAACATGCCACTGGAACTGACAAGAAGAAAGCAATATGCTATTGTTTGACAGTTTTTATTTTGAAAAAATGATATTAATATTGTCACTACTGCCTTAAAAATAACATTTATCATTATTAGACTATTCAAAATCGTGCAGTGTTCTCTAAGTTGGGCATTTATAGAGAAAGTAAAATAGATGAAAACAATCCATGATTCTCTGCAAACATCATTAGCAATGCTAATTTCCAATATGGTCAGGTCTTCAACTCTGGTCTTTCAACTGAGTGTGGCCTTCAGACAACTTCAAATGATTTTTTTTTTTCCCCCTGAACTGAAATGCTGGTCTCCCTTTTGGTGGATGTGCCTCCTGGCAAATGCAACAGTTCTTTTTCCTTACAGCTTCTATTTCCAAACATCTGGCTTCTCCAAAGGGGTCCTTTCAGGCCTGTTTGCTTCAAGTTTAGACAGTGGGAGGTCTAGCTTTCTAAGCATTTAGCAAACACTGAGAGGAAAATTCCAGCACCATGAGACTTTCTTCCTCCGCTGCTATAGGAGGAGCAAGGTAATCAAAGACAAGAAGGCTACTCTGGCCACACTAATAAATGGTCCAGGGTGTTAGCTAAGTTTCTTCCATTTAGTTCCCAAAACAATTTCAAATCTTTTGAGCTATAGCAATGAGAGCACTTACATCCAATCCACTCATGGAACAGCCTTGAAATCTTTAATTGTGCCTTCCTTACTCTGACTGCAAACAGCTCCTAGCAGGAGTAAAATGCAGTTATTTATTTATTCTGATGTGGATGTAGAGAGGATCAGGGGAGAAATTTCTAGACCTCTTTTTAAAAATTTTTCTTGAAGGAAAAAAAGTGATTTCTTCCAACTTTATCTTTTTTTCTTTTTCAAATACCTAATGCAATAAAATAATATCAGTAACATTTGAACATTTATTAGGTTACTAGCTTTCCTCAGCCACATTTAAGGCTGGCAAATGGAAAGAAGTTGAACACAGATGAGCAGTGTGTGGAAATAAAAAAAGGTAAGAAATATAGTAGAATAAGGTTTGAGGAGCATTTGGATGCGAGGGTGGAAATGTAGCCCCAAATTATAGTGGGAGGATAAAGGCCACAAATGATAGTGAAAACTGCAAGTGAAACAGACAGAGAAAACAAACTTCTGGCTACCAAAGGGGAAAAGGAGGGGGAGGGATAAATCAGCAATTTGGGATTAACAGATAGACACAAGTATATATAAAATAGATAAATAGCAGAGACCTACTGTATGGCATAGGAAACTATAGTCAGTATCTTATAATAACCTGTAATGGAAAAGAATCTGAGTAGGTCTCTCTCTCTCTCTGTCTCTCTCTGTCTCTCTCTCTCTCTCTCTCTCTCTATATATATATATATATACACACACATATATGTATATAGACACACACATATATATATAACTAAAGTTACTGCACACCTTAAACATTGTAAATCAACTGTACTTCAATAAAAATAAATTTAAAAAATAATAAAACAAAACAAAAAATAGCAAGTGAAACATGGTTGACAGTCTCTGAAGACCATGCATCTAAGCAGGATCACACCATGTTCATCTCTGTATCCTCCAAAGCAAAATGCCTGGCACAGAGCAGCCAAGCAAAGACGATTTGTTGAATGCAGGAGGACAGAGGACCTGGGGGCAGACACCGCACTGGACAGCTCCTGCATGTCCCTCCAGCTCCCCTTTCCCACCCGTTCTGGGTCCACCTAACTGGACCACATGGATCAATGCTCATCTCCGAGGCTTCCCAGTGGAGGGGCAGCCAATGGGAAGCACTGCCAGGAAGTCAGAGGGTGAGAGGAAACAGGTCTGGGTACTTATTCTCTTGGTCCCTGCTGATGTGTATCTAAGTTGCTTCTGCCTCTCTGGCAAATGCTATAGGTGCTGTGATGTTGCCTTCTCCATACACTTTCTCTGTCTCTCTTTCTGTCTCTCCCCTCCCGTCCCCTACACCCACTTGATCCTTCAGGTCTGGGATGCTAACAGCTCCTTTCAGTTGCTATCCTCAAGGTGCTGCATAGACACCACTGCTTTTTGCTTTAGTTAAGTTCTGCCTACTCCTTTTTTAAAATACATACATACATATATATATATATATATATATACACACACACACACATATATAAACCTCCTCCTTTAAAAAACAAAACTCCCCTTAATCACCCAGTTTGAGTGTGCCAGCTCTTTCTTACCTAGAACATCACTATACAAACAGGTGGATCTGAGTTCCAGTTCTGTCCCTTACTCCACGTAGTGTTTTCACTCTCCATCACCTATAAGATCAGTGCTTATAAACTACTGCAGAGTGTAAATACAGAGCAAACGTGATATCTAACAATGTGGGAACAGTTACATCTTAATACTGCTTGACAGCTTCTGTTTGTTTTATAGAGATTATCGTCTGGTTCTTTCATTTTTCCTCTAGAGGGAAGAACTTGTCACGTTTCAGAAAGGAAAGGACAGCCCATGCTGTGTTCAGAAAGACTTACCAGATTTTCCTCTCTTGAATATGAGAGAGGTATAGGAATGAAACTGAGGCATAAAGTTTAAAGTAAGTAAGTATTTGTTGAACTAGCTTTGAGTGTCTGCATTTCTGAATATTCATAGGAAATGGGTCAATCTACTCAGTCTACAGAGCAGGTCTTTGGAGAGTTGCTTCCTACTGACACTTCATGGAGGGCAGACTAGGAATTCCCTAATATTCAACCATGATCTCCTGGACTTTAGGCAATAACTCCAGTGTTATTATAAACTAGGTAATTTCTGCTTGCATTCCTACTCTAATCAAATACTTCAAGCCAATAGAGGGATTGAGTACCTTTAGAAACTTCTTCAATATCCCAGAAAAACTAACTCTAGAGGGAAGGGGACTCAGGTTTCATATATCACAGCTAAAACCTACTCAGGGCTCATGTTTTCAATAGGAAAGAATAATCTCAAACCCATGAGAACTTTGATATTTTCCCAAAGGAAGGACAATTACTCATCATTCTAAAAATTTCAGTTCAACCATTGTTCATGGGGTGAATGCTATATGCCAGGCGTGTGCTAAGTTCTGTGGATTGTTGTTATTTAGTCGCTAAGTTGTGTCTGACTCTTTTGAGATCCCATGAACTGTAGCCTCCCAGGCTTCTCTGTCCATGGGATTTCCCAGGGAAGAATACTAGAGTGGGTTGCCATTTCCTTCTCCATCGGATCTTCCCAATCCAGAGATCAGACTCAGGTTTCCTGCACTGGCAGGCAGATTCTTTAACACCGAGCCACCAGGGAAGCCCACGTTCTGTGGATAAAGTGGTGAAAAAGATAAACATGATCCCTGCCAATAGGTTCTGAGGATCTTTCTGATTTATCTGCATAAGTCAGGAACCTTGGAGAAGGAAATGGCAACCCACTCCACTACTCTTGCCTGGAAAATCTCATGGACAGAGAAGCCTGGTGGGCTATAGTCCACGGGGTTGTAAAAAGTCAGACATGACTGAGTGACTCAGCAACAACAACTGTACAGAGTACAGTATTACAGTATCTTTATCTGAATCACAGTATGTCTGGAAGCAAACGTGAAAGCAGCAGTATAGAGCCAACTGGGTTAGTTGGATACCTAGGCTAACTCTGTTGGACTTAAAAACAAAATGAACTTATAAATGTGCTCTCAGAACAGAACTCGTTTGTATATAGAGGACTTACTGTATCTGGAACAAGTGAGACTGAGGGGTGGAGATGTTGTAACAATGCAACTTTATATTTGTTTTCTTCCTATTAAGCTACCAGATACCAGCCACGATAGTAATAAACACAACAGATACCTGATCCCATATGATTGATTAGCTTTCACCTCTCTGACCTAGGATCTGTTGTTATTTTCATTTTATCAGTGAGGAAGCTAATGTTTAGTACAGCACAGAACTTCTCAAATAGGCAAAGCTAAAAGCTGTTAGAAGTAGGGTTTGAACCTAGGCTGTCTGACTCAGAAGTTCCAGCTGTAAATCTTACTACCAGCATTGCTAATGTGTGCAATTTTAGTGTAAACATACAAAGTGAGTAGCTGACCATCATTTCTCTGAGCTTATATTTACTGGAAAACAAAAGTGATGATGTAGTTTAATGGCATAATTTCTGATGATAACATCTGCTGTTCTGGTGTGAAAGTGAAAGTTGCTCAGTCGTGTCTGACTCTTTGCGATCCCATAGACTACACTGTCTATGGAATTCTCTAGACTAGAATATAAAAGTGGATAGCCTTTCCCTTCTCCAGGGGAACTTCCCAACCCAGGGATCAAATCCAGGTCTCCCTCATTGCAGGCGGATTCATTACCAGTTGAGCCACAAGGGAAGCTGTTCTGGTGTAGATGTTTAAAATAGTCTCACCAGACAGCAGAATCATTCTTCCTGCTAATATTGCATAGTATCCAATATTGCTTTGCATGTGTGTGTGCGCATGTGTGCGCACCCATGCACACCCATTTCCACCTCTTTGTGACCCCGTGGACTTTAGCCTGCCAGGCTCCTCTGTCCATGGAATTTTCCAGGGAAGAATACAGGAGTAGGTTGCCATTTCCCGCTCCAGGGGATCTTCCCAACCTAGGGATTGAACCTGCATCTACAGTGTCTCCTGCGTTGCAAGGGGATTCTTTACTGCTGAAGGTACTAAATACATCTTTGCTAAATCAAGAAGAGAAAATGAGCAAGCTTCCTTAAGCCCACATTCATAATTCTAACTAGACAAAGACTCAGCTTTATGTTTTCCTACCAGTTTTTTTTTTTAAATAATAGAGAGAGCTCCCTCAGCTTACAAGTTTGGCTGTTCCTGACACATATTACTTAAAGCCTCGTGTGAATCCACAAGATTGATAGCTGTTGCTATGATGAAAGATTAAGACTTTATATCAGAAAGAATCCCAGAGGTCCATTTTTTACATGAGTCTTGGTAATGTCATAAGAGGGAGGGAATTAAAAACATGGAGACCATTTTCAATATTCTCGCACAGTCCACTGAGAAATGGATAGTAAACCAGGTCATGGGACACATGACTTCACTGATGGGTTCCCCACAAAGAGAGGCATCATGACCAATGTGTACACTTGTTGGGCCCCTTTTAATCTTTAGAAAGTTTAGTCTTTCTAAACTTCAATTTCTTCACCTGTAAAATGGGAATAATAGTGATGATGCTAGCATGTTGTAAGTAACAGGGAAGGAAGCCTGGACGGTAATTATAACAACACAAGTGTCGTGTACTCTCTCTCACTGCAAATGCTTAAGGCCAGAGAGGTTTAAGAATTAAATGCCTGCAAAACGGCTTTCTGGTTTTCCTTTCCTTCCCAACAAACATGCCTCCAAAATCTACACCAAATTCCAGCTCTTAATAAAATACAGCATCGGTAGGAAAGACAAAGATGTCTGCATCTACTCCATGTATTTTACAAAATGTAGAATTTGTAACACGAGAGCCAAGAAGTTCCAAAAATTCTAGTCACGGGCTATCTGCCTATGATTCTATCTGAAACTATTCTCCCCACTCTGCTCCCACCTTCCCAAACCTGCCTCAATTTGGGGATGTGACTGGTTATATGAGGTACAGCAAGAGAATGGGGTCCATCAAAGAGACCTGAGGCTTTATTTCAATTTAAGGGCTTCTGAAATTTCTGAAAAACCTCTCTCTTTGGCCTGAGCATGTCTTCTGCCAGAAGTGTCTCTGGATTACTACGATATGGAATTTGGCCATTTGACTTAAAACAAACGGTCTTTTTGGCCAGTTCATTTGGCCAATCTCTTAAAATTAAAAAAGATCCCCCTCTCTGAGGATGTTTCCTGCAATCTTAATTTATATTTTACCCAACTCCTTGGATTCAGGACCACCATGAAAGATGCTGCAGCCATGGCTACCCCACAGGGCAGCCGAGGTGCCAACACAAGACTTCTTTGGTGAAAATATTCTGAGAACTGAAACTTACAACGCTATACAGAGTAACCCTTGCTGTCTGTGCTCGGTGTCTGCCTCCAGAAACATAATACACAACCACACTTTCTGTATCACTTGATTATTTATTATTGCAAGCCTGCTTAGAAGTATTCAATATGCCATGTGCACTCACACAGAGAGAAACCAGTTTTCTTTTTCAGCTGTGCATCTATTTTTTAAAATAGACTGCTTTACCAATGTCTCCCTTAAAATGTTAGTTTCTTCGTAAACATCCCAGAGTTGTTAAATGATACAAATTAAGAGAGTGGCGCTGAAGAACAGGACATTCTGATATTTCCAGAATGTCACTTATCACAACTCTAAGAGCAGCCCTTTTCCTCCCAGCTCTATGGAAGTGTGAGCACAGAAACTCCCTGGAAGAGTCAAGAAACACAACTTGTTCTGACACGAGCCGGAGTAGTATAGCAGAAGTCAGCCTTATATTCTGTTTGAAAAAAGAAGAGTCTACTCTTCCTGTTAGGATACCACAACACTCTGGGGTGTGGGTCCTGGGGATCAAAGCCACTTAGAAGTGGGGTTCTTAAACCCGGCTGCGCATTTGGACACAAGCAGTTCAGGTGACAAGAGGAAGGACCTGTTTCAAACTCAGACCTCCTGAATCACAAATCAGAAGGGTCCCCACCACCTCCTCCCCAGTGGGAATTTGATAAGGCATGGGTGTTAGTGACCCCTGTACAGTGGATGAAGCCAGTGCTTGGAGTAAATAACCATCAGCCATGGTGCTTGTTCCATGAGGTGAGATCCATATTCAACCAAGACTCTGAGAAGGAAGAGGAGTCTCACCTCCAGAATGAAAATCTGCCTCTGGAATCTGTGTCATGGAAGTGGGAATGGGATTCCTCATACCTCTTTCTGTCTTAAGGTTTCCTCTTTCACTAAGCACTCTCTCACCCAAAAAGACAAGAGGGGAAAACAATACAAAAGTAACTACAACAATGACTATGGCATGTACTTATGTGCCAGGCCCTGGTCTGAACACTCCATATGAATTAACTCATTTTGTCCTTCTTAAAATACAACTAACTTAAAAAAAAAAAAGTCCCCCAATCAACAAAAATGCACCTTGAGCCACTTCCCAGAATCAGCCTGGATCCTGCCCACTCCCATCAGACAGGCCCAACCCTCTCCAGAACAAGCGGTCTTTGGGTGCCCTCTCCATCAAGCTTTCTACTGAAACAATGCTCTAAGTGCAAGTAGTTTGTTCAGAAGGCAATTCCAGGAAAGACAGGGAGGGACTGAGTTGGGGAGGTGAAGGCAGCTCGCAAAGGGTGCATTAATGAGGTGCAGGAGGCTGGCCTGGTTCTTTTCCAAACCCTTTTCAGCTCCGGCAAGCATTAAATCCCCTGCCGATCCCACTGGAGGGGCTGAAGCCCTCAGGCTGAGAAGCTGGGTCCTTGAAGGAGGAGGCCAAGGGCCTGTGCTGGAGCAGTGAATGCTCGGGGATAGGGTGTGGACCTGACTCTGACTGCTCCAGAGCCTGCCGGGGATCTTTGAAAGGCCTGTCACCAGCAGGAAAGGAAATAAAAGGGAAGAAGGAAACCATGACTCTTCTATGAGGGAATCAAAGAAAGACTATGTTGCTTCTGGGTCTGTTTTTCCTGCATGATTTTTTCCTTTATGTTGGGTTTTTAAGGGGCTTGGTGATTTATGGACCTGACCAAGCTTCTCTTGTCAAGTGTTTGCTTTAATGCCTCGTCCCTTTGCTTGTGCTGTTGCCTCCAATAAAATGCCATCACTTTTCCTCTTGGATAAATACAACCCTACGTGCTCTTAAGAGACCAATGCAATTGCCTCTGCTACCCGTTTTAGTTTTTTTCATTGATAGTCTTTATTTCCTTTGGTCTAATTCACAGTTAGCCATCTTCATGTTTGTCTTTCCCTTTTAAACCAACATTTTACAAGTGATGTATGCTCACTAAATGCCTGTATTTTATATTTATTTTTTTTTAATGCCTGTATTTTAAATGGATGGAAAAGGTGACTTCTAAATAAAGCGATTTCAAGCTTCTTCCCTACGCTTTGCCTTCAGACCCAGGGCATATGATAGTGGAAGGGTTATACTGTACCTCTTTGTACAATTTCAAAATTCTGTTAGTTCATTCAGTGTTATGGATTTCTAGCATCTTCCTCTCTGTCCTTAATCAAGGCCCAATACTGTCTGATTGCAATGAGGGCTCAAGTAATGTTTCAGTAAGGAGGTGGTATAGATGAGGTGACAGATCCACTAGTGAGGGAACTAGAATCACCGAAGACAGAGTCAGAAATAAAAGAAGCACTGTTGACTCTGCCAAGAAGGACATCTTCATTTATCACCCGCTACTTCCAGGAGCAAATCTCCCCATATTCTTTGTTGAAAAGCCTCTTTCCCTATTGAGGATTCACTATTTGGTTTGGTTTGTGAACTCCTACTCATCCTTCAAAACCTAGCTTATTTGTCACCCCTTAGGTGAAGAGGAAAAAGAGAAAGAAGCTGATATTTGTGGAGCACTATTTCAGGAGCTTCCTAAGTGGTTCAGATGGTTAAGAGCAGGAGACCTGGGTTCCATCTCTGGGTTGGGAAGATCCCTTGGAGAAGGAAATGGCAACCCACTCCAGTATCCTTGCCTGGAAAATCCCATGGACAGAGAAGCCTGGCAGGCAATCCATGGAGTTCCAAAGAGTCAGACATGACTGAGTGATTTCACTTTCACTCTACTATTTCCAGGCACTGTGTGGAGCACTTAGGTTCTTTTATTTTATTCTTTCAACAAAACTGCAAGGCAGGCTTTAGCCTCATTCTCCAGAAAAGAACAGTAGGGCTAGGCAAAAACCTACTTAATATGTGATGAAATCAAGTTTTGAATCCAAGTCTTGCCTAATATATAATTCTTTTCATAATAAGCTTTGAGTTTACATGTCCTAACTCAGGGTTATAATGAACCCTCACAATAAACCTGTCAATTAGGTATTATCCACCACATTTTACAAGGACACATGGATCTAGTGGGATCTTGTCTCCATTTTCTCTTCTTCTATTGTAACTGAAATGTCTGTTATGATAGGTGCTTTAATATTTCACAATGCTTTGAAAAAGTTCATAATTTATGTGACAAACTAACCTTTGGCAAAACAGGGCTGTGGAATGCTAATATCCTAAGCACACTAGCCCATCTAGATGTATTTTATTTATTTCATTCAGGTCACTCATATCTTTACCTTCTTGGCACCTGATAATGTGCTTTGGATGCAATGTGCCTTGGATTCTCAGATCTGGCTCTTGTCTTTTCTTGGATAGAGGCAAGACCAAGAAAAGCAGCCAAGGACATGTCACCAAGCTTCTGTATGCTAAAGTTCATGTACCTTACTCAGGTTAAAGGTTTCCTGGTCCTTGCTCAGAGCATAATTACTCTTATTCTACAAACAATCTTAATAAAGTGGGTTTTTCTAAGATGAGAGCATATTAGAAGAAGCCAAGTAAAATGGAACAAACTGTCAAAGGCAGGCACACTTAGAGCCCATGGGAGCAAGAGACAGCACAGAAACAATAAAAAGGGCATAAACGAGAACTTGAAAGCATAACATTCTCAGAATATTTTATATAAGGGTGAAGAAACCCTACTTTGCTCCACAAAGCTCTGAAGATGTCATTGCACTATGGCAAAGAACAATACTGTCAAAAACTATGTTATGTTCAAACGGTTTTCATCAACTCTATTTTAAAACACAAGGACATGAAAAACTTATACTTTTAAAGACTTCTGTTCAAAATAGTCTTTCTTTTAAAAAAGGAACCAATATTTTGGTTCTTAAACAGGCAAAACGTCAACTATCAGAAATCACAGCAATTAAGAAAGAATACTTCCCTAGGGGTTCCAGAGACTGCTACAGACCTGAGATGGTGCCAGCCCTGGTAATATGCAGAGTGTGCAAAAGTGCTAAGAATAATTGGAAATTTCATGGCTAAACTCCACTTGAGACCAAGGCCATTGGATATATCTTAGAGAGCTACTTTGCCTTGGCAATTTCAGGATCTTTCCATTGTTACCCACTTGCAGAGATTATAGAAGGCTTTATTGATTGGCTTGTGATATGCAAAGTATGGACCCAATTCTCTCAGTATAGTGAGTAATGAAATGGTTTGTCTTACTTTCACTTTGGCTCTCCTTACTGTGTTTTTGCTTTTCAACAGTGTTGTAACTACTTACATGAAATAACAAAGATATAAAGGAAAAGAATAAAAGCCCACATCCCTAACTCGTCAACACCTTAGTTCTTTGCATTTTTAAAATAGGTTGTCCAGTTCTTGTTCATATCTGTGGTACACTGATGCCAAAAAAGTGATGTTTATTCCTTTCACCCACACTCATTCAATGAGATTTTGTAGCTCTTCTTATGTAAGAAATAGAGTTCATTTCTGTGCTGTGTGAATCTGGATTCACCAGTAACTTTCTGTAGCCAATAGAATGTGGTAGAGTGAAGTTGTGCCTGTTCTCAGCCTGGGTCTCAACTTATTTTTCAGTTTCCACTCTCTTGGAAGTTTTCCAATCAAGCATGTGAATAATGCTGGGATCACTTGATGAATGATCTGGAAAAGACCATGGTCTAGTTACTCCCATTGTCCAGCCAACAGCCAGTTGACCACTAAATTTGGCCATGAAGTCATTCTAGACTTGTGAGTCTCTGGCTGACTTGACAGCTGACAATAGTCACAAGAGCAAGCCCTGCTGATCACCAGCAAGCCTGTTTAGCCACAGATCAATGAGAAATAATAAACGCCTACTGTTTTAAGCACTGAGTTTTATGTAGTTTGTTATGTAGCTATAGCTGACAAAATAAGCATGCACAGAGTTGATCTAGTAGTAATCATGTTATAACTCATGCTTTTTAATGGTCCTCTAATATTTTATATAATGGATATACAAAGATTTCTTTAAATATTTCCTCTATTACTGGATATCTAAATTGTCTACCATTATTTAGGAGAGGCAATGATGCAGCGCAATGAGCACATGTTATTGGTCTTCTAATTTGCTATAACAGCTCACAGAACTTAGAGAAACACTTGCCATTACTGTTTATTATAAAGGATATTAACAAGGATGCAAGTGAACAGCCAGATGAAGAGGTACATAGGGCAAGGTCTGGGAAGATGCTGAGCACAGGTGCGTCTATTCCTGTGGAGTTGGAGTATGCTGTTCTTCTAACATGTAGATGCAGCCACAAACCCAAGAGTTCTTTAAACCCCATCACTTAGGGGCTTTTATGGAGGTTTAATCACACAGGTATGATGAATTATTAACTCAATCTTTAGTCCTTTTCCAAATCCTGGAGGTTAGGGAGAGGGGCTGAAAGTTTCAAGCTTCTCATCAAGATTTGATTTTTCTGGTGACCAGCCCCCAACCCGAAGCTATCTCAGAGCCTGCCAAAATGCCTCATGAGAACAAAATTCATTCCTATTAGTCAGGAAACTGCAAAGCATTTAGGAGCTCTGTGTAAGACAGTCTGATCACCCCATCACTCGGAAACTTACAGGGTTTTAGGATCTGCATAAGGAACTGAAGATGAAGACCAGAACATATATTTCTTGTGATATCACAGTATCACACATTAAATATAAATAAGCAGATAGACAACAATCGATCTGAAGAAACCAGTGCTTAGAGGGAATTATGGTTTTCCTCAGCTTCCATTCATTCCATCTATATGGCTATTTTTGAGATGAGGAAGCACTGCAAGAAACAGTGTTCTACAACATTCAAACTGTCCTGGACCTTGTAAATCAGAAATCAGCAGCCTGGTGGTTTCCAAACACCAGTGCCTGGTGAAAACTAAGTGGGTGTACAAGAGTAAGCCAATGAACTTATTTAATATACAGATTCTCAAGAGCCAAAAAACTAGAGATTCTGATGCAGCAGCTCTGGAGTTGGGCCCAAGAATCTGTAAATTTTAAGATTTTGCTGGTGTGATTCTGCTATACAGCCAGTTTGGGGAACCCCTGCCTTATTATCCACCCTCTCCTCATTTTTCAGGTAGAAGATCAAGACCAAAAAAAATGAAATAAGAAGCTCAAATTTCCTAAAGGAGTCAAGCACTGCCTGAGCTAGGATTGGAACTCGTACCTTGGGACTTCTTAGCCACTGTTTCATATGTCTTACAACTGGGAGAGTAATCTTGAGTTCATCAAAGGACAGAAATCTGCTGAGACTCTTGCTCTAAGCACTTACTTTTCCTCCCAAGGCCAGCCTCTACCTCATCCTTGCTGATACATAACATTATACACTAGGGAAATGATTAATGTGAATATATCTTTTATTCTTCACTGAGAATATATTCTCTGAACTGCAACCAAAGTAACTGACTTTCAGACAACTTGAAATATATCAAGAACTGGCTTATCTTATATATCAATACAGAGCTCAGTATTTTTTTGTTTTATTTTTAAAGGAGTAAATAAAATCAAGATAACAGATTCTTTTAAATTTTACTGTCTCTTTGAAACTTTGTAATACTTTCTTTTGTTTTAAGATAAAAAGCTTACTGCTCCATATGACTTATCCTTTCAAACAAATAACATAAGATTTGTTTGGTCTTCCAAATTTGAGGCTTGGGAAGACATTCTTTTGTCATGTGGTTTCCTTAAGAAATGCAGCTGTTGAGATAGATATCACAACAAGAAATTTTATTTTGGTAGACCTAGAAAGCACGATAGGCTTTTAGAGTTGTTTAAAACATTATTTTAAATTAATTTGGAAGTTGACTTCCAGCTCAAAGCAAGTCAAATTATTTACAGAGACAAAAAGAAAACTTCCAGCCCAAGTTAATTATCTGCAAAGTGTTAAGCTCCATGGTCTCAACAAAGAAAGTAAATCCTAGTATAATGATTAAAAGCTTAACACTTGAGAAGACAAGGGTTTGAAGGCTTCTCTCCTTTGAGGCAAGTGCCCTTGGAAAATACCTCAGCTTCTCTGAGCCCTAATGTCTTCTTCTATATAATGGGAATAATTGCAGCACACTTGTTTACCATATGCCGAGATATTTTATGGACTCTGTTTCTGTTATTTCATCTATTACTTATGATAACTCTATGCTGTAAGGGCTATTATTATTCCCATTTTACAGATGCAGGTACTGAGGCTCAGAGGGGTTAACTCATCTAGGTCATATGAACAGTGAGATAAAGCCTGAATTTGAAACTAGGCAGGATGATTCTGGAACCTAAGCATGTAGTAACTAGGCCAGAATGAATAGGTCTTTATGAAGTTGCTACAAAGAATAAATAAGATATTCTCTACCAAGTGCTTGGAAATGTTCTTGGACACAGTAAGAGTTCAAAAATGGTGGTTCTAATTGTCAGAGGAGTACCTTGAGATGAATTATTTATGTGGGGAGGCCTCTGCTAGAGCTGTAAGCTACCTTCATGTTTGCTTTTAATGATTCCTAGTGCAAATTCCTATAATAATAAATTAACTTACACCTGTCTCTTTTCATTCTTTTTCAAATTCTGTCTATTATAGTCTGAAAAAT
The DNA here is from genome assembly GCF_019320065.1 of Cervus canadensis. Classification (NCBI taxonomy): domain Eukaryota; kingdom Metazoa; phylum Chordata; class Mammalia; order Artiodactyla; family Cervidae; genus Cervus; species Cervus canadensis. Next base: position 22,971,586 of record NC_057407.1, read on the forward strand.
GCAGAAAAGTATTCACTGAATTCCACCATTAAGATGACCACTCTTTTGGTGAAGAGCTGTTCTTTCCAGCCTTTCTTCTATGCAAATACTTACTTTAAAAAAAAAAAAAAACCAAAAGGTAGATTACTCTGCAAATAGGATTTAATCCTGCCTTCCTCTTCTGATGGTTATATATATCCTAAGTATCCCCCCATTCCATGTACTAGCCTGTGAAAACAGGACTTTCAAATGGTACATCATTTCATTTTATAGATAAATCACAGAGAGAGGCAGGCAGACTGTGCTTTTTCCCTCTCCTCCCTCCTAAGAGGATGGAGCTAATGCAACTAGGATCCTGCACATATACTAGTAAAAAATATCACTGTGTTAAATATTTACACCCAGGGCTCTTGCCTTGTCCTTGGCTCCCTTCCTCAATGTGGCTGAAGGAAGAAGATACCAGCATATACATTTTTTCCTTTGATCCCTCTCACTGGATAGAGGGTGGTACAATGACATTTGGCTTTGGATTTATGAAGAGTGGGAGAGAAAATTCTCCCACATAAGCATAATGTCTAGTATACCTCAGGATACCCCTTCACTCTCCAGAGTCTCATATTGTCAAAGGGACTGTTACCACTGTGTACATTTTTTTATGTTTGTTAATAGGGGGATTATAAACCTGTCCTGGGCCACTGGTGTATTAAACTGAGACAATTCAAACTTGCTTTAAGAAAAACAAATAAATAAGGATTCTGGATACTTTGGTTTTCTTATCTAGTACAAACACATCTGAGGAAATAAGAATATAATAGTCATAATAAAATTGGAGTAACATGTACCTTTTTGCACATATCAACTTCTGCACCACCACCACCCCCCCACCATCATGTAATAAAATTCTAAGTTGGCTCTCATTCCCCCAACCCTGGTACATATGCTGTGTAATCCTCTTACCTTGAATGTGAATGGGACCTGTGTACAAGATGGAACAGCACTCCAGTGATTACCTATGTGGCAAAAGTGAAGAGATTTTGAAAATATAATTAAGGTGCCTCATCAGTTGACTTAAGGTCTCCAATCAAGTTGATTAACTTGATTAAGTTGGTCATCCCAGTTGGGTCTGATCTAATCATGTGAGTTCTTTGCAAGAGGTTCAAAAGATCAGAGAAAGAAGTCACAAAGATTGGAAAAAGCAGCCAAGAAGAACCAAATTGCAGTGATGTAGAGACCACATCACAGATAATGACAACTTCCCTATAGAGTTTAGGGCCTCAATCCTATAGCTGCAAGGACTGAATTCTGCCAGCAACCAGAGAGCTTGAAAGAGGACCCAGAGCCTCAGAAGAGTTTGCAGCTCTGATTCCACCCTAAGCAGATAACCCAGCTAATTGCTATCTCATGAGAACTGTGACATAATAAATGTGTTGCAGTAATGGAAAAGGAATATATCAAGTTGATTTGCTTTATTTTACCATAGATTAGTTTGCATTTTCTAGATTTTTAAAAAATTAATGGAATCACTCCATATATATTTGCCTTTTGGGTCTGGATTTTCACTCAGCATAATATTTCAGATTCACTCATTTTGTTGTATTTCAATACTTAGTTCCCCTCTATTCAGTGGATACATGTACTACCTTTTGTCTATACATTAAGAGACATTTGGTTAGTTTCCATTTTTTTGGGCAATTACAAATAAAACCACAAGTCCTGTGTGGAAATATGTTTTTATTTCTCTTATTTTAATTTTAATTTTCTTGATTACTGGTTAGAGTGATTATCTTTGCATATTTTATTGCCCACTACCTTCTGTCTTTTTTCTATTGGGTTAGTTCAAGATTTTTTCATCACTGATTTGTAAGAGTTCTTGATGTATTCTGAATGCAGGTTCTCTGCTTATCATTATACATGTTGAAAATGTCTTTTCCAAAGGTGACTGTTCCCCTTTAACTTCATGCTTTTACTTTCTCCTTTCTTTCCCCTTTCTCCTTAACTGTCTCCTTTACGATATCCTTTGTCATATAAAGTCAAGTGGGACTTAGAAAGCATCACTACGAACAAAGCTAGTGGAGGTGATGGAATTCCAATTGAGCTATTTCAAATCCTGAAAGATGATGCTGTGAAAGTGGTGCACACAATATGCCAGCAAATTTGGAAAACTCAGCAGTGGCCACAGGACTGGAAAAGGTCCGTTTTCACTCCAATCCCAAAGAAAGGCAATGCCAAAGAATGCTCAAACTACCACACAATTGCACGCATCTCACATGCTAGTAAAGTAATGCTCAAAATTCTCCAAGTCAGACTTCAGCAATACACGAACCATGAACTTCCAGATGTTCAAGCTGGTTTTAGAAAAGGCAGAGGAACCAGAGATCAAATTGCCAACATCCACTGGATCAGCGAAAAAGCAAGAGAGTTCCAGAAAAACATCTATTTCTGCTTTATTGACTATGCCAAAGCCTTTGACTGTGTGGATCCCAATAAACTGTGGAAAATTCTGAAAGAGATGGGAATACCAGACCACCTGACCTGCCTTTTGAGAAACCTGTATGCAGGTCAGGAAGCAACAGTTAGAACTGGACATGGAACAACAGACTGGTTCCAAATAGGAAAAGGAGTATGTCAAGGCTGTGTATTGTCACCCTGCTTATTTAACTTCTATGCAGAGTACATCATGAGAAACGCTGGGCTGGAGGAAGCACAAGCTGGAATCAGGATTGCTGGGAGAAATATCAGTAACCTCAGGTATGCAGATGACACCACCCTTATGGCAGAAAGTGAAGAAGAACTAAAGAGCCTCTTGATGAAAGTGAAAGAGGAGAGTGAAAAAGTTGGCTTAAAGCTCAACATTCAGAAAACTAAGATCATGGCATCCAGTCCCATCACTTCATAGCAAATAGATGGGGAAACAGTAGAAACAGTGGCTAACTTTATTTTTCTGGGCTCCAAAATCACTGCAGATGGTGATTGCGGGCATGAAATTAAAAGACGCTTACTCCTTGGAAGGAAAGTTATGACCAACCTAGACAGCATATTAAAAAGCAGAGACATTACTTTGCCAACAAAGGTCCATCTAGTCAAGGCTATGGTTTTTCCAGTGGTCATGTATGGATGTGAGAGTTGGACTGTGAAGAAAGTTGAGCGCCGAAGAATTGATGCTTTTGAACTGTGGTGTTGGGAGGAGACTCTTGAGAGTCCCTTAGACTGCAAGGAGATCCATCCAGTCCATCCTGAAGGAGATCAGTCCTGGGTGTTCATTGGAAGGGCTGATGCTGAAGCTGAAACTCCAATACTTCGACCACCTCATGTGAAGAGTTGACTCATTGGAAAAGACCCTGATGTTGGGAGGGATTGGGGGCAGGAGGAGAAGGGGACGACAGAGGATAATATGGTTGGATGGCATCACTGACTCAATGAACATTGGTTTGGCTGGACTCCATGAGTTGGTGATGGACAGGGAGGCCTGGTGTGCTGTGGTTCATGGGGTCGCAGAGACGGACATGACTGAGTGACTGAACTGAACTGAACTTGTCATATAAAATATAAATTTTAACAAAGCCCAAGTAATTTATTTTAAAAAGTTTGTTTTCATTACTTGTTTTAAGAAACCCCTACCAGACCTGTTAAAAAGATGTTCTCCTAATCTTTTATAGTAGTTTTAGAGTTTTGTTTTTTCCCATTAATATCTTCATTACTTTTGGAGTTTATTTTTGTATGAAGGAAGATAGGAATAGAATTATTTTTTTCTCTAAAGAAAGCCAATTTCCTTAACTCTACTTATCAAATAGTTCATCTTTATTCCACTGATTTTCAATGTCAGATAAGCAATTCCCATATAAACGTGTGTCTATTTTTAAGCTTTCTATTCTGATGCACTGGTGTATTTATTTATTAATGAACCAATAAGATACTGTTTTAATTATAGTATCTTTGCAATAAGCTTCATATGACATTTATAACATTTACTCCTCTTTCACCCTCTCTTTCAGAATGATCTTGGCCTTTTTTGGATTTTACTTCTTCAGCTAAAATGGAGAATAAATTTACCTAAAAACAGTTGATGCATTTTTTGTATTTGAATTACACTGAATTTATAGACCAATTTGGAGAAATTTGCATCTTTACAATATTGAGTCTTCTCATCCATGGGCATTTTTTAAAATCTAACCAATTTTTCCTGTCTTCTTTTAGATGTCTTAATAACATTTTGCATTTTTTCCCATAAAGGTCTTATACTTCCTTTGTTAGATTTATTCCTATGTAGATATGGTCTTAAAATTTTATGCAAACCATTATAGCTATTTCCCTAGGAAAGTTTTAATGTGAAGAAACTGGAATTTCCCCAAGTGGACTGCTTTCAACAAAGCAAATCAACCTACTTCTAGTACTATTAATAAACTGATGTCTACAAAGATCTTTTCTCTATCTTGTGTTTAGCAAGTAGATTGTTGTGATCCTTATATGAGAATTCCATGTCTTTCCTGGAAAATCATCTTGTATACTCGGTATTCAAAGTATGGATATCCCATAAAGTCCCTGACCTGCTGAACAGGAACAGCTATTCCTACACACCTGATCTCATTGAAATCAGTAAATGTGGGAACTAAGGTTTTTAAATCTTTCCATTTTTCAAGAAAACTTGGCAATCCAAACTTTGAAATGAAATTTTGATTTTTAAACATTGGCAAATAATATTTAAAAATACTAAACACTATATAGGACAAACTATCAGGCTTGAGACCTGATACTGTCTGAGACATGAGACATGAGACCTGAGACATGAGGGCTGCCAGTTTTCAACCTCTGGGGTGGCTCTGTCCCCACAAGACTCTCAGTGTAACTCTCCTCCCTTGCACCACACTCCTTGAGCCCATGAGAGTAGGCAGGGCAGTAAAAAAGGTGCCGGGGAATTACTTTCTAGCTCTAAATATCAGACATCACAGAATGTGAGCTGTAAGTGATCTCAGAGTTTGTCGAGTCCTACTTCTGTTTTGATGGTTATGGCAATTTTGAGGTTAAGGCAGGGAAACATCTAGTTCAGGTTGACTCAGTGACCTAGAGAAAAGACTGAACCTAGAACTTAGATGGGCTGAGTCCACATCCAGTAGGCTTACCACTACTTACACTGTCTAATTACTTACAGAGCCTCCGAGGGGTAAGCTGGGACCCCTCCCGTAAGGCCTCCAATAAATAAGAGTTTGACTGGTGACATAAGACTGAGGTACAATTCCTTTTCAGGATGCATGTGGAGGAACTCTAGACAAAATAGAAAGAATGTACAGGTACAAAAACATTGCCCTTCAAGATGAAATGTAAAATATATACAAAGGGACTTCTCTGGCAGCCCAGAGGTTGAGACTTGGCCTTCCAATGCAAGAGGTGCGGGTTTGATCTCTGGTGGGGAAGCTAAGATCCCAAATGCTTTGCATACAAAAAACCGAAACATAAAACGGAAGTAATACTGTAACAAATTCAATAAAGACTTTAAAAATGATCAACATTAAAAAAAAGTCTTAAAACATGAATACAAACTATTAAGGTGCTATTAAACCAACTATTCATTAAATCTTAGTGGATCATGGGCCTAAAATCTGGGCAAATGTAATAAAATTTTCCAGATTACTGGGTGGAAAGACTGAGAACAGTGACAACATTCATACTTTAGGTGTGTTAGATACCTATCCTGAGTAAGAGTGTGTCTATGCAGCGAGACATACACACACTCATATAAAGTAGAATGAAGTATAATAAAATGCCAAGCTTCTTACTACATACAGTCATGTGAACTTCTTACTACATACAGTCATATAGTCACAAGAATAACTCTAAGAGTATAGATTACAGTAAGAGGTAATGAAATAATTAGAAATTGGTGACTTTTAAGTGTTTATTCTTTTTCTAATATAACTTATTCAATTCTTCTTTTTGACACAATAGATTTTTATTTATTGTTATTATTATTTCTTAAAAGGATGGTGACTGCAGCCACAAAATTAAAAGATGCTTGTTTCTTGGAAGAAAAGTTATGACAAACCCAGTGTATTAAAAAGCAGAGATATCACTTTGCCAAGAAAGGCCTACATAGGCAAAGCTATGGTTTTTCCAGTAGCTATGTACGGATGTGAGAGTTGGACCATAAAGAAGGCTGAGCACCAAAGAATTGATGTTTTTGAACTGTGTTGCTGGAGAAGACTCTTGAATGGCCCTTGGACAGCTAGGAGATCAAACCAGTCAATTCGAAAGGAAATCAACCCTGAATATTCATTGGAAGGACTGATGCTGAAGCTGAAGCTCCAATACTTTGGCCACCTGATGTGTAGAGCCAACTCATTGGAAAAGACCCAGATGCTGGAAAAGACTGAGGGCAAGAGAAGGGGCCGACAGATGATGAGATGGTTGGATGAAATCACTGACTCAATGGACGTGAGTTTGAGCAAACTCCAGGAGATAGTGAAGGACAGGAAAGCTTGGTGTGCTGCATGCAGTTCATGGGGTCACAAAGAGTTGGACGTGACTTAGCGACTGAACAACAACAAGCTTTTTATTTTGTTAGCGGGGTATAGCCAATTAACAAACAATGTTTTGACAGTTTCAGGTGAACAACAAAAGGACTCAGCCATACATATACATATATCAATTTTCCCCCAAACTCCCCTTCCATCCAATATAACTTATTCAACTCTAAGTTTGTATGATTTAATAAAAAAAAAAATGACCATGTTTAAAAATAACAACCAGCTCACAAAGTCCCTGAAAATTTGACCATTGGCTCCTGGAAACCAGGACAAAACTCCTGCACACATCACTGAGTTTAGGAAATTTTCACTGCTTAGAGAGAAAAGAAAACTTAACTACCTTACTCTAAGTTAGAAAGTGGTACATTTCAAAATATACACAAATACATAAGAGGAAGAGTTAAGCACGAACATGTTGGCTAAATAACATCATGTGCAAATGATACTGCTTGAATTACCATATATCTAACCTGAAAAGCTGCTGTTTATACATTCAGCAACCAGACTCTCATATTCTCCACCCAAAAAACATTTTAACGTCAAAAAACAACCCACCTCAATAACGGGTGGATTTGATCTTGACTGTTTCAAAATATTTAGTGAATAAATTTTCCAGTTTTTCATTAGCAGTAGATGGTTTGAAAAGTTTCTGTAATCACCTTGAATATTCACAATATTTCTAAACTGCAATAGTGAAGAGGCAGAAATAGGTTTTGTGTTTTTTGTTTCCCTCCCCCGACCCCAGCATTGCTGACATCTTATTATCATTGTTCCCGTGATGAAAGCACTTGGCAGATTTGCCAAGCAAAGTCTCCTTTTACACTTCTTCCAAATCAACAGACTTAGAACCCAGGCTGAGGTGAAACATTCATAGCTTAATGAAACTCCAAAGACTAAAGAATTCATCATATGGGTTTCTATTGTGTGTGTTTTTTTTAAAAGGTATTGAATGTTTAAAGTTTTTAAGAAAAAGAAACACAAAACTAATTACTGTCAACTATATTTTTTCAGCTACTTAGCCAGTAGAAAGCTGTTATTAAACCACTGTAGGCCTCCTTTGTTTTTCTTCCCACATAAGAATCATTATTCACAATATCAGCTTCATAACAGAGGTTGTCAATCAAGATACTCAAGTTACCGATGGGTCTCTGTGTTTATTTCTGAGATACATATTTTTTTTTCTCATGGAATTTATTCTCAATTGTCACTAAAAAAGAATAAATTAAGAAATGTCTTTATGTGATGATACTGCAGCTCCTTGCTTTTAAAAGGTCATTTCCTTTGTTAATGTTCAAGTCCCCCGTAACTTCCATAGCACTAGAACTGTTAGCATCGGAGCAGAGTGGAAAACACACTTGGTGTTGATCTTCCTTCCCAGTCCCTTAGATCCTTAGCTCTTTCCCAAGTAGAAATTTTTGTGAGCAGCAACTGCCAGCAACTTAACATATAACAACATACATAAGACAAGAGCTCATAGTGATTTGAACAGCGTAAGCCAGAAATATTCATAGTATTGCTCTTATAAATTCTAGTTTAGCAGAGCTGTTTTCTTTTGCAGTGGTACTTGGGCTCTGTTTGTTCCAAGATCTTGTCTTAATTTTTGTCCTCATCACCTGTGTCAGTGAAGGAATAGAAAATGGCTTTAGTGTAACTAACAAAACAATCTTCTATCTTGCTTTATTGGTGGGCCCAATAAGACTTATGGGCCCATAAGCTTTCAGGGACTCCTTCTTAGAATTTGTTCTCAATTATTTACTCATTATTTAAATTAAGACCAAACAAATCCAAACTTTTACTTCCAAAAGCTATCCTCTGAGCCTTTGACAAATTGTGGCAGAAAGATAAAGGGCCTATAGTTGTCACCTGCAGTCAAGACATTGTGAATCATGGACTATGACAGAAGGTAATACACATCAATTAAAGAGAGCTTAAAGACACACTGTACCTTGTTCCAAATTTCCTTTGTGATGAGAAAATGGTTGTTTAATGAGGAAGGTTATTTTATGGCTTCTAACAAGTGAGCAAGCCAATGTCATTTTGTGATCATTATCTAATTTAACCACGAATAGGATGAAGTATAATAGTATACTGATTTGCAGCATTTTCTCATTGCCTTGATTCAAATGAGATAAGATAATGATATAGACATTTGGAACTTTAAAGACACTAATAAATACAAAATCCTCTGTCAAAAAGAGGCAGAGAGCAAGTCTGTATATTTCAGATCGATCTCTTGCTAAAGCCGACCACCAAGACTTTGGCTGAGTAATCTATGTAAGACACAAATCTGATTCCATTCTCCCATACTTGAAATGATTCTGTGATACCTGGCAATCTTTAGGTCACAGTTATAAACGTTTATAGGGTGGCTGATACCACCCTATATTTAGGATTCTGCCTTAATCTCTAGCCTCACCTTCTACAACTGCCCAGTCCCCAATTCCCTTACTTCAGCCTTACTTAGTAATACTGGTGACTCCTTAAGAACAATGTACTGTCAGATGCCTCTAAGCATTTGCCGCACTGTCCCCAATTCCCAGAATACTACTCACACCTATACCTCAGTCCTAAAATACACCTCCAAATGTGTCTTTTCAAACACTTCTATCCATACTTCCATTGCTTACATTTTATTATGCTTGTGTCTTGATCCTTTAAATTCTCAACTACACTATACGCTCCTCTAAGTCAGCGTGTACCCTTTCTTTCTCTGTATGCCCATGCTTGTTACTAGGTCTATGCTCGATAAGACAGAATTGAATAGGGACTTACTTGGTGGTTCAGTGGCTAGGACTCCATGCTCCCAATGCAGGAGGCTGGGTTTGATTCCTGATCAGGAACTAGATAATGCATGCCACTACTAGAACCTGGTGCAGCCAAATAAATAAATAAATACCAAAAAACCCCCTGCATCAAATAAATGGGTTTTTCAGTCTGGATGTAGTCAGATAATAGCTTCAGAAGATTCTGGTTTTTTTTTTTTCTCCCCAGTTTTGTGTGGTTTTGAAATTTTTATTTATTTTATACTGTAACTGAAGTATAATTTATTTATGATATTATGCTAGTTTCAGGTATACAGTATAGTGATTCAGTATTTTTGAAAATTATATTCCATTACAGATAATTACAAGATAATAGGTATAATTCCCTGTGCTATACAGTATATGCTTATTCCTTATCTATTTTATATATATATATATATATAGGATAAGAAAATGTGTTATAAATATATATGATGGAATATTTTAAAAACTACTCAGCTGTAAAAGGAATGAAACGCTGATATCTGCAGCAATTTGGATGAACCTAGAGAGTACTTTGCTAAGTGAAATAAAGCAGAGAAAGACAAACACTATAAGGTATCACATATGTATTAATAAAAATTAATACATTTGATTGCATATGCAAACCAGAAATAGACTCACACACACAACAAAGCAAACTTGTGGTTAGCAAAAGGTAGAGGGAAGGGGAGACAAATTAGGGATATGGGATTAACAGAAGATTCTGCCTTTAAGATGAGTAGAGAGATTTCTCCGGTGCAAAACTCTTCACAAAGTTTCAGATTTACATATTCAATTGTCTATGTACTTCCTGTCCTCCCTTGAATGTTACAAAGACACCCCTATCTCAGCATGTACTTTCTCTGCTCTTTTATGGCCAAAACTTATGTCATTCCAATGGTTCTTCATAAATTGTCCAAGTCAGAAAGGCTGAGATCCACAGATTAGATTATGTTAGTTCATGGTGTCGGTCACTGAGTCTCCTCTTCTCCATCTCTCTCATTACCTCTCATTACTCTCTCTCTCACCTTTTCCCTCTCTCCTGCCAATGCCCCAGCCTAATCTAGTAACCCACTCATGCCTAGATGATTGCAATAGGCTCCTAACTCACTTTCTTATACTCAAGGCACTCTTGGACCACATATACTGTCCCCACTATAAACAGCATGGCATTCCAGAATGCAAATCTGACGGTGTTAACCCACAACCTAAAACTCTTCAACAGCCTCCTATTGATTTCAGGGGAAAGATCAAAATCTTTAATTGAGCTTCCGAACTCTACAGCGTTCTCCCTGCTCTGCGATGCTACTGCACAGCTTTATCTAACTCCGCTATCACCTTTTCGGTTCCCTTCAATCTCATTAGCTTTAGAGTGCTTCAGACAGACCATGTTCAGTCTGTCTCTGGCACATGCTGTTTACATCTCCTGGAATCTTCTGCTGTGTCCCACCCACTGCTTGTTCCTTCTGTTCTAATCTCAACTTCAAAATCACTTCCTTGGGAAGGCTTCTCTGCTCTCCCACCCTTGCTCATATCATCCTATTATGTGCACAGAGTATCACATTATCTTATTACCCTTTTGTAATAACATATTTGCTCTTTAGTGCAATCATTTGATTAGGGCCAGCCTTCCCATTACACAAAACTATTGGGATTATGCTGTTTATCCACCATTACATCTCCCACCGTCCAGAGCAGGGGTCAGGCACACAGTATGTGCTCCATAAACATTTGTTCAACGATTGAATGAACAGGTCTAAGAGCCATAGGCCTGGAGAAGGATGCTGTTTGCCCCAGTTTGTTCATGGGAAACCTGAGGCTCACCTCCTTTTCAACCTTCCCATCTTTGATCTCAGATTTCCTAGACTTTAATTCTTCACCCACCTACACACCTTTAGATTAGTCATTTGCTGCTTTCCTTCCCCAGGATCTGGCTTGAAACTTTTCTGACTCAGCTTCCACACAGCATCAGTTGGGGTTCTTCCCTGCAAGAAGCAGAAGCTGACTGTGGCTGATTAAGCAGAAAACAAGTCCATTAAAGGATAGCGGGTAGCTCACAGAATTATTGGGACGTTTAGAGAACTGTGCTTAAAGCCAAATTTCTAGGAATAATGTCCCAAATCATGTTCCAGAACTAGCCTGATGAGAAGAATGCTGCTCCCCCTAGCACCGGTACTATGGAATGAGCTACTTGCAACACTGCAGCCTCATTACAGATGTGACACCCGTGGCAGGTACTCAGCCCTGCCAGCCCTGCTCTCAACACCAGGGAGCTCTCTGCTTCCCTCATCAGCTAAGCAGATTCCACAGTAAGCCTGTTCCCTCTGATTGCTCATTTCTGAGTTACAGTCTAGAGGGGGTGCATGTGCTTGGTGGAGAATTGTGATATGTTTCTGTATTCTTGTTGCACAAAACCAGCAAGTGGGAAAATCCTATAAACATACTAGCAAATTTAAAAGATGCTAGACACCCAGAAAACAGGACAGATGCCATCCCCCTAAAACAAGGCCAAAATTTCAGCATCTTGTTCAGTCTCTGTTTGATGGTGAGTCTAAGTTTATTCACTTTGTCCATTACAACTCAACTGACAACACATTAGGAGTTTAGCCCACTATGCTAAGATAGACAAGACCTAGCCCCTGAAAGATGTTTTCTTAAAGTCAGTTGCAAACTACTCTAGAAATTTCTATTTGAGATAGTAGAATGCAGCATTTCAGAGCACAAACTCTGGAATCCAATGGTTTAAGTATGAAACCCAACTTACTCATTTTATTAACTGCATGACTTTGGTGGACAAAGTATCAGAGGTTATAACAATAAGGACCATGATTTGCTTTTGCAGTATCTACCGCATATCTGGCAAAATAGATATTCACTAATTATTTGTTGGATAAAGAAGTGCATGAATGAATGACATCTATACGAATCAGGATGATCAAGGTCAAGTTGGGTTAACAAACAACCTGAAAACCCAGTGGCTTAAAACAAGGAAGTTTTCTTTCTTGCATGTTGCTACCTGTCCACTGAAGGTTAGACAGGGTTGTTCTCTTTGTCATCCTTATTCTAGCATTTAACTGAATCAAGTTTCCATCACCTGGAATGATGCTGAAGCACAAAGAAAGAGAGCATGGTGAATTGTGCGTTGGCTCTCAGAGCTTCCACCCATATGTAACATGTACCACTTCTCATAATTTATTTACTAAAGTAAATTATGCAAATATACTTAATACCAAGGGAGTAGAGCAGCACTTAAAAGGGGAGCTGAAAAATATATGATAAACAGCAAAAACAATGGCCTTGACTTTTCTGAATCTCAGTTTCCTCATCTGTAAAATAAGGACCAAAAGATGTTGAAAAGAATGAGTGTGAACTTCAGGAAACTCCCATCACTCTGGTCCTTGTTTTACATCTTCATTAGGGTAACACAGCTGAGCCCAGGGATCAATGTCAGCACAGAGTCAAAGATAGGAGGCAACTTGCTGAAACCTGAAAGTGGGACTCAGAATGAGTGGATATAATACAGCAAGATATGATCTTGAAGCATCAATCACTGTGCTTTTATTCTCTCCCTTGATTATGTCCATCTGAAGCACCACATAGCCTCAAGGAGAGGCAATGTAAAGAGAACAATAACAAAAAATTGATGTTCAGTGTTTCTGAATTCCAAAATATGTTCTTCAAGCTAACATCAGAAACAATAGCTGTGAAACCATGACTTTTGATATGTAAGAAATGTTGTGGAGAGAAGTGCTTTTGAGAATCAAAATGGAAGCCTCTGAGGAATGAAGGAAGGAGATGGGGTTTATGCTGTGAATTTATCTGAACAAGAAAAAAGGAAACTGCAGATTGATTCATCTGTAGGGAGACAAACTAAGGGTCACTCAGCCCCAGGGGGTAGATGAGAGAGTAGAGGTTCTCAGAATTCTAAGAGAGGTTGGCAGAGTCACACAGGTGAGACTCCATGAAGAGGAGAATTGGATGGGGTCAGCAGGGAGACTGCAGAGGCTCTCTGTGGGCAGCCCAGGGGAAGTCAAGCCAAAGCCTACGAACTTCTGTGAGTGCATCATGTTGCCTTTCTCAGAAGACCAGTTAGCCAGTTTGGTAAAGATGCCTGTGAATCAATCAATAGAAAGGTGCCCTTAGTAAGTCCAGTGTCTTCGCTGACCCCAACCCAAGTGGAAACCCTCGAATGGACATGGGGACACTAACCTTCTGAAAGACAGGTGCTGTTGACAGGTGCCCTAATATCTGTAGTTGGCTGGGAAACTGGAGACACCCACTGTGGATTACAGTTTAGCATCTGAGTACCCCTTCTACCCAGGTGGCTTAGCGGTAAAGAATCTGCTGCCAATACAGGAACTGTAGGAGACGTGGGCTTGATCCCTGGGTCAGGAAGATTCCCTGGAGGAGGGAATGATAACCTACTCCTATGTTCTTGCCTGGAGAATCCCATGGTCAGAGGAGCATGGCAGGCTACGATCCATGGGGTGGCAAAGAGTCAGACGTGACTGAGCAAAGCACCCCTTCTACTCATTTCATTGGTTTTGATCCCCAACAAGACTAGATTGCAGCTCTGGATCCACCTCTCGAAAGAATGATTTATGCATGTGTATTCCTTTTTTTTCTCTTGAGCAAAGGTATTTTTGCAAAATTGTGTAAAATTACCAAGTAAGGCATTTCATTTGTAAGTTATTAGAGCTGACAAGTAACAGCTAACACATTGAGCACTAAATCGTACATCAGGCCCTATTAAGCACTTTCGGTGGAATATCTTACAATGGTATTATCTCCACTTTACAGATGGGAAAACTGAAGTCAAGAGAGCTAACTGCCAAATCGGCAGCTGGGATGATCTGAATTTAAACAATCTGACCTCAGCATCCAGAGGCTTGAGCACTAGATGACCACCATGTTTCTACCATATAGGGATAAACTGCTCATCATTTTTGTTACCTTTCATTCACCTAAGCGTTTTTATTTTTTTGAGAGCTTACTGTAAATTATACCTTCTATTAATCACATGCATAAAGAAACCACCCAGACATAGCATTACTACTTGTGAACCACCCTAGTCTGTGCTGCAACAGGTTATTGCTGCTGCAGCTGTGAACAGTTCTGGTGAGCTCCATGGAAAGCCAAGATGCAAATGAGACAACTCTGTAAGCTTGACCACCAGGGACGTGTGTAACTCTTGATAAGTAAATAAATCATTTAAACTGCCAGTGCTTCAGTCCTTCAATTGTAAGATCCTGGGACTAGGAACAGATGAACTAAGTCTAGATATCGTCTACTCCAAGGAAACTCAGAGGTGAGCTAACATTCCTTGGACTCTCAATTATTCAAGGACTGATCTTTAACAATTCAAAGGCACCATCCATTTCTACCAGCAGTAAAAATATCTAGACTGGAACTTCTGTGCCGGTCCTGACTTTTAACTGTTGTAGAGTTCAAAGCAGAGCACTAAAGCTAACAGAACACACTACCCCTCTATCAAGGAACTTTGCACCAACTTGAAGAAAGGAGAATTCTGTTATTCTAATGAGACCTGCTTGTGAGATTGCCCAGTTCCAAATTCTACACTCAGTAAAGCTTTCCTTTTCTTCTCTGATTTCTGCATCCTTGTTTCTTTTTGCCTCACCATCTACCTGCCTTGCACATCTGTCTTCCTTGCCTCTTTGAGAGGCAGCAGCATGCTCTGAAAAGAGAACAAGTGCCAGGCTGGGCTCTGGTCTGTCCAAGAGGAAAGACCTAAACCACATAAAGCTAAATCACGGTCAATTTCAGGTTCTGAATCCATCACACACTGTCTGCCTCCTAGAGTTGCTTGGAAGATTAACGATAACATATCCCCTGCAACTGGCAGGGTGAGGAATAAAAATGAAGCACCTAGAAAAGTACCTGGCACAGGTAAAGTACTGGATACCTAGCTCATGCTCATGCCATAAAAGAATTGATTTTGTCCCTCCTTTTTCTCCTTCTCCTCCTAAGTCTATGTTTTCTCCACAGCAAAAGGAATAAATCTCACTGAAAACCCAAGGATATTGGTCCTGACAAGTACAGAGTATTGGTAGTAAAAAACAAAACAAAACAAAACACTATTAACCCATATACCTCAGGACTCAGATGTTATATGAATCCCATTATTGGTCTCCATTTATTTCCAGGAAGGACATGGGCTCTGGAGTCAAACTGCCAGCACCTAAACCCTAGCCCTGCCACCTAACTTTGTTATTATTGTTGAATTCAGCACATCAAATGTTACCCAGTAACACAGGATTCAAGCTATAGTGAGCCAAGTTTTGCGGTTTCTGTTACTTAAAGCTCTCTTCAAATCCCATTTATTGTTTTCTATCCCTCAGCGCCAGCCACCCCCATCTTCTACCCAGCATCTCACAGGAAGGAATGACCTAACCACTCTCCCTGCTGACAGTCTTGGTCTTACCAAACCACTCAGCCTGAACGAACCTCCTCAAAGGTTAATCTGATCTCTTCACTCTTGCTGAACACCCTTTATCTGCTTCTGATTGCTCTGGAGAAAAACTCCTGGCTTTCAACAGGTCCTGAACTTATCTGAACTCGGCACTAAACAAAAACCTCCTCTATCCTTTACGATCTAGCCTTACAGAACTGTTTTCACTTCCTTGGGTGGGTACCACACTCTTGCCTTCAGGGCTCTGCATCAGATATTCATTCTTGCACCCTGAATTTGGTACCACCTTCCTATCAGTCAATAGTTCACTTCTTCCCAGAACATTTCCTTAATCCTTGTTACATACCACCCATGTGATCCATAGTTTCAGGTGTTCTGGTAGACTACTGATTATGCCCATTGTTTTCTGAAGACCTCCCATAGATGGTCATGGACAGAGTCTGAGCCTCTCTTCTTCATCACTGTAGGTCAACCACATTTCTCAACTGGTAGAGGTGAGGGATCACCCACACTGCAGTAGCTGTGGTAGAGAGCCATTAATACCAATGCCGATATGTCCTTTTCCTTAGGAAAGTTACCAAATAACGGTGTGGATTACTGCCTACTCCTCTTTCTTGATATGCGACACCTGATAGGTCTGCAGCACATATTTGTTGAACGAATAACTAAATAAATGCTAGGACGTTTGTCAACACTGCTCACTAGTAATTTGTGACTCCAAAGAATTAGAGCAATGCCTCTCCCTTCTGCAGATTTTTTAATTCTGGCTTGAGAAGACAGATTAATCTTGCTTTACCTCCAAGGTTTATATGAAATGTGTTAAATACATAAAGCATATGCTCTATTTAAAAGAATCAAGTGACTTTTTTTTTTTTTAATAAAAAGGAGGGCTCCTTCAATATTAAAAAAAATAAAATAAATATAAATATATGCTTTACATACTGATACTCCAAATTGCGACTTTAAAAAACACTAAAAATAAATTAATTAAATAAAAATGTCTTATGAAGCAAATGATCATAGAAGTTATTGCAGAACCAGAGTCCCTGTAGTACATAAAAAGCATGTAATTAAAATATCATTAAAATGATAGGTTTATAAAGTCTGTGATATGACCCAGTTCTAAGAAAAATCAGAAAGATACAGTCTAAAACATTCCAATGAAACCCTGAGGGGGGGATTTAAGATAATTGGTTTTCTTTTAAACATGAGATTCTGTCTCAAAAACTATTTTTCATGATTTTCCTCAATATATCCCATATACTTCATGTGTGACTATTATCATTGTTACAGTCCTTTGTTAAGAAATCTATTTTACTATAATTCTATTCACTGTAATTTCCTTAGTAACAGGCTGCTCTCTTTTTCTCTTAAAAACTATTAAAATGTCATTCACATTGTATTCTAGATGTGGATCCAGCTATTCCCAATAGCTATTCAAAAAGCATAATCACCATAATTACTGTTGACATCTAATTAATATTCAGCTTCCTTTCTACAGCATCTACAGCTGGACAAACCATCTATTCCAGGATAAAAACTAATTCTCTGTTGCTTTTTCTTTAAAAAATAAAACAAACCAGGATGCTAAGCACCTGGGCTCAGTGTTTTTGTTCTTTCTGTAGATGGTGGTTGGAGGGAGGACAGCTATCATGAACAACTTTCTAAATATTACCAACTGATAAATTGAACCTGGTCATAAGAAATTAAATCCATCCAACGGGTTATGGGATGGCTGATGTTAAGCTGCAATGTGAGTTGTGCTTGATTAAGAATGACTCCCAGAGTTTGCTAACGTGTGGTCTCGTGATGAGGCCTTCCTTGATCATCTTCCTATCTGGCTAACTTCATCCCTTGCCACCCTCTTTGTTCTCTCTTCATGATCCGCCTGGACTCCTTCCAGGTTCTAACATCCGGCTGTCTCTCAACTCTGGGACATCAACCATGCTACTCCTCTCTGTGTTCCTCCATTAGCATGAGGGCTCAAGGTGTAGGTCTAACACTAGAACTTTCAATTTCATATCCAGGCTCTCCATACCACAAGCAGTATCACCTTGAGCAAGTTAGCTTAGCCTCCAGGGTACCCATTTGGCTTTTTCATTTGTTAAATGGCAGTGGTATCCAACAAAGATACCCACTTCATGGGGCTATTGCGAAGATTAAATGAGTTAATAGGTAAATTCTATAATATACATATAACTGTTTACTGTTTTAGTCTTTCCTCCTGGCCAGAGCCTGCTGGTCTCAGATTTGAGGCCATTTTTCCTTCATATTATGATATAGTTTAGGTCTCCAAGCTCTGCTCACTCCCACAGCTCCCTGTATTTCCATATGTGCATTACCATTGTTACCAAAACCCAAGTCCAGGTGCCTGACTCACAGTGAAGCCAAATGATACCAAAACATTGGAGTTTGGAACACAGAAAAGTGTATCGAGAGCCACCCAAGGAGATGGGTGACTCATGCCTTAAATGCCTCAAACTCCCCCAAAGCTTTCAGCAAAGCCCTTTTCTAGGAAAGGTGAGGGAGGGGTGTGGTGAGTTGTTGCAAATTCTGGTGTCAGAGCCTTTGTTCTTCAGGTCATGGTCAGATAACAATATTCCTGTAAATCTCCAACAAACTAATGTTATTATCTGTTCTGACAAGAGAGGGAAAGATCCCTCAGGTACAACTTTCACCCTGAGGTCCCGGTCCTGGCTGAGAGGAGGTAGGTCTCCATTGGCCCTCCGTCCAGGCCAGGTCCCCAGGCCCTGCCCAGCTGAGGTAGCCAGAAGGCAACCCAACTGCCCTCAGGCCGCCGGAAGAGTGGGTCAAGCGGGGACCAGGTCCCACAGACTCTGACCCAAGCAGATGGCCACTGTCATTAGGTCCCAGAGGTGGGGATGGGGGAGAGGTTCACCATCGCCTCAAGGACTGGGCCCGGCCAGTGAGCGGCCTTGAGGAGGGCTCTGGAGCCCTGCAGGACACAGCCCCCAACCTGTTCCCTAGGCTCCCCAGCTCACCCGCCAGCCTAAGGCCGGGGAACAGGCTGCGGGGCTCTGGGGAGAAGGCCGGAATCTGCCTCTTACCTTGCTGTCCACCGGAAGACCACCTCTCTGACAGGGGGCGGAATCCCCTCACTAACCGTTGCTCCTTGACAGCTGGTTGCTTGTGGGCGGGGCCTACTGCTGGGCCGACCAATGGCTGAGCGGGACCTGCTGCCTGGTAACAACAGGGTGCCGGGTAAGAGTGCACAGTGACGGCAGCGTATTTGGCCGCACACTGTGACACCATCACGCTTGTAATGATTACGTCAGGAACCCTACGCTCTACTCACGAATACAAAACATAGTGTTTGAGCTGCCACTGAGTGCCAGTAACAGAGGGATACAGCAATGAATGAAAAAGATCCTTGCTCCAATGGGGCTCAAACTGTGATGAGTGTTTGGAAGTAGGAAATAAGTACATGCTCAAACTAAGAAAACAAACTCAGCTTAAATACTACAGGAAAAAATGCGACACTATAATGGTGGCTCAGAGGGTAAAGAATCTGCCTGCAGTGCTGGAGATCTGAGTTCAATCCCTGGGTTGGGAAGATATCCTGAAGAAGGGAATGGCTCCTTACTCCAGTATTCTTGCCTGGAAATTCCATGGACAAAGGAGCTACAGTTCACAGGGGTCTCAAGGAGTCAGATACGACTGAGTGACTAACATGTTCAGTTTCATAATGAGATAAAGCATGATTGAGTAGGATGCTCTATTTTTAGTTGGGTGGTCTTTTAAAAAGTGACATTTCAACTGAGCCCTGTTTAATCAAAAAGAGTCAGCTATATGCATACCTGTGGGAAGGGAGCTCCAGGCAAAGGGAACAGCTAGCAAAGGTGGGACTGAAGGTGGGACTGACCTAAGACTTGTGACCCTACTCCTTCCCTTTCCTTCAGTGAATGCACAAGCAGCCACCCCACCTGCTTCTGATGTCTTGAAGTCATCAGATAGGAGGGCGCCTCCCCAGCTACATCTACAAACAGACTGCCCTTTCTCCTGTTAAGGGGAACCTGCCAGAGGGGTTAATGCAAAAAAAAAAATGAGGACAGGCCAGAGTTTATGGAATCTGTCAGGTCTCTGATCATCATGGACAGAAGTATTACCAAAAAAAAAAAATTTTTTTTTTTTAGATGGGAACTGGAACTCATATTGGAATTTGATCCTGTGATTTTTATCACTGAGGGCAGTGATTCTCAACTGAAGTATATTCTGTACCCTTTAAACACCCCAGGAAACTTGACAGTGTGTGAAGACATGTTTGACTCTCACAACTTGACGGGGAGTGCTACTGGTGTCCAGAAAATAAGTTGCTAACCATCTCATGATGTACAGTTTGCCAACCCCCTCACAAGAAAGAATTATCCAGCCCCAAATGCGAGTATTACCTGACCTAGATGGTGGTCTTCTTCAAATCTTTTTCCCTGCTTCCAACTGCATTTTTAACTAGGACAGTACTGGTCTCTTCCTCTGCCACAGTCCTCTTCCTTCACCAGCTGACACACTTCAATATATGAAATTAAAGGTAAATAGCAGGGGCCGCAAGAGAGTAATGTGTGTCTCTGAGGATGAGCAGATTGGAGAATATTGTGTTCTCTGGCGTCTCCTTTGCCAAGGATACTGCTTGCTTTATCTCCTACTGACCAAGAATTCACCCACTCTGACAGACTGATCTAGGGGTGGCAAATAGGGCTGCCTCTGCACTACAACTCTGATCAATTGATAGTGTCTGTTTGGAGCACCATTTTGATTCTCATAAGGATTCCCACAGCCACATTCAGACTTGCAAAAAAAGTGTAATCAACTAGTGATGTCTGCCACGAATGCAGGCACAGTATCCCTTCATGAAGGAACAGCTAAGTCTTTACTCTAACATTGACTTGATCCCGCAATTTGTAGTGCTCTGGACTAGATGCAGGACTCTACATAAAGTTCACAGTTCACACACTCAAACTCCGCACCGACAACCTGAGTAAGTCAGTGAGTGGATAACGATGCTTTGTTTTCCCCGTCTCTTGCTATTGTCCTTAAGCCAGCTCATTTGTTACATGGTGGGAGGTAGCAAGGCCTGAGCACCAACACCCATGATTAGAGGAGCACTTTCTGGCCTCACTTTGGTAAAGTTCCACGTAGTGGTAAACACCAGGAGCATTATCATCCTTTTCTTCTTACTTCTAATTCACCATAGCAATGGCATGCTCTTAACGGAATGGCTCTTATCAAACATGTTATTTGATTCCTGGCATGCATGTTGAGTGCATGTCTGCAGGCCACTCATCAGCAAATCCAATCATCTTCTTTGGTGCTTGCTTTGCTTTTCATTTGTGGCACTCCCTCCCAGACTTCTTCATCATACCTTTATGAATGCATGAATTCCATCTTTCTATCTTCCCTTATCCATCTGTCTTATATAGGTTTTAAAGCATTGCTGGTTCTATAAACCTATGTCTCTCATGCTGGAATCTCTTCTTCATTAGCATCATAATTAAGCCTGCTGTGCGTATTACATCTAGTTCTTGCACCCTGACCTTGCCTCTACCACTGGTCACTCTACTGCCAATTTTGCTTTCTTCTGAACAAGCTCATCACATCACAAGCTCATTTCATCCATCAGAATATATCATGCCATTCTGTCTTGCTGAAGCTCTTACACACATGGCCCTATTCCTTCTCTTCTGGTCATATAAAGAGCATACTTAAGCCTACTTTTCATGACATTTCCTCCTTTTGTGTTTATTTTTTGACTGCTCTGCTTCCACTTCCCTCTCTATAGTATTTTCTTTGGGGGAATTACTCAAATACTTTTTGGGGAATTCCCTTATTCTATTTTAGGGAGCTACCTGTTCTGCATTTTGTTCAACAATGACCTAATCTAGTATCTGCCAGTGGGGCTTTAAAATCTGTCCCTATTTCCCTTGACAAACCTATTTTTAAATGACGGAGCTGACTTCTCTTCCCCTTAAGTGGAGGCTAACCTATGTGACTCTTTTCAAAGGAAAGAATGTTACAACAGGGATGGTGTGGATGGTTGCCATGCCCTCCTCCAGCAGATCTTCCCAACCCAGGACCGAACTCACGTCTCCTGCATTGCAGGCAGATTCTTTACCTGCTGAGCCACCTTGGAAGCCCCGGCTTCAAGCCTCAGGAAACAGCAATGCCAAGACTACTCCCAGATACCTTGTCACCCAACAAAACACCTTCCCTTCTCTTCCTTTGTTAAAGCTTCTTAGAGCTAACCCACCCCACCACATTTTCATGTCCAAGTCCTTAAGGTTTCAGTCTGTTCCCTTATTCTATTATTAGAGAATCATAAGCTGAGAGCACTTACAGAAAATAAAAAAAAAAACAAAAACAGGTATGAAACATTTAAATGTTACTGTTTGCCTTTTTGTCAGATTTTGAGTGTTGGTGGTCCTTGAGCTGGAGGGAGAATTCCCACCCATCACGCATCTTTTCAAACTTAAGACCTGACAGCCTGGAGATTTAACCAGGAGTGTTCTCGGCGGGTTAAGAAAAAAGGATGTTGTCAGCCTGGGAACTGAAGATGTTGGTTGAAAAGAGGCGATATCTGAACTAATATTGTTTCTGAAAGAGAAGCTGATTTAGGATGTCTCAGGAAAAGGTGATTGAAAACTTCTCCCACGCTCCCTCCCTCTAGACGGGGGATGTTGACTTGCCCACAGAGTTGGTTTTATCATTTTCTTCCTTGGATTTCTATAAAAACCTGTTTTGTCAGAAGGGAAGCTCTCGAAGTTTCATTTTTAGACTAATAGCTTTTCTTGAAAGAAAGATCTTGAAGAGTCTTGTGATATGATGAATCACTGAAATGAAGGGCAGAAGAGTCCTGTAATGGAGAAGGCAGGCCAGCCCCAGAATTAATTAATTGGGGATCTGATATCATACAAGGGACTGTCCAATGTGGGGGTATAATCACCCCAAGGGGGTAAGTATGCAGCCAGCAATAGCTGGTCCTGGGCAGTAGTTCAACCATAGACGGCTGGTTATGCTTCAGTAGCTATTATTAGGTTATTCTTAAGTAATAGCTAACTTTATTAGGCTGCTTACTATGGACTGGACACTGCTCTCAATGCTTTCCCTGTTTTCATTTATTAAATCCTTACAAAAAAATTAAAGGAAATTGAGGTAAAGTGAGATTAAAAGACAGAGGGTAGAGCTTTAGATAGATGTAAATGCATTTTTAGGGTTTTAATTACTGAAGCTGTAAAATAGGAGACATGTTCATCTTTACAATTAAGAGGCATTTTATTTTTATCCTAAGGGATGATTTTATATCTACTAAATAAGGAAAAGAGAAAAAAGAAAGAAAAACTGAAGTACAATATCCAATGCAGATGGGCTTTCCAAGTGGCACTAGTGGTAAAGAACCCGCCTGCCAATGCAAGAGACATGAGACACAGGTTCGATCCCTGGGTCGGGAAGATCCCCTGAGGAGTGCATAGCAACCCACTCCAGCACTCCTGCCTGGAGAATCCCATGGACAGAGGACCCTGGAGGGCTAGAGTTCACAGGATCGGAAAGTTCAGTTCAGTTCAGTCGCTCAGTCGTGTCTGACTCTTTGCGACCCCATGAACCACAGCACACCAGGCCTCCCTGTCCATCACCAACTCATGGAGTCCAGCCAAACCAATGTTCATTGAGTCGGTGATGCCATCCAACCATATTATCCTCTGTCGTCCCCTTTTCCTCCTGCCCACAATCCCTCCCAGCATCAGGGTCTTTTCCAATGAGTCAACTCTTCACATGAGGTGGTCGAAGTATTGGAGTTTCAGCTTCAGCATCAGCCCTTCCAATGAACACCCAGGACTGATCTCCTTCAGGATGGGCTAGTTGGATCTCCTTGCAGTCCAAGGGACTCTCAAGAGTCTTCTCCAACACTACAGTTCAAAAGCATCAATTCTTCGGCGCTCAACTTTCTTCACAGTCCAACTCTCACATCCATACATGACCACTGGAAAAACCATAGCCTTGACTAGATGGACCTTTGTTGGCAAAGTAATGTCTCTGCTTTTTAATATGCTGTCTAGGTTGGTCATAACTTTCCTTCCAAGGAGTAAGCGTCTTTTAATTTCATGGCCGCAATCACCATCTGCAGTGATTTTGGAGCCCAGAAAAATAAAGTCAGCCAGTGTTTCTACTGTTTCCCCATCTATTTGTTATGAAGAGATGGGACTGGATGCCATGATCTTAGTTTTCTGAATGTTGAGCTTTAAGCCAACTTTTTCACTCTCCTCTTTCACTTTCATCAAGAGGCTCTTTTGTTCTTCTTCACTTTCTGCCATAAGGGTGGTGTCATCTGCATACCTGAAGTTATTGATATTTCTCCTGGCAATCCTGATTCCAGCTTGTGCTTCCTCCAGACCAGTGTTTCTCATGATGTACTCTGCATAGAAGTTAAATAAGCAGGGTGACAATACACAGCCTTGACATACTCCTTTTCCTATTTGGAACCAGTTTGTTGTTCCATGTCCAGTTCTAACTGTTGCTTCCTGACCTGCATACAGGTTTCTCAAAAGGCAGGTCAGGTGGTCTGGTATTCCCATCTCTTTCAGAATTTTCCACAGTTTATTGGGATCCACACAGTCAAAGGCTTTGGCATAGTCAATAAAGCAGAAATAGATGTTTTTCTGGAACTCTCTTGCTTTTTCGATGGTCCAGCAGATGTTGGCAATTTGATCTCTGGTTCCTCTGCCTTTTCTAAAACCAGCTTGAACATCTGGAAGTTCACGGTTCACGTATTGCTGAAGCCTGGCTTGGAGAATTTTGAGCATCACTTTACTAGTGTGTGAGATAAGTGCAGTTGTGCAGCAGTTTGAGCATTCTTTGGGATTGCCTTTCTTAGGGATTGGAATGAAAACTGACCTTTTCCGTCCTGTGGCCACTGCTGAGTTTTCCAAATTTGCTGGCATATTGAGTGCAGCACTTTCACAGCGTCACCTTACAGGATTTGAAATAGCTCAACTGGAATTCCATCACCTCCACTAGCTTTGTTCATAGTGATGCTTCCTAAGGCCCACTTGACTTCACATTCCAGGATGTCTGGTTCTAGGTGAGGGATCACACCATCGTGGTTATCTGGGTCGTGAAGATCTTTTTGATACAGTTCTTCTGTGTATTCTTGCTGCCTCTTCTTAATATCTTCTGCTTCTGTTAGGTCCCTACCATTTCTGTCCTTTATTGAGCCCATCTTTGCATGAAATGTTCCCTTGTTATCTCTAATTTTCTTGATGCCATTGCTAGTCTTTCCCATTCTATTGTTTTCCTCTATTTCTTTGCATTGATCTCTGAGGAAGGCTTTCTTATCTCTCCTTGCTATTCTTTGGAACTCTGCATTCAAATGGGAATATCTTTCCTTTTCTCCTTTGCTTTTCGCTTTCTTTCTTTTCACAGCTATTTAAGCGACTTAGCAGCAGCAGCAACAGCATCCATTGCAGACAAAGCTATA
Organism: Cervus canadensis; assembly: GCF_019320065.1. NCBI lineage: Eukaryota > Metazoa > Chordata > Mammalia > Artiodactyla > Cervidae > Cervus > Cervus canadensis. The sequence continues at coordinate 22,996,780 of NC_057407.1, forward strand.
GTGATAAAGCATGTGCATTAAAGAAATAATGTACATATATAATATAATGTCGGTACATGTAATACTTGGTATAGATTAAACACACAATACTTGTTATCTGTTACTGCTAGTTATTACTATTATCATTTTACATGTAATGAAGAGACAACACTTTTGAGCTGTGTGACCTTAGTGAAAGTGAAAGTTGACCAGTTGTGTCTGACTCTTTGTGACCCCATGGACTATACAGTCCATGGAATTCTCCAGGCCAGAATACTGGAGTGGGTAGCTATTGCCTTCTCCAGGGGATCTTCCCAACCCCGGGATTGCACCCAGGTCTTCCACATTTCTAGCAGATTCTTTACCAGCTGAGCCACCAGGGAAGCCCTGGTGTGACCTTAAGGGAACTTGAATAGCCTCTCTAATTCTCTGAATCTCATCACCCTATTTCAAAAATAGGCATCATTATTGTACCTAGCACACAGGGTTGTTGTGTAAAGTATTTAGCACAGTGCTCAGTACACAATAAACACTCAACAAGCAGAAGCTAGCCAATTTGTTACTGTTATTACTATCATTGCATATATTTTGCCAGCAGCACTGAAAATGTGTTCCATGCTTCTGGAAGAACACTAGGATAAATTCACATGGAAGTGAAAATTACTCAGTCATGTCCAACTCTTTGCGACCCCATGGACTATGGAATTCTCCATGGAATTCTCCAGGCCAGTATACTGGAGTGGGTAGCCTATCCCTTCTCCAGCGGACCTTCCCGACCCTGGAATCGAACCAGGGTCTCCTGAATTGCAGGCGGTTCTTCACCAACTGAGTAAATTCACATACTAAAAAGTTATAAAGAGGTTATTTCCACTTCTAGAAATTTATTATAAGGAAATAATCCAACAGAGTTAAGAAGGAACAGGAAAATTGCCTTTGGTAGCATTAACTTCAATAATCTTGTGGTTTAGGCAAAGAAGCATAGACCTCCAACAATTCTGAATAACATGGAAACTGGGGCCAGAAGCCGGCATCCAGTATGATTTTCCCCTCAAGCAGCAGAAGTGTTAGATAATCAGTAGTCAAGCCCTGAAGCAAGTCTGGTTTAAACCTATTATTACCCACCGTGTGTGGGTTATAATAGCACACTGCTTTTCATATGGTGGTATAAACTATTAGATCCATATCTTGACGAAGATGCCTGTTTAAACTGAAGACTTTTAAATATAAACTTTGCCCCATAAACATGAGGCAACTGCAAACTTTATTTGATGCTAACACTCAGAAGAACTGCTCTAGTGGTTAATATTATCTTTTGGTTAGAGCACTGTTTAAAGCGTAGTTATTTAAGACATTTTTATTTCTTTGAACATATTTTTATTCTCTCAGAGTTAAAATACTGGAGCAGTGACTCTGAACAGAATGAGACTTGGTATTCAGATTTCTTTGGTGAGATCTTGGCAGTGTGGCCTATAGCAATTTAACGTACTTACTGCCCAAGGAATTTTGGGGAGCATTTTCTCTTTAGAATAAAGCTGAATGCCTCCTTTGATCCAAAAAGGCTGAACATGATTTGCTTTAAAGGTAAGTGGTTTTGCCATGATAAAAAAAAAAAAATAATAGAAAATTGGAGAGGGGAGAAGGAGGGAAGGAAGGAAGGAAGAAAGAAAGAATCCAGCTATTTATCAGTAAGGTGAGGGATAAAATAAATGGTGGGATATTTGATCCTGTTCAATATCACACAGCTTTCCCAATGAACCATTTAGGTCCATATGTAACAAAACAATAAATGTTCAACACATATTTTTCAGTGATTTATAGCTGAGTCCAGATACAGAACAATGCATACAGAATATCATTTATGCTTAAGACTCCCACTCATACCATTTAGTTTCACAGAGACATATGCATATAGAGAAGTATAAAAAAAAGTCTAGAAAAATCAAAATATACTCACTACAGTGCTTGCCTCTGAGAAAGGAGGCCAGATGGGAAGTGGGATGTGAATAAAGAAAAACACCTATGATATTTTAGTATGGCTTTTTTTCCAAGAATAATTCATTCATACATTATTTGTGTTAAGAAAAGTCAATAAAAAAAAAATGTTGCTTACTGAGTGACAGCATGAAGAAAATGGAGACCTAGCTCATCACCACTTTCCAGGAAGAGTTTCCATTTGGGCTGGATATTATGGCTGAACCATCAGGCACCTGAAGTGTAACTGAATTCCTGGGATGATGATGAATAATACCACTTTCCATTTGTCCAGCACTTTGCAGTTTTCAAAGTACTTACCCCATACATTATCTCCCTGGAGGCTCACAACAGCCTTATAAGGGTGCTGCTCCATTCCCTAGATGATGGTCAGGATCACAGAGAAAAAAACAGACTTCCAAGACTCCATAAACACACACACACACACACACACACACACACGCACACACACATTGTGCCATTTCCTCAAGGATAGTGAAGAACCTTGTTTTAGGGGTCCTTCTGTGTATATGGACATCCTTCTGGTTGGGCGAATGCAGGATGGAAAAATGTAATCTGGAGAGTTTGTGTACAATGGCGTAACCTGAGAATCTATTTGATTTTTGCCTCTGAAACCAGAGAGCAGTATCTTTTCTGAAAACTTGACTCTTACTGCCTGGAATTAGGTAATCTAATATTCCCCTCTGAGTATGCTAATGTAAGACCTTGAAGGAGGGACCTGCGGTACCATTACTGGGACTGATTCTATATCTTTTCTTCTCCATGATAGACTTATTATATATTAATTATTGATGGTGCATTTTAGTTAGAAAGTATAGTCGCTAGTCCTAATGGAGTTGGAGATGACTGATAAGATGAACTCACACTTACAAGGCTCTGCTCATCATTCACGTCTGATACGAGGCAGCACAGACCGAGAAAGGGCAATAGACATGGTCCTCAAGGACCACGGAAGTTGGGCACACCTGAATTATTATTAATATTTTGCCTCTGCTATTTTCCAGCCATGAGACTTTGGGTACATAAACTTTCTTCTATAAGTTTCAGTTTCCTCATCTGCAGTTCAAGCAGACTCTATGACTCTGATTCCATTCATCTGGGTTCCCATCTCAGCTCTGCCACTAATCTCCCTGTGATTGCCACTAAGTCACTTATTTGTCTAACTTTGCTCATCTTTATGAGAGGTAATAACTGTACCCACCTCATAAGGTTGTTGCGAGAATTAAGCCAGTATGCATATATACACACACACAGATCTATATCTGGGTCAGGAAGATCCCCTGGAGGAGAGCATGGCAACTCACTCTAGTATTATTGCCTGGAGAATCCCACGGACAGACGAGCCTGGTGGATAGCAGTCTATAGCATCACAAAGAGTCAGACAAGACTGAGGAAACAGCACATATGCACACATCGATATGTATATAGTATATGTGGTAGATAAATTCTCACAGGAGTTTGAAATTATGATTATTGCCCTAACAGCATGCAGCATTTAGCAAGTCCTCAATAAATGGTGCTAATGGTGCTATTGCTACTAATGACCTTTAGAAAGAGAATTTTTCATATTCAGATAAACATGAGGCCAGATTGCTGCATTCAGGGAGAGGTGAAAAGTGGTACTCAGCAGAGGCCCATTACTTGAATGACTAAGCAGATACAAATGTCCTCAGAAAGCCAAAATAAATGCCTATACGAAATGGTGAGTCATAAAAGTACACTGATGCCAGTTTTATGGACTTCATGTGTCCCAGTGAGGCGGAGTCTGCAGTGGCCTACGGTAGGCTCCAGGGAGGGACCAGAAGGGACGGGTGGGAGATTGGAGCGCCATTAGACCACTTTCAGGCCTGGGTGGAATGTTCAATAGAGATGGAGAGAAGCCTAGGAAGAGCCATCCTTGATGTTTTCTCCCATCAACAGGCCAAAAGCTTATTGTTAGGAGCAGGTGGGTTGTGATGAAATTCAGTGTATCTATTTTAATGATAATTAATTAATCTGTTCACAAAGTACGGAGGACTTAGTATGGCCCAGTACTATCCGTGGGACTAAGCATATACCTGGTAGCATAGCTGATATGATTCCTAGCTCCACAGGCTGAGGGGTGAAGGGGCAACATGAGACAGAGGGCAAAAGACTCTGAAGGAACACAGTAAATTGTGGAGGCACCAGGAAACCCAGGGAGCACAGGAGGAGAGAGGAGGAGAAAGGCGTGGGTGAGGAACTGGGAGAAGTTACAGGTGAGTGCTCCGGGCAGAGAGAACACTGTGACAGAGGCACTGCGGAGAGGTGCTTTTTTTTAGGAGAATTTACGAAAAAACATCAGGCTGGAGCCAGAGAACCACTAGGAATGTATGAAGGGATGAAGACTCTGTGTGCTAGGGTATGAAGACATTTTGCCCAAGTTCACACAACGGGATGTTTGCCATGGTTGTCGGACCACAACAGTGCTCTGTCTCCTCATACAGGGTGCTGCTGGCATCGTATTCCCACAATGACAAATGATATGTGTCCTCAGAAAGCAATCATCATATTATCTTCCAGGGATCAGCCAAGATCCCTTTCTTTTAGGTATACAGTCACATTTATCTCTAACCTTTCAGTTAAATCAAAACCCATCACACTTGAATTTCATAGCCATTCATCCCTTTCCGGGTTTCCTGTCTTTGAGGTATTTAACAGCCACCTGGGTACCATTTGGAGAATGTATTCTTGCTACTCTGATTTGTCAAATGCGCCATCAAGAGAAAGGCCTGATTGAAATTCTATCCAGTTCTGTTCAATCTTCTCACTAAGATTCAACATTGGGTTGCAAAACATATTTGTTGATCACATCTTTAGAGACAGAACTATCTCCCTGTTGCCAATTTGTGTACAGAGTGGAAAATGCTTAGATGTCACAGCCTTCTCTCTTCATGGTGCTGGGACAGCATTAACTATCCTGTGAAAAGATGGAAGTCATTAGTGCTTAGTCCAATTTAAAGGGTTTCATAGGTTCCTAATGGAAAGTGAGAAAATACTGTGGAAACAGCATACAGCCCAGAGTGTGCTCGCCATTAACTGTAATGATAGTTCTTAATTAGTGAGCACCCACTATGTTTCAAAGAGCGTTTATATACATATCAACAGCTACCATAACACCAATCCTGCCAAATCAGAATTATCAGCCCCATTTTATACATGAGAACAGTGTGTGTGGGGGGCGGGTAGGGGGAAGAATGGAAGCAATTTGTCAAATAAAAGTGGCAAAGGTGGAATTTTCTCACTTTGGCCTGAAAGGGTGATAGATGTTAGCTACTTTTATCTGACTGGCATTCATATACTCCTTTTTGTTTCGTGGACATCATGTTGACTTTCTTTGGGAATCATCCCTCCTGAATTCTCAATCCACATGGTTCCAGAGGGGCTGATGGGATGTCCTGGCTGCAGGGTGGCACCGTGTACCTACCTGGCCAGTGAGTATTCCCTCCCCTCCAAACTCTGCGACTGGCTCAGAGATGGACGCCTGACTGAAGGGAGCTAGCTTGCAGCTCACTCACCCAACTTGCAGCCCCTTCAGGGATGGCGTTAGATGTAGAGGGAAGCCCTGCCCAGAATCCTTTCCCTCTCCCTAGGACAACCCACATTCAATAGCTGACTACTGATGGGGACAGATCTGAAGGGTCATTCTGTTCTCAGGTCTCTTGCAGACTCAGTTGAAGTCTTTCTCTCTACACTGTGGCTCACCTTCTTCCTCTGCCCCACCCTACTTCCTCCCCCCAAGCATGGACCCAAGTTGTCTCTGATGTACTGAGCACGAGTCTCTGACTCAGGGTCAGCTTTCTAGGAAACCTAACCGTTCACACACAACAGTATATCTCCAAGCTGCCTCTCTCCCCTCGACCATTCACACCCCACAGCTGCTTCCATACCTCTTATTTCAAACCCCAAGCTCAGGTAGTCCTGTCCCCGCCCCTTTCTTCCTGCTTCTCCTGCTCCTCCTCCTGGCCCAGCTCTTTGATAAACCTGGCCTCTTTGATATGATTGTGTTCCTATATTCCTTCCCACTCTGTCTTTCTCTACTTACACTCCAATTCTGAAGCTGGGGTGATAAACAGGAGTCTTTAACTGGATGAGACAGACAGGAGAACGCACTAACAGTTGATCTAACCACACAGGACCATGGCAACACTAAAGTTCTCTTAACATAGTGGTAAACTTAAGTCTGGAAAAAAGGTGGGGGCTGCAGTGAACGATGGCACTTAGAGATTATGAAGTTGAACTTGTCACCAGAAAATTCTAAAGGTTAAGAGATGTGAAGCCCACCTATGAGAAAATCACATATTTTTGGACCCTTCCTACTAAATGTTTTATTAACACAACTGTGTGGGGGAAATAAACGTGTTTATTTGAAAGAAAAAAAAACAGTGATTGAAAAAAAGTCATTTACTTGGATACGAGGAAGGACATGGATATAATGAATATTGTAAAGGTGGTATGCTTGCGTGCTCAAGTTGCTTCAGCCATGTCCAATTCTTCTAACCCCATGCACTGTAGCCTGCCAGGCTCCTCTGTTCATGGAATTCTCCAGGCCAGAATACTGGAGTGGGTTACCACTCCCTTCTCCAGGGAATCTTTCTGACTGAGGGGTTGAACCTGGCTTTCCCACATTGTAGGCAGATTCCTTACTGTCTGAGCCTCCAGGGAAGCCCTAAAGGTGGTATGCAAATAACTAAATTGGAGGAACCCTTTCTTACGGGGTGGGGGGCGGGGGGGGGCTGTTGTGAGGATTGGGTCAAATCATTATGTGAGCGTAACGCTGTGTGTGAGTGGCAGACATCTGCTGACTTCTATGAAACACTGCATGATCTATTAAAGGACAGTCCCCATTTAGAGAGGTGGCAATTTTCCTAAAAGGACTCTCAGGTCAAATACAACCTGACCCCAGAGAAGTGGGAGTCTTGAAGGACAAGATCATTTGTTTTGAAAAATCCTAATTATCTGGAAAGAAGAGAGGAGGCCAGTGGCAGGGTCCCCGCTGTGTTGTCGAGGTTCTCCTGTGGCCCAAGGCTCACCATCAGCCATGGATGCAGACGGCAAGCTATCCTCCATGGCACAGCTGATGTGCTGAACTTGGGCAGACCCATGCTGTGTTCCACAAGCCCAGCCCCCAGCGCCCAGCAGGTTGACTGTGGCTGGCTGTCTGCTGCATCCCTTACGGCTGAGCCCAGGTCAGTCACCCAGAACGAAGGCTCACTGGAGCACAGTGAGTCACAGTTGGATTTGCATGTTAAGAAAAAAAGAAAAAGGAAGTAAATATAATCCAATTCTACTCTTACTCTCATAGAAGATAATTACAACTAAACAAGAAAATGAAACGTCAAAGTGCCAGGCTATATTATAATTAAACAAACACAAAGCAGGTTTCAGGGACATTAAGGATGCCATCGAAAAGATTCAAACAAAGCCTGTTAACGAGGAAGGCAGACACCTTGTCATTACTCCAGAACTCAGCACTGCCCCATGCCTTCTAAGACGGCAGGCCACAATGGAACACATGGACTCCTACTGGAGAGGAGTTTCTTTCTTTATTTTTGGGGTGAGATAATCAGGCTCAGGAGCTAAGGTAGAAGCCAAGGGGTCAATTAAACCAGGGTCCAAATGCCACTCAGTCCCTCAGTAGAGGCATACTCTGTGCCTTCACTTCTTATCTATAAAGTATGGATTAATAACAGGTTTTGAGAAATGTGGGAAGCCACCCACCATGGAGCTTCATGTGTAATAAGTATTCTCCACGTGCTAGCTGCATGCCACCACAATAATTAGTATAGATCATAGACGTGATGCATTATAGGGACCCCAGAGGTGTTGAACAAGATGAAATAAAGGTGAATAATCTAGCTAGTCCCAAGATATAATTTGGCATTCATCTTCTATGATCTTGACATGGCTAACGTTTGGCCTTGGGTCTCCCAGCTTTGATAGTCTATGCAAGACTTTCAGCTCTATGAGGTTAAGGACCATATTTGCTTTTTCTCCAAAGTTTTTTTGACTTACATATAACGTGCTTCAAAGGAGTCACTGACTGACTCCCTACTTAAAAGAGCATTAACCAGCTTATCACCTATATTTTCCCAAACTTGCAAGAGAGGGTTTTCTTTTATTTGGTCTCATAGAAAGTCTAACCACATACTCCCGGTTCTCAACCGCTATCTCATTTGAAAACATTTTCTAGATAATTTTTGGAAAAATATAAATGAGTGGCAGCAGAGAGGAAAGCCAGAGATACTATCAGTGTTATTGGCTAGATTATCCGTCTATGTTTCTTCACTGGGAAGAGAGGAGTTCTAAAAGAAACTTCCAGTTTACAGAGTGACTTCATTTCCATACTTCCATGTGATTTTTTAAAAAAATTCTCAGAGTTTAAACCAATGATCTTCAAACTGTGGGGCACATTCTTAGAATGAAAGGTAGTGAGTGCAGCATTTTAACAGCATTGTCATTTAGGATTTTAAATAGTTCAGTTGGAATTCCATCACTTCCACTAGCATTGTTCGTAGTACTGCTTCTCAAAACATCGTGGTACAGACCAAAAAAAAAATTGATTTGAGAAAAAAACTTGGTTTGAGTGAATAACATTGAAACATGTATGTTACCATATGTGAAACAGATGGCCAGTTCAAGCTCGATGCATGAAACAGGGCATTCAAAGCTGGTGCACTGGGACAACTCAGAGGGATGGGATGGGGAGGGAGGTGTGGACACATGTACACCCATGGCTGATTTATGTCCATGTAAGGCAAAAACCATCACAATATTATAAAGTAATTAGCCTCCAATTACAATAAATAAATTTATATTAAGAACTTACATAATGCTTAGTTATAATTATTGCCATAGTTATATTTCACCATACTACTCTTTACTTTTACATTACTTCATGTTTTTTAATACATTTATTTTTAAAAGAAACCTTCTCTTACTATCATAATTAAAAACTTGTATCTTATAACCTAAGAGGAAGCCATTTGTGAAAAACAAACATTTTATTAAACTTTAGTAAAACTGTACCGCCGGCTCTCTATTAAACTGTCACAGAGGAGAAAGATGATCTTCCCTGGTGGCTCAGTGGTAAAGAATCTGCCTGTAGTTTAGGAAATGCGGGTTCAATCCCTGGGTCAGGAAGATCCTCGGAAGGAGAAAATGGCAACCCACTCCAGTATTCTTGCCTGGGAAATCCCACGGACAGAGGTGCCTGGTAGGCTACTGTCTACGGGGTCTCAAAGAGTCAGACATAAGTGAGCGACTGAGAATGAGCCTAAGCGTGAGAGGAGAAAGACAAGAAGCCAAGACGTGCGTCCTGCTCTTGCAGGGAGGAGGGCTGTCCCTACAAACAGCAGAGAGTCCTACCAGGGTCACTCATGGCCTCTTCCAGCCCTTGGCTCGATGCTCCAGGAGAGCTGGACTGACTTATCTGCTTAGTAAACGTGGGAAGGGTAAAAAAAATCTTGGTTCAGACCCACTCCTTTCTCTTGGGAGCTACTGAGTCTCATGTTGTGCTGTTCTCCCTATCTCAGTCCTTCAGTGGTCTTCATGTGCTTGCTACTCTTGGATTTTATGACCAATTTGTTCAGAATGTTGGTGGGTAAAAAGTGGGCTATTTTATTAGAACCGAAGGTGAGCTGATCTGAAAGTCTTCAGAGAAAGTTGGTAGGAAATTATTCAATGGATGAGTAAGGCCAACAACTCCTTAGCTCTCTGATAAATCTGCACTTCTCTGAAAGTGGGAGGTCCAGTGTCTTCCACATCTCCTGATGTGAAGGATTTGTGGGGCTAAAACAAAAGATCTAACACTCACGTCACTGGAGCCCAAGAAGGAAAGGAGAAAGAGGCTACAGAGGTGAAAAAGTGTTCAAAAGAATTATGGCTGAAAATTTTTTAAATTTAGCAAGAGACATAATCTTGAATGTACTATTCTCTCTTTTGTGTGTGCTTGCAAAATTCTATACTAGCTTTGAAGAGAGAAAGAATTTGAAAGTGAATACCTTTTCCACTCTGTGATTTAATGTTACTTAATGCTATGACTTTTTGGGAATGTAAAGTCACATCATGAAATACTGTATTAGATATCAGTTATAATACTAATATAAATATCTGTAATTTATATACAAAATACATATGTAGTTATTACTTATTGAAAACATTCTACTAGACTGTATAATTTTTCTTTATAAAAGGTTTGATTTTATTTTTGTAGTAAATGTAATATAGATTCATAAATCAACTCTGAAGAATCATAACTTGAACCTTTCACTCTTTACTTTCTGAACCAATACTAATAAGACTTCTTAGATCTATTGAATATACTGTGCCTACGTATTCTAACAGCCTTTATCTTATTTTCCTCTAATTTCCATTATACTTGTTTATTAAAAGATTCAAGATTCCCTTGTCAGTAAGGGGAAAAAATTAGAAAACATAGAACATTCTGTATACTAACCACAATGCGTTACTAAGTATAAAACCATGGAATTAATGTTTTTGTTTAATAACATAGATTCCAATTTTCTGGAGCATTGTGACTTCACGAAGCAAGGTTTTTAAAGCATCTGAAATGTATTTCACTTGGTTTGCTTCATCCTTGCTGCTTGATTCTTTGAAAATTTTTTTCATCTTTTATTTTTACAATATACCAAAACATAGACTTTAACTCAAAGTACGTGATTTCATTAAAGATGATAGGTTGACATTACCTTGCTGAAATTTGCTATTGTCCTGAAGCTATTTTATTGTACCTTTCCAGGCAGTCAGTTTCACTTAAACCTGATAATTATACTTATAAAATAAGACTTCTTTTCTTACCTGAAAGTGACTTCTAACATGTGAGCAAGTTGCCCATAAAACCTAGAGTCATTACCTTTGTTTAAGCTTCAGACAACTAGGGAAGTAAAGTGAAATGAAGCTCAGTCATGTCCAACTCTTTGCGACCCCGTGGACTGTAGCCCACCAGGCTCCTCTGTCCACGGGATTCTCCAGGCAAGAATACTAGAGTGGGTCTCCATTTTCTTCTCCAAGACAACTAGAGAACCATTGGCTAAAAAGTTGAAAATAAAATGCCACATTCTGGGTAGCTAACTCAATAAGAAAACATTTTTCTGGTGCTTAAATATTTTCAAGTGCTCTTTGTTAAATAAATGTTGAAGTCATTGAACAGCAGATGCTTTTCATAAATGTTATCTCTATTGTGTAGCATCAGAATCTAAAAGCATTAACATTATTAGTCCCGGCTTTTCCTAAAAGTTTTTACTGACAATTTAAAAATGAACTATCACCTCAACTCACACAGAGCTAAGTAAGCTGTAGTTGGGAAAGGCGGACAGTTAAAAGTGAATGATAAGAAGGGAAAGTAGTCCAGGGCATGACTTTGTGAAAAACATTAAAATGAGGATATAATACTGACAACACTCTTCATCAAAGCATTTATCATGTGCCAGGGGCTGTGTTATGCACTAGGTATACCACAGAAAATAACACAAGTAGGGTCTTTGCTTTTGTAAAGCTTACACTGTAGTGGAGGAGAGCCTCAATAAAGAAAGAAAGAAAGAATTCTGGATAGTAACCAGTTGTATGAATCAAATAAAACGGAAGTGATAAAAAGAGAGGGGGGATGTATGTAGCTACTTTAGATGAGATGACCAAGAAAGGTCAACCCCATAACTTGGTACCTGAGCTAAAGCCTGGATGAGGAGAAAGACCTAGTCAAGTGATGAAATGAAAGGGAAGCGGAGTGGCAGGCAGAGTACTGTTTTCGGCTGATATTCAGCAAGTGTAAAGGCACTGGGGTGGGAAGTTTGGCCCATTCACAGAAACAGAAAGAGGCTCAGGGTGAAGGCAGAACAGTGATTAAGGTATAGAGGGGTGTATATTGAGGTACAGAGAGGGGCAAGAGGTTGTATCATGTAGGACCTTGCAGGCCATGAGAAAGAGTTCATATTTTGTCCTAAGTATAAGAAGAAACCATAAGAGGTTTCACAATGAAGTGACATGAACTGATTTGCTCTGTAACAAGATTGCTCCTGCAGCTATTTACTAGAATGGATTTTAAAGGGCAAAACTAGAAGAAGGTTCAGGTAGGAAGACTCATGCAGGGGAGGGGCAAGATAGGAGTAGCGGATTAAGAGCTACAAAATACTCTGTACGGGCTTCGCTGGTGACTAATTGTAAAGAATCCGCCTGCCCATGCAAGAGACATGGGTTTGATCTCTGAGTCAGGAAGATCCCCTGGAGAAGGAAATGGCAACCCACTCCAGTATTCTTGTCTGGAAAATCCCATGGACAGAGAAGCCTGGCAAGCCACAGTCCATGGGGTCACAAAAGAGTTGGATACAACTTAGGCATTAAACAATAACAATGCTTTGTGTAAAATAAATAAGCTACAAGGATATATTGTACAGCATGGAGAATAGAGTCAATATTCTATAATAACAATAAATGGGGTAAAACCTATAAAATATTGAATCACAAAAAATAAAAAAGAAAACTATTGCAGGAGCCCTCTTGAAAGGTGGTGATGGCTTGGACTAGGGTGGGCGTAGTAAAGACGGAGAGAAGCAGTTGGATTTGAGACATACCCAAAAAGTGCTATTGACAGCACTTGCTGATTAATTTGAAAGGAAATGGGGAGAAAAGGAAAGAGATCAAGGTTGACTCTTAGGTTTGTGGTGCTAGGTCCTAACAGGAGAAGAACTCTAGAAGAGCAGGTGTTAAGGTGGAAACCAAGAGTTTCTTTTGGGACATGTTAATTTCCTGATGCTTTTAAGACATCCAAGTAGATATGTTTGGTGGACCATTACATATTTAAGGCTGGAGCTGCAAGGGCAGTTCAAGGCTGGAGATAGGAGTTTTGCACACACTGACACCTAGAAAATATTTTTTAAAGTAGTTCCCAAGGAAATCACTATACTGACATTAAATATCATTTCAGGGATTAATGTGTACAATAGAATTTAACTGTAAACCTAAGCCTTCAGCCAAAACTGATGGTAGGAGGTTCCATTACCAACTATAATCAAAATATCATATAAGTATAGCAGGAGACCCTGAAGGACTTGAAGACTCAGGGTCTAAAAGTGATTTAATCATGCAAACAAAATGAGATTATTTAAATTTTTATTCAACAATGTGGCTTGCAGGGTATTTTCTGAGCTTCTGAATGCACTCTATACAGGATTCCTCAACTCAACACTAAATTTTTACAAAGTTCTCACTCATGAATTCAGAGCTCAACCTGATAGTATAACACATAAAATTTGAAAATTTTCCCTTATTTTGAAACCCCAAATGTGCCAAGAGATCCATCTTGCAGTCCCACCTCTGACCTAGAAACTTCCAACTATGCCCACAAATAATACCGAAAAAGTCCTGTGGCATCAGTCCACTTTAAAGATACCAGCGTGAAATGGGCACAGTTAAGTTCCAGGATAATGTTTGGGGTAGGTACAAACTTCTGTTTTCAGACATCTAGAGAAGATAATGAAGTTCTATTAAAATAAAGTGTCCAGTAGATTCTTTACTGGTAAACAAGATAGCTTATCAATGTTTTTTTAAAAACTTAACCAAAGGATGATCAAAAGATTAGAGAAATCCCAGACACAGGAAGAGTCAGTCCCTTCAGAACATTCTCAAGGGCCAGCCTTTTCTAAATGAAATCTTGCCGAGTATTTTAATATCATTGTTTTCATCTTGGTCTAGATTCGGGGAAAGCTTCTCCCACAGAGAACTCAGAGGATAAAGAAGGATTAACACACCCACTTCATGATGACATCTACAGATGTACCACTGGTCTACACTACTCCTCCATTTCTAGCCACTTGCTTATTATGTGGGCTTTAACAAGCCAGAAAGAATGTGACTAAACCACAAGGACGAAGCCACATAAACCACTTTTGAGTTTTATCCTCTGCTTCACATAGGGAAAATTCAAATACATTAACGTTCCATCTATAACAAATCTCAGGGGATAAGAAAAGGACTTGGACAAGCTCTGAGTTTCTGAATCTTTGGATGCTGTGGATGGGGAAGGAAAAGCAATTTAGTTTTCACCGGCCTGCATCAACCTCAGAACTTCACACAATGATAAAGAAACACAAAGGGCTTCTAGGGATTCCCAGGTGGTCCAGTGACTAAGACTCTGCACTCCCAGTGCAGGGGCCAAGGTTCGATCCCTGGGCAGGGAACTGGATCCTGCATGCCACAGTGAAGATGCCACGTGCTGCAACTAAGATCTGATGCAGCTAAAGAAATATTTCAAAAGAGCAAGAAGAGAGTCTAAAAAATGCTTTAAAGCAAGAAGTAAAATATAGTACTAGATGACTGAGAAATATCCCAATTATGAGCAAATTTAAAACAATGACATAGAATGCCTTGAGAGCAACATCTCTCTCACTAACCTTCACACCAATAGGTAGTAATTTATTAAATAACAACAGTCACAAAAAGAGAGTAGAATAGAAAAAGAGATCAAACCTTAGGGAGTTTGAACACCAAATTTCAAAGGAATGGATGGGTATATTCAATGGAAAAAGACAAGAATTGAAATGTTTTAAGAAAAGTAAAAATGAAGAAATATCACATAGGTCAGTTATTTGGCAATCAGCACTTGACTTTTATTTTCCCAACCGACTTTATACTGCTAATGCATGTACAAAGCTCTTTTCCATCAATTTCCCCCCAAACCAGCTGTCCCTCTTGGTACACTTAACCTCACCACCACCTTGCAGACTGCATTAGTCAACTCTGGCTGCCAGAATGCCACAGACTGAGGGGTTTAAACAGCATAAACTGACTTTCTCACAACTCTAGAGGCTGCAAGTCCCAGAGAATGTGGCCATCTCCCCGCGGCATGCAGATGACTCTCCTCTTGCTGCTCTGTCATGCGGTCATGATCACCCCTGTGCACACACACCTTTCTCTTCTTGTAAGGCCACCAGTCATGTTGGGTTTGGATCCCATTGTAATGGGGTCATTTTCATTCAATCAACTCTTTAAAGACCTTATTTCCAAATATAGCTAAATTCTGAGTTACTGGGGGTTGGGGCATCAACATGTGAATTTGGGGGTGATGATATTCAGCCCACAATACAGACCAGAAGCAAGGATGCATTATTTTTCCTAATCTTGGAAATAACAGCATCTTGACAAAGCCTTGAAGTTTCTTAGACTTGAGAAGGCAGTCCCCCTGCTCAGGTCTGGGCTTTGAGTCTCTATCGACGTACGGCCATCACCTTTCACTGCAGTCCCTGCAGCAACTCTTTGCAGTCTACTGGAAGCAACACCACAGAAATAGAACAGCTCTTTCCAAAGCTACTGATAAAGTCCTTTGGCTGCATCTGAGGACCATTTCTCCATCCTGCTTCCTCTGGTTCACTGTGTGGCCCTGGACATTGTCAGCACTGCCTCCTTCTAAAAGCACATTCTTTCCTTTGGCGACCGTGACTTTCCACGCCAAAGGAGTCCTCATTCTTTCAGCCTGTTCTGTTTTCACCTTCTTTAAGAAAACTGCCCTTTTCACTTCAGCCATCACCTTCTACACAGGTGGCCCTGAAATGAGTTCCCCAGACCTGGACTGCCTCCAAGCTGAAGTCTCCTACATTCAGCACTAGGCTCTGCATCTGCAATTGCTGTAACACACTACTCTAAATAAAAAAGATAACCAACAAGGACCTACCATGTAGCGCAGGGAACTCTACTCAGTATTCTATATACATATATGTGTACATGAATCATTCTGCTCTACACCCGAAACCCACACAATGCTGTAAATCAACTCTACTCCAATAATGTTTTTTTAAAAAGAATCTGCAAAATCACATTTCTTTTCCCTCATACCAGCACCCTTTCCAGCACTCTCTTTGCTTCTGTGCAGGACACGCAGGCTTGAAGCCTGGCACTATCTTGGTCTTTCCTGAACGTATCCTACAAGTGCTTGGAGATTCCTGATGGGAGGTACAGACTGTGACAAGCAACTTAGATATTAAGTGAATTAGAGAGACACAGCCCTGCACCTGCTCTTGGTCTAGCCAGCCCTCCTTTTCATGTCCCATAGCTTGCCATTAATTTCCAGAGACCCTTCCTTCCTTCCTTCTACACAGCACTCAGATCCACCTCCTCTTTTTTTTTTTTTTTCACTGCTCCATGCTGTCAAAATCCACATCCTGACACCTTGTTTCTCATTACATCCATTTTATCCCACTTGATGGGTGTGATCGTCTCCAAACTGATCACACGCCTCTAATCCCCACTTGACCTTCAGCACCTAGTCTCTCCAGAATATCCCTACGACACCAGCCCTAACCACCAGCCTTGTCACGGTCACCCCCTGCAGAAATTTTTCAGTGAATACACCAGCCCTCTGAAAACCAAAATTCAAACTCCAGAGCTGGGAAGGCTGGACAGACAGGACAGATCTGAACTCCTGCTTTGCCATGTCCAGGCTTGGTGTCCCCAAGCAAATCATGTATCCTCACTGGGGCTGTTTCTCATCTAAAATATTAGGACCAAAATTGCACCGGAGCTCATGGGTTGATGCTATGGCTAGGGCCACCCCCATCACAGGCTGTACAAGCAGATGCTCGGGAAGTACGCTGTGGGCCAGCCACTGGGATTCCTGCTTCCTGTTCAGTATCTCATTTAATCCTGCCTCTGTACACTCGTGTGACACTGGGCAAGCTTCTTAACCATTCTGTGGCTTGGGTGGTTTTTTTTTTTATTTTCAAAATGGAGCACTGTAAGCAGGAACTGTGATAATACATGCGGGTGACGGTGCCTGGCACGGAGTAAGTTCTCACTAACGGTCCTATGACTCCTGGTCGGCATCACTCGTTGTAAATCCTGGATAGGGATCGTAAAACTATGCATGTCCCAAGTGTGTCCATCTCCTAGTTCCTAGCCTAGACCGATGAGCTGCTAGCAAAAAGGAACTGTGTTTTCTATTTATCGTGTTTTCCCAACAGTAGCAAACAGCACACAGAAAGCACTAGAAACCCTCGCTCAGTGAATGACAGTGAATGACTCACCCGGTGACAATGTTACCTATAAAGGTGCACACTCTTAATTTGAAAATGTGATCCAGAAGCTTCTGAGAGCGAACTTCTGTGGTTTATATCATACTTGGCCCTCTCCCTTTCATTCCTTTCTTCCAGCCGGATTACTGTAGTGATAAAGATTGCCTAAATTTATCCAAGACAATAAATATTCTTCTTCTCACCCCACTCCCAGATAAAATTAGCATTTTAGAAGGAAAAGAAACCTATAGAGGAACAAAGAAAACCCTTAATTTTGTCCCAGGGAAGCCTTGAAAAGATTTATTTAAATTCTCCTTGAATTCAATACATAATCAGAGATTATATATGGGTTAATGAGTGCCAGGAGTAAAACTAATTAAGATTCTGCCTCTTTTGCAGAAAATAAAATGGATTCAGCATAATTGTCTTCCAAATCTTTTATTGATATAATGACTAAATGCAAATATTTATGAATTATACAGACAACATTCAGTATCATTTAAAATAGCAAAGAGCTGTTGCTGCAACAAAGGATATCAGGGAGTAGAACATCAAAAGCTTCTCGCAGATCATTTGCTCACCACGTTTATGTGAGAAACAATCGGAGAATGATCTGTGTCCCTATTACAGACTCATTGCACTGAAGTGGTACCAAGGGTCAAAACATTTGCATTGCTTTTCAGCTAGATGGCAAATGCAATAAAAGGAAAATTTTGTCCAGAAGACAGATAGGTAGGTAGATAGACAGTGGCAGGCATTTTTGCCCTGGGTAACAGTTTTTCCTCAAGTTAATGAAAAGAGCACTGTGTATGTTTATTTCCTCTTTCAGCATCTTCTGGAGAAAATATACCCTGCTGATATTTTTGACAGCAAATTGTAAGGTTGACATACTTGTCAGGCGTTCTTCAGCTTTATTCCCCTATCGTAAACTTTCATCACACAAATTTAAGAATAAATTTCTCACACAAACCTCTATTTGGACACCTGACATGTACAATAGAGATCAGCAGAGCTTCTAGGGTGGAAGCTCCCTTTAAGGCAGGAGTGCTGAGTTCTGCCAACCACCTCCCACCACAACCCCCAGGTCAGGAAGCCTCCCTGTGGAACCCAGAGATCCACAGAACTCTGAATACCTCCAAACTAGATGGCTGTAGATCATTCCAAACTCTAAATTCTATTTTTCTGGGACATTCTGGTTGTCGAACTCACAGGGTGTCATTTGGTGAAATTATAAATTGCACAGTTGAACTCTCATCCATTGGCAAATAGCCTGTGCTTCAGCTCACAGTTGCTGGGTTGGAAACCACAGCCCTCTGCTGGCATCTGTTTACTCTGCAGTCAGCTAACCTCTAGATAATTTCTGTAATGACTAATCTTAAGATATTACTCCCCCTTCATGAACTTATGCCAACGGGTTTCCAGACTCTCCAAAGTAAGCGTTTGAATTTACTCCTGTGTTTCAAATGTCATTTCATTAAACCTGGTCCTTGTTTCATCTTATTCAGGTCACTTCAGATTATAATTCAGCCACCTAATGTATTCATTTATCCTCTAAGCTAGTGTCATTTACAAGATTTATGAAAGCACCTTCTTTAAAGCAGAGCATCCCAGTTCCCATCTCATGCCCACAGAATCATAATCTCCAACATTAAATCCAAGCAGCTCTTTCTCCCCCATGTGTCCTTGGTAATTCAAATGTCTGGGAACCACTTCTTGAGGTCTTAATAAAAGGCATGGGTGCCGGTGCCTGGTCAGGACCAAGGACAGAGGCCACCTGAACTCTGGTTGTGTTAAATCCACAGTCTATGTTTGACAGCTCAACCAAGTAATTCACTGACTCTGTAACCCAAACTGACAACAAGAATTTCTCGAGTGATTTTTCCAAATACCTTACTGATATCCAGATATATCCATTCAAATGTGCTATTTTAAAATCTAACCTTAAAATTTTAAAGAGACAGTAAACTTCGTGCTTCTAGTTTACCTGCTTCCTTCTCTATGTGCGCATAAACGATCTATCTACTGGATTGTATACAGTTTGCCAGTGGATTGACATTAAGCCCCTGAATCTATAAGTCATACTATCTACTTAACCCTCTCATCACTTAAAAAAAAAAAAAAGCATCACCAATATCCAAAGAGAGAAGCTCACTTACTACCTTGCACAAAAGTGCACCCCATCTAGATTACGCACACAGACTCATCTAGATTTCTGTCATTTCACTTCTACGTAGATGTCATATCCTTAGCAGGGATGTTTTTACATTTCTAGACAGATGGTCACTCTTCTCGACAGAGAAAATGGTAAAAAATAGAGGAGCTAAATATGGGAAAGCTTTTGCAGATAGTAACTCCAATATTATTACTAAATTCGTGGTGTTAACATTTTCTCATCCTTCCAAACCCGGGAACCTGCTTCTTCTGGGGGTAACAGTGCAAGCAGGAGTAAGAAGGTAGTGGTGATAAATTTCCCTTAATATTTAAAGTCCTTCTCATTATCTTGCACAATTTTCATAATTGGTGCAGGCAATGATTCTATAGAGTAGGTTATCAAAAAGAGAACAGAAGGAAATATTACTATGTGAGCCTTAAAGCACCTGACTATTACCTCCTAGTCTCGATGCTACATAAAAGCAAAGACGGTCTTACTCAGGGCTGTGTTATGAGTCTCTAGACATCACATGGCACTGAGTGGGGTTCAAATAATACTCAAATGAATAAGTAAATAAATGATGACATGAGTATGAAGCAGCTCACCTTGTTTAATCCTTATAATAGTCCCTGGAGTTAGCTATCATTTCCTATGTTCTAGATGAGGAAAAGGAGGCTCAGAAAGGTTAAGTGACTTGCCTAAAATCACAGAGAGATATCAGTGTATGAGCAACAACCTAAGCCCATGTATTTCAGCTGCCAGGTCTTGAACACACCTCATTCGTCTCTAAGCCATGGTTTCAAGAGAACTGAATTTACTTTGCTCTTCGGTCACCTAACAGCTGTATCTCCTGGGAAAGCCTCAGAAATGTTCAAAGCTTAATATCCACACTCAAAAGAAAGGGGAAAAAGTTGCTGGCTCTGCTTATCTTTTCTGACACTCAAAAGTAGAAAACGTTAAACATGAAAATTTATTGTTATTGTTATTATTATTACTATCTCTCTGATCTTCTTTAGGAGAAAATAGCTAAATATCTAAATATCATGGAGTGGATATTTCCTCCTATTACACAGAGGCTGTACAAAGGAAATTTTTTTTTTAAATTGCAGCACTGGATAGCTATAAAACAAGTAATAATTCTGTGAAATGATGCTGACTTCCTGTATTTTAAGTACACCACAGCATTACTTTGGATGGTATGAAAACCAAAAGTTGTATGTGCTACCATGTAGATGAGTGAAACATGAAGAGTGGAGAAATGTCTGTGTCATACTCACTACTATCCAGTCTTCATATTCAGGGAACTGTTTGGAATTCAGGTAATTCTATTGGTGCTAACAGTCAACAGTCACTTTCCTTAGGAATCACTCAGATAATGGCTCTGGCTGTCCATGAAATTTTGTCTTTTTCCTTGTCTAGCAAGAGGGTGAAGGTATAGAGCAATTTTTAGAATCAAATGACTGAAAGAGACAGGTTTCAGAAAACAGAATCAGTATATAGTCATCCCTCCATATCCAAGGGGGATGGATTCCAAGACACCTTTCTCCAGGCTTCCACACCAAATCCATGGATGCTTGAGTCCCTTGTATAAAATGGCACAGTCTTCGCATATAACCTATGCTCCTGTATACTTTAAATCATACCAACATTATAACATCTAACACAATGTAAATATGGGCTTCCCAGGTGGCTCAATGGTAGAGTCTGCCTGACAATGGACCCTGGGTTGGGAAGATCCCCTGGAGAAGGAAATGGCAACTCACTCCAGTATTCTTGCCTGGGAAATCCCATGGACAGAGGAGCCTGGTGGGCTACAGTCCATGGGGTCGCAAAGAGTTGGACACAGCTTAGCAGCTAAACAACAACACGATGTAAATACTATGTAAATAGTTGTAAATACCATGCAAATACTATCTAAATAGTTACCTGCACATGGCAAATTGAAGTTCTGATTACTGGAACTCTCTGAAATTTTTTTTTCAAATATACTGAACCAAGATTGGTTGAACCCATAGTCTATTCAATGAATTTGGAGGAGTCTAATGTGCCAAGCAAGGGGGAGAGAGCTACACAGTGAGTCTGGAGATGCAGCCAGGGTCTGGATAAATTTGGGTCCTATAGGCCAAACACAACATGCTGGATTTTATTTGCAATGAAATGGAAAGCCACTGGGAGGTTCAAGTATAAGTGACATATTGTGATTTTGTTTTTTAAATAATTAATCTAGCTGCTTAGCACAGAACGTAATTAGGACAGGGCAAAAGTGAAGCTGAGAGAAGAGATAAGAGGTCATTGCAACGGTCCAGCTAAGACAGGGGGGCTTCACGGTCTGTGCTGACATGTGGGAGGTGAGACGCCATCAGAATCATGTATAGGTTGAAGGCAAGAAGGAATTTGCTGATGGACAAGATGTGAGGTGTGAGTAGAAGCAAAGAAGTCTGTAAGATTTTTGGGTAAGGTAATTGGATAAAAGGGAAGATGGCTACAAAAATAGGGGTAGCAGGGATTTTATTTTATATTATAAATATTTTATAAATATTAATGTTAAGATGCTTATTATAACTCTAGGCAGAGATTTCAGATGGCAGTTGGATATACAAGTCCTGATTTCAGAAGAGAGGTATGAACTGGGATATATATTTGACAATCTGATGAGACTAGCTTTTCATCCTTAATTCATAAATCCCCAGGACTGCTTAATTCTCATTCTTTGAGTGTGCTTCTTAGTATTTTCACCAAATCTACAAGTTACCCCACAATCTTGAAATAAATTCTCCACCTGTGTCCCCTTCCAATTATGAAAATAAGTTTCTGTCACTTGCAACCAAAGACCCTGATGCATATAAGTACCATCATTATCCCCATTCTGCAAATATGGACAGTGACGTTCACAGACATTAGGAAACTTGACCAAAATCATGAAGATAGTCACAAAGAGCTGGGACTTGAAGCCAGGTGTGTTTGTAAGATAGCCACCCCTCTAAAGTCAGACTATTACACAGCTGCTGCCTGCATGGTCTCTTTAGCAAGACATCTTCAAAGGCCTGGAGCCAACAGTGATGTTCAAAGTGACTTCCTGGTGGTGAGGGGGAGCTGGAGAGAGGCACAGCTGCAAACAGAATAGAGCATCTCTCCGGGAGAGCCAGCAGTTGCAACCTGAAACTTCCGGAGGCATCTCAAAGCCACAGGGAGTCGGCTCTTCCTCCTTTGGTACCACGCGGTGATTTGACACTGAGCCTCCGTCCCAAAGTGCAAACAACTCAACTTAGGGGTTAACTTTCCTAACAGAATTATTAGGAAGGGGCTACTTTTCTGTGGCCAGGTAGAGACATTCAATTCACATTCAAAGAGCCAGAAGTGGTTTGACTCTCTTGCTGGGAGAATCTGATAAAAGTCATCTCCAAGAAGCATTACTAGAGGATGTGGTCCTATGGATTCCTTACTGAAAGCCAGCCTTTCATCAGGTTACTACACAGAACAAGGAGAAGGGCGCTTCTCTTGTCGCTGCGTGTCCTCCCCAGGGCCCAGCACAGTGCTGGGTACTCAGCAGTTTAACGTGTGTGTACTGAAGGAAAACACGGAAAATACTTGGAATTCCCTAATATAAAACAGAAGGCTTTAAACATCCTTAGCATCATAAAACATGAGTGGAAGGACAGTAAACGGTATCACAGGAATTCTATTGGAGACTCTTGAAGAAGGAGGGGTAGATGCTGACTTGCTTCCCTTCAGTGGTTCTATGGTCAAACTACTTGGTTACCGTCCGCGCTCAGCCAGGAACTAGCCAAGTCAGACTCCAGGAGTCAAATGGAGATTCTAGAGAGGCTGACAAGTGGTAGTCCAAAACAGGAATGATCTTTGCGCCTCAGATGGGGAAGCGCACCAAGGGACCAGGAAACGGGGAGTGGGTAAGAGTCTTAGAGCAGCAGGAGAGCTGAGGGCTGCTTATCCAGCAGGCGCAACCGGGGAAGGGCTAGGACGCAGGTCTAATCCCCGCCTTAGTCTATGTCTCAAAAGGCCCTGTGTGCTTCTTTAACGACTTTGTCATCACCGTGAGCTGTACACTCTCTGCTAGTCTGCTGGTCCAGGGAGGAACAAACCGTGACCTGCAGCATGGCGCAGAACCAGCTGAGCTGTTCTTAGCTCAGCTGGATCCACTGACCTTCAGCTTTCTCTGACGTGTGTATACAGCTCAATCTCTGGGTCGTAAGGTGGCCTGCTGTGTGGCACTTTTATGGCAATTGCTAACTGATGCACTCTCTATGATGGCTATTATTAGTGCTCATTTCTACAAATGAAGAAACTGAAGCACAGAGAAGCTTAGAAACTGCCTAAGTTCTCGCGGCAAGTGTCAGAGCTGAGATTTGAACCCAGACAGCCTGACTGCAGAATTTGTATTCTTACCTTTCCTATACATAACCTCACAAGAAAGCGAAACCCTTCTAATCTATAGTGTCAGCTGGTCTTTGTAAACACAACACATAAAACAGATCATCAAAAAGGACCCTACTGTATAGCACAAGGAACTCTTAGCAATATTCTATAATAGCCTAAATAGGAAAAGAATCTAAAAACAGAGTAGATATAGGTATATGTATAGCTGAATCACTTTGCTGTACATCTGAGATAAACACAACACTGTAAATCAACTATACTCCAATAGAAAATAATTTTTGTTAAATAAACAACACAAAGCACGAAGAGCGAATAAGTGAAAACTGAGGACCTCACAGCACTCTATGCATTAAAACTCACACAAAAATCAGATTTCTCCATGCTACAATAATGCCTCTTCCTGGATTCCTATCATATCACCACCCCCAGTATTAAGAGGCCAGCCTCAGTCACCTGGCTGGATGCATTCACAGCTTAGGGTGATGTTAAACATTTATAAGTGGAGGGGATGGTTTCCTTCAGGTGAAGCTGTGATGAGGAGGACTGGAGTCATCAGTGAGTCAGGCAAGAGTGTGACTGCTGAGGGCCTGAATCATCCAACTGATCGTCTGCATCGTGATCCAACTCCTGGCTAATCCCCAAATCTCCACCCACTGCCGCATGAGCAAGGACTCAATAACCCATCACGAATGTCAAATACCCTGGAATGTGCTGCTGAATCCACAAGAGGCTCAAAGCCAAAGTCAGAGGT
Organism: Cervus canadensis; assembly: GCF_019320065.1. Lineage (NCBI taxonomy): Eukaryota > Metazoa > Chordata > Mammalia > Artiodactyla > Cervidae > Cervus > Cervus canadensis. The sequence goes on from NC_057407.1 coordinate 23,021,087, forward strand.
TTCATTTCAGCAGGAAGCCCATGGCATTCTTAATTCTAGGCAGCCTCACAAAGTCTCCCTCGCTGTCATGGAAGATGAATAAAGATGATTCAGCTCATTCCTGGGAAGACATCTCAACTCCTGTGTGTTGATAGCAACCTCGTACTCATCTGGATACGCCTAACAATCTATTTGTGCCTTTCTTCCATGACTGTATGTTTCCTTACAATGAAGACTTCTTTATCGATTTCTATTTCACCCACAGAACCTTGTATATAGTAGAGATTAATAAATGCTTGCTCAGTTAACAAATAAACGTACATGCAGAAAGGGAGTTAAGGTTTTAAAAGTGCACGATGAGGACTTCCCTGGCAGTCCAGTGCTTAAAACTCCGTGCTTCTATTGCAGGGGGCACAGGTTCAATCAATCCCTGGTTGGGGAACTAAGATCCCACATGCTGTAGAGTGCAGCCAAAAACAATAAATAAATAAAAAATTAAATGGGCATAATGAATCAGGCCTCTTGTTTATCACTGTTATCATCAGTGTCTACCACAATGCCTGGCCCCTGATAGATGCTTAATAACTATGTGGTAATTAAAGTCTGCACTGGGAGGCACAGAACCTGACTTCGAGTTGATTTCTAGACTGCAGGGTCTTAAAAAGACACCCCATTTTTCCTGCAAACCTAGCTGCCTAGGGCATCTGTGGGTCTTATTAATCGACTTCCCCTTGTTCCATTAGCTCCCCAGCTGCTTTCCATAAATTCTCTGTTTACTTCACTTAGCTGGGGTTCAAACCCATTGCTTGCAACCAAAGAACCCTAACAAACAAATTAACATTTTCTTAAAATGTGGTCCACAGACCCTTTGCATCTCTAATCCTTGGAGCTTAAAGATACACATCCATAGGCCTCATCTTAGACCTTTGAATCAGCATTTCTGCAGACTTTGCCTATCTGACAAGCTCCTCGGGAGATTGTTTTGTGAGCTTCCAAAACAACAGGATGTATAACACTAAAAGTGTACAACACTAGAAGTCTGACAAATAGCAGTTCCTTGCCTACACCTGCATGTCTTGATGCAAGATTCCTCATCACCTCTTTCAGTTTACTTCATCCTCTCTCTTCCCAGCTCACCTCACTCCAGCTTCACTGGCGTTCAGTTCTTTTCCACCCCAGGAACTTCCGACTGGCTGTCCCCTCCATCTGGAACCCCCTCCTCAAAGTCTTTGCATGGCTGGCTCCTGCTCTTCATTCGGATCAGCTGCAACACCAACTCTTCAGAGAGCACATCTCACGTCACCTGAACCACACTGCCCTCAACCTTCACACTATGTTAGCATCTTATCAGTTATCGTACCCTAATTGATCATCACTTGCTTGGTCATTTGTTTTATTTAACCCCTACTTAGAATGCAAGTTGCATGACCACATGGATGAGGTTTTTCTTTTCTCTGCAGTGTGTGTGTCCAGTGCCTACAATGTTACTTATCACATAGCAAGTTCTTAGTTCAAGTTCTAATTATTGCTGAATAAAGGAAATCAAGAATATTAGATAATCCTTGAACACTATGCTACACAGGACATTACTCTAAAACTAGCCTGGCATTAACAAAACCAAATGTCTCATTTACCTTTAGAAATCTGTCATCTCAGTTAATATTTCTCAGTACATCATGTACCTCTCCCAAATTTGATCTTTATTGCCTAAAAGTGCAAAAAAACAAACAAACAAAAAACCACAGTGTCTACTTTAAATTTTCTCAGCTAAGACAAACGTGGCTTAAATTTCCTTAAAGCAACAAATGACCAAGAATTCCTGTTCCTTGAAGCATCAGAGGAAAGCCAGATAAAATGAATTCCCAGCTACTGCAAACTCACACTCGATTTGAAAAGCACACCTGCCCTCTAGTGGAAGGATGTATTATTGCAGCTTGAACTCAAACTGTCAAACCCATTAGGCACGGAGTGTCCTGTTACCCCTGAAACCAGATGAAGTAAGCAGATGAAAAGACCAAGACCTCCAACAAATAAATGAGCCTATCTGTTTTGAGGGTTAAATTTCCCAAGACCAAGTAAGCAGACCGCTCAGAATTCTGGCCTGTGAGACACTGATCATATGTCTTCCTGCAAAATCAACAAAGATGAGGGATAACTGGCCACTTCAGGGCAATCTAAGAAACCATTAGGTTTAGAGGGAAAAATATGCAAGAAGGAAGCAAAGTTTCTCAGAAGAGGCACACAGTCAAGAAAGTGAGAAGCTGACCTCAGGGAACCCCAGTGGGGAACAAATTCCTCCTTGCTGAAACAGCAGGAATTAAAAGATGCCCACAAGCAGCAGTGCCTCAAAGAGAAGTCAGGAAATCACTCACTGATAGGCTCTTGCGCAGCTCCAACTTACAGATCGGGTTTGGCCCACACGTTGCCGAGGAAGCTATTAACCATGGGAGGCGAGGGCTCTCCAAGCTGCTCCAGCACGTCGTCTCTCGTGTGCACACATGCACACTTCTGAGTGCACGTGTCATTTCTATTTAGCACACTGGTGGATTTCTCACAGCCAGCCTGCCTCCTGCATCACCTGACCTGTCTGAAGCATTTCCATGTGTGCCTGATACCTTTGGGATGTTCTCCATGATGGTGCAACATTTCTCTTCCTTCTTCACCCCAAAGCACATGTGCATATGCACACACACACACACACACATATACACACGCACATCTTTAGCAATATGAATCTTCTTCCTCCCTCTACCATGATATATTCTGCTGTCCCATTTGCAAAAAAAAAAAAAAACAAAAACAACTCAGAACCTTAAATGAAACTCCTCTTGTCTCCCATCCCCAGACCTTGTAGTGGATTTGGTTAATGAGAAACTATAGTGAAACAGGTCCGTATTGTAAGCAAAAATCTCCCTCTCCCTTCGGAATTTAGTGTGTGTGATGGGGGATTAATCCACGTATTTTCCCTTCCTCTTAATATTTGGACGTACTAAGTATAATTGTAAATGTGGAAAGAGCCTTCTGATAATTAAGATTCCTTTCCTACAATGATGTAGAAGGGCTACTGAAATGGAAAATCATGACATGTTAGCTCTTCCCACCAGTTTCAGCATGAAGGGACTACAAAAAAGATGTGCCTTTTAGAAATATAATGCCAGGGTATTAAGAAGAGCTTACAGTTTAAGCTTTCATTAGCTTAAATATAATTGGACAAACTCAAAGGCTTATTCCAATTTTTGGATTTCATCTTTATGAGAAAGACAAGAAAAAGAGCCAAAGTGAAACTAAAAGACAAGTCTCAGAAGGAAGGCAAAACCACACCATCTGATACCTAAGATAGGTACATCATCATCTGTACCTAAGATAGGTACAACTGGTTCACCTATGCACTGCCACCCATCATACAAAGGAAATTGCTTAAAAAGAGGCAGAAGATCCTTCAGTTCTCAGGTCCTGGGAAGAACCTGAAGAGGTCCGCAGAGATTCAGCAACAGTGTACTTACAGAAGGCATGGGTAGGTGTGGAATTCAGGCAGAAGATACACAGGTCTTCACAAACCAACTCTAATCTTCCAAAAACTAGCCTGCCTCTTGCCAAAATTCAAACCGGAAATGTTGGAATTTATCTACAGCAACCACACGAAAATGTTTTTCAGTCACATGCTTGTATTTCATTATTGCCAAATTTCACCTTTAATCTACTACCTACTAGTCTGAATAAGAGTAATCATTAGTCAGGATAGTTCTTTAAAAAAATGGATTATTTAGGGCTATTGAGAAACTTCACAAAAGTCCTCAGTTTTGTGTTAATTTTGTTGCTGTTCAGTCACTAAATCATGTCTGACTCTTTGCGACCCCATGGATTGCAGCACGCCAGGCTTCCCTGTCCTTCACCATCTCCTGGAGCATGCTAAAACTCATGTCCATCGAGTCAGTGGTGTCATCCAACCATCTCATCCTCTGTTGTTCCCTTCTCCTCCTGCCTTCAATCTTTCCCAGCATCAGGATCTTTTCTAATGAGTTAACTCTTCGCATCAAGGTGGCCAAAGTATTGGAGTTTCCGCTTCAACATCAGTCCTTCCAATGAATATTCAGGACTGATTTCCTTTAGGATTGTGTGGTTGGATCTCCTTGCAGTCCAAAAGACTCTCAAGAGTCTTCTCCAACACCACAGTTCAAAAGAATCAATCCTTCGGCACTCAGCCTTCTTTATGGTCCAACTCTCATATCCGTGCATGACTACTGGAAAAGCCGTAGCTTTGACTAGATGGACCTTTGTCAGCAAAGTAATGTCTCTGCTTTTTACTGTGCTGTCTAGGTTGGGCATAGCTTTTCTTCCAAGGAGCAAGAGTCTTCGAATTTCATGGCTGCAGTCACCATCTGCAGTGATTTTGGAGCCCAGGAAAATAAAGTCTGTCACTGTTTCCATTGCTTTTCCCTCTATTTGCCATGAAGTGGTAGGACTGAATGCCATGATCTTAGTTTTTTGAATGCTGAGTTTTAATCCAGTTTTTTCACTCTCCTCTTTCACGTTCATCAAGAGGCTCTTCAGTTCCTCTTCACTTTCTGCCATAAGGGTGGTGTCATCTGCATATCTGAGGTTATTGATATTTCTCCCAGCAATCTTGATTCCAGCTTGTGCTTTATCCAGCCTGGCATTTCGCATGATGTACTCTGCATGTAAGTTAAATAAGCAGGGTGACAATATCCAGCCTGACCACTGCTTTCCCAATTTGGAACCAACCTGTCCACTGTTCCATGTCCAGTTCTAACTGTTTTTCTTGACCTGCATACAGGTTTCTCAGGAGGCAGGCAAGGTGGTCTGGTATTCCCATCTCTTGAAGAATTTTCCACAGTTTGTTGTAATCCACACAGTCAAAGGCTTTAGTGTAGTCAATGAAGTAGATGTTTTCTGAAATTCTCATGCTTTTTCTATGATCCAACAACATTTCTGAAGTGATCTCAATCAATCGTACTTTTGAACACTTATTAAGGCAAGCTGATAGAACTGGTCAAAAGAGAAGCAAAGAAATTTAATACATTTTTTTAAATCATACTTTCTATTAATATGACCTCTCCAGTATGGCATTACCTTGTGTTTCAGCTGGTAAAGAATCTGCCTGCAATGCGGGAGACCTGGGTTTGATCCCTGGGTTGGGAAGATACCCTGGAGAGGGGAAAGGTTACCCACTCCAATATTCTGGCCTGGAGAATTCCATGGACCCTACAGTTCATGGGGTTGCAAAGAGTCAGACACAACTGAGTCTTTTACTTTCACTTTCTTTCTTCAGTATAAGGAACAATACCATTAAAAATAACCTCTTAAAGTCATTTTTAGAAGTAAAACAGTACATAGTTACATAGCAAAGTACTGATATTTAAATATAATTTATCTATAAGAAGAATAAAAAATAATAATAGCTGAAAGTCTATTTGTGACTTGGGTAAAAATTCCAGTAATAGGATCATAGAACAATTTAGAAGTTCTATATTTAAAAAGTAAAGCTCTCTTAAAACTGTATTAGGTGATTCAAAGACAGCTCTACTGATGAGAACAAAATTGATGCATCGATAGAGTTCAAATAAAATGGTCTCAGGAAATGATACAGTTGGCAAAGGCAGTGTTTCAAAATTAATATGTTAGGATAAAAATCTTTTTTAAAAAACATATGAATTTGTGCCTCCAGATCCACTTCCCACCTCTCTCTCCCAGGAGGTGACCTGGGTAGACCACAAGCATGTGCTCCCTTGGGCTCTGGTTTGGGTTGGATTCAGCCAATGGGAGCCCAGCACGAGATCAAAGGATGGGGAAGAAGGGGAGAGTGATTGATTCCTCAGCCTTGGTCCCTGCAAGGGCCCCTCAAGCAGGCTATGGCCCTCACTGGAGGTCACCACACTCTCATCACAACTCCCTTTCTCCAGGTTCCACAGGCGCTTCATCCTGCATCCCTCTCTGGGGCTACAAACCCGAGGCCATGTGGTCCCTCTACACCCAGCTGCACTCTTAGGAATACTTCTTTCGTAGTGAACCATCTTCTTTGTACCTGTTTCCCACTGGGATCCAAAGATATCAAAGAAATAATTAAGCTAAATATTAACATGATACTATTTAATATTATGGGGTTCCCTGGTGGCTCATTCGGTAAAGAATCCACCTGCAATGCAGAAGACCCAAGTTTCACCCTGGGTTGGAAAGACCCCCTGGAAGATCCCACTCCAGTATTCTTGCCTGGAAAATCCCATGGACAGAGGAGCCTGGTGGCCTACGGTCTATGGGGTTGCAAAAGAGCTAGAAAACACTTTCACTTTCATTTAACATCATAATTACATATTAACAATTTCCTCTCTATTTCAAAAAGTTTATACAATGAAGCTGACCAAAAGAAATTTTAGGGGACTTTAATATTAGAAGGAAAAAAAAAAAAGCAGAACTTCTAAAATGAGGATCCAGGGCATTCTGACTTGGGAGGTTAAGTGGCCGTCTCCTTACTAGCCATAAGATAGGTAAGGAGAAAGGAGGGGCTGCAGACAAGTGGACAATTGGGTCAAATGGAAAATGGTATATTATCTAAAGGGCTGGTGATACTTTTTTTTTCTTTTTTTAATGTTGGACTTGTTATTATAAGCACATTCTGTTGAATACAACAAGTTGGGTTATTACCTTTTATCAAAGTGTCAGGAGGGCAGATTTTAAAGAGAGCTAGACAATATGAGAGAACATTCTATCCATCCACAGAGTCTTTGAAACTGATTGCAAATGAATTGCCTCTGAACAGCATAGGAGCGAGGCAGAGAGCTTTCCTAATGATGTACATCTGCGAGGCTTCACTTGGGGTTTGGCTGCATTTACATCACTATAAACTCTGCAATTACAGCTCAAGCCGTTTCCGGCACTGACACGAAGAATACGAATTGCAACAGCAGGTTTCCTGGCTTGGAGTTCCGCCAGGAGCCTGAGTCACCGTCCCCAGACATCTGTAGCACATTAAACTGTACTCTTGTTATCTCTCAACACTGAACAATGGCCTAAAGCTCTGACAAAACAAATGGCTGAAGTCTTTTCCAGAAACCCTCTAATGTGAGGCTGTGAATCACGAGCCTGTCCAAAAATCTTAGGGTCATTTACACTGTAGAAATAAACCCCAAATATCGCTGCTTTGTTTTTTTGATTGTCTGATCTTTATTTAAACTTGATGGATTTAGATGGCCTAAACTGCAGGTTGAATGTCTGTGTCCTCTGCAAAATTCACATAATAAATCTTAATTTCCAAGGTGATGGTATTTGGAGGTGAGGGTTTTTGAGAGGTTATGAATGGAGAAGGAAACAGCAACCCACTCCAGCCTCTTTATGGGCTTCCCCACCCCTCCTCTCATGTGAAGACACATGAAGAAGATGGACCTCTATAAACCAGAAAGCAGACCCCAAACCTGCCCATACCTAGATCCTGGGTTCCCCAGACTCCAGAACTATGAGAAATACATTTCTATTGTTTATGAGCCACCCAGTCTATGCTTGTTTTGTGATAGCAACCTGAATGGACTAAAAAGAAAATTCAAAATATAGCTGAGATGATATTAAACTTTACTTAAACTTCATGAACACCAATAGTCTGAAAAACAACTTTGTAGGAAGAGCAACAAAAAAGCATGGTGGGTCTTCATCCCTAAGAGAAGGTGTTCAGGCCAGCTGCACAAAGAGGAACTCAAAGTGTCTTCAAGCCATGTTCCCACTCCGGCTCCAACTCTCCATCTTCTCAGCTGCCCCTAGGAGCCAAGCCACCATCATTCTGGGGAGAACACTGCCAACTCTTCATCACTTGTCTTCTGACTCATGGCTGTCTTAGCATCTGTTCCCCTAGACAGCAGCCACACTGATCTTTTATCAGTATAAATCCAAGCATCGTTTTTCTTACTTAAAACCATGCAATGATGTCCCATTTCTTCTACAATAACATCTAAGGTCCTTCCCACGGACTAAGCCCACCATATTCTTTAACCCCTGTCCTTCTCTTCAGGTTCAACGCCAGCCTCTCTCCTTGTTGCTTTTCCTACTCCAGCTGTTTTTCTCTTCCTTAAACATGCCAAGCTTGTCCTGCCCTCTGGGCCTCTGCACTGACATCTCTCTTTGCCAGGAATGCTTTCTCCAATTATCCACAGTTGGCTCCTTCAGATCTTAACTTACCTATCACCTCCTTGGAGAGGCCTTTCCTTATTTGTAACACTTATTATTTAAAAACAAGTGCAAGAGAATAATAAGGGAATGTGACAAAGAACTTTATGCTTATAAATTCTACAGCTTAGAAGAAATGAATGAACTCTCCAAAACAACAAGCTACCAAAACTCAATCAATATGAAATAAACAATCTGGATAGTGCAATAACCATTAAAGAAATTGAGTTTATAATTAAAGAGCTTTCAATAAAGAAATCATCATCCCAGATGGTTTTGCTAGAAATTCTACGAAACATTTAAAAAATAATTAACACCAGTTTTACACCATCTCTTCCAGAAAACAGAAGAGAAGGAAACACTTTTCAATTCATTTTATGAGGCCAGCATCACCTTGACAAAGACATCATAGAACTAAACATTGCAGACCCATATCCATCATGAATTTATGCATAAATCTTCAACAGAACATCAGAAACTTGTCCAACAATGTACATAAAGAATTATACACCACGACCAAGTATATACCTGGTCATTACTTGGTCACTGATCATGACTGTGTACATGGAATTTATTCTAGGTATGTATATTTGGTTCATCACTCAAAATTCAATGTGACTCATCACATAAACAAACTAAACAAATAAAATCATATGACTAGATCAATCAGTGCAAAGAAAGCAGCTGACAAAATCCAACAGCCATTTATGATTAGAAACTCTAGGCAAACTAGGACTAAAGAAGAACTTGTTCAGGTTGGCACAGAACATCAACAATAATCAATGCAGTGCGGTATAGGAGAAAGAATAGATGACTAGACCAATGGAATTGTTTAGAAAGCCCAGAAATAGACCTGTGTCAACAGAGTCAACTGACTTTGACAAAGGAACAAAGGCAATTCAGTGAAGAAAGCACAGCATTTTCCAACAAATGGTGCTAGAACAAATACATACCCATATGCAAAAAAAGAAAAAATCTAAACATGGATGTTACAGCTTCCACAAAATGAACTTGAGTGAATCATGCATCTAAAAATAAAATGCAAAACTATGTACTTCTAGAAGACAACAAGAGAAAATCTAATTGACCTTGGACTTGGTAAAAACTTCTTATATACAACACCAAAAGCCAATCCATGAAAGAAAATAACTGCTAAGTTGGACTACATTAAAATTCAAAAATGTTTGCTCTGCAAAAGACATTGTTAATAAAATGAAAAGGTGTGCCACAGAATAGGAGAATATATTGCAAAACACTATCTGATGAAGAACTTGTATCCAAGATATATGAAGAACTCTGAAAACTCAACCATAAAAATGTACAAAATAACCCAATTAAAAATGGGGAAAAGGTCTGAACAGACATCTCATAGACAGCAAAAAAGCATATGGAGAGATATTCAACAGCAAATGTCATTATGAATTACAGAGTAAAGCAGCGAGACACCACGGCACACCCACATGTGGTTAAAACTCAAACACTCGCAACACCAATGCTGATGAAGATGAGGAGCAACAGGAGCTCTCATTCACTGATAGTGGGAATACAGAAAGGTACAGATGGTGGAAATATGGAATGGTACAGATGTGGGAATACAGAATGATACAAATAGTGGGAATACAGAATGGTACAGATGGTGGGAATATGGAAAGGTACAGATGGTGGAAATATGGAATGGTACAGATGTGGGAATACAGAATGGTACAGATGGTGGGAATACAGAATGGTACAGATGGTGGGAATACGGAATGGTACAGATGGTGGAAATATGGAATGGTACAGATGTGGGAATACAGAATGGTACAAATAGTGGGAATACAGAATGGTACAGATGGTGGGAATATGGAAAGGTACAGATGGTGGAAATATGGAATGGTACAGATGTGGGAATACAGAATGGTACAGATGGTGGGAATACAGAATGGTACAGATGGTGGGAATACGGAATGGTACAGATGGTGGGAATATGGAATGGTACAGATGTGGGAATACAGAATGGTACAGATGGTGGGAATACAGAATGGTACAGATGGTGGGAATACGGAATGGTACAGATGGTGGGAATATGGAATGGTACAGATGTGGGAATACAGAATGGTACAGATGGTGGGAATACAGAATGGTACAGATGGTGGGAATACGGAATGGTACAGATGGTGGGAATATGGAATGGTACAGATGTGGGAATACAGAATGGTACAGATGGTGGGAATACAGAATGGTACAGATGGTGGGAATACGGAATGGTACAGATGGTGGGAATATGGAATGGTACAGATGTGGGAATACAGAATGGTACAGATGGTGGGAATACAGAATGGTACAGATGGTGGGAATACGGAATGGTACAGATGGTGGGAATATGGAATGGTACAGATGTGGGAATACAGAATGGTACAGATGGTGGGAATACAGAATGGTACAGATGGTGGGAATACGGAATGGTACAGATGGTGGGAATATGGAATGGTACAAATAGTGGGAATACAGAATGGTACAGTCAAGCTGGAACACAGCTGGGCAGTTTCTCACAAAGCTGAACCCAATCTACCATCCAGTCTAGCAACTGTGTCCCCAGGTACTCAGCCCAACAAGTTGAATGTGTGTTCACACAAAACCCGCCAATAAATGTTTCATAATTGCCAGAAATTCAAAGCAATCAGGATATCATTCAAAGTTGAATGGATAAGCAAAATGTGGCACTGCCAAATGATGGAATATTATTCAGAAATAAAATGAAAGGAGTTCTTAGACCACAGAAGACATTGTTGTTATCACTGTTGTTTGGTTGCTAAGTTGTGTCTGACTGTTTTGGGGACCCTGTGGACTGTAGCCCACCAGGCTCCTCTGTCCATGGGATTTCCCAGGCAAGGATGCTACAGTGAGTTGCCATTTCCTTCTCCAAGGGATCGTCCCAACCCAGGGATTGAACCTGTGTCTCCTGCATTGGCAGGTGGATTCTTTTACCACTGAGCCACAAAAGACAGGGAGGGAACCTTAAATGTACATTGGGAAGTGAAACAAGCCAGTCTGAAAAGGGCACATACTGCATAATTTCAGAGGCAGTAAAAAGATCAGTGGTGGTCAGGGACCCCAGGAGGAAGGAAGTGAGGGATGAATAGGTGGAGCACAGGGAATTTTTAAGGTGGTGAAACTATTTTGTGTGTGTGTGTGTTAGACGTTACGTCATGTCTGAGTCTTTGTAACCCGATGGACCCTCTGTAGCCCACCAGGCTCCTCTGTCCATTGGATTCTCCAGGCAAGAATATTGGAGTGGATAGCCATTCCCTCCTCCAAGGGATCTTCCCAACCCAGGGATCAAACCCAGGTCTCCTGCATTGCAGGCTGATTCCTTGACATCTGAGCCACCAGAGAAGTCCTGAAAGTATTTTGTACGATACTATAAAGGTGTATACATGACACTATGCATTTGCCCAAACTCATAAGATTACAATACAGCGTGAACCCTAATGTAAACTATGGACTTTAGTTAATAATATCAAAAACAATAATATCAATCAATATTGATTAATTGTAACTCATGTATCACAGAAATGCAAGATATTAATAACAGGGGAAACTGTATCTGTACAGGAAACTGTATCTGTACCAGGAGAAGGGCTATATGGGAACTGTCCACACTACCTGATCAACTGTTCTGTAAACCTAATACTGCTTTAAAAGTAAATTTAAAAATTAACGGTAGAATCTAAGCGGTGAGTATATGGATGTTCACCAAAATTGTTTCAACATTGCTGTATGTTTGTAACATTTTATAATAAAATATTGAGAAGGAAAAATTATGGTCACACAAAATCTACATACATAAATATGGACAGCAGTTTCCTGCCTAATACCCATGAACTGAAAACAGGCTCGTTATTCTTCAGGGAGCGAATTCTTTCACAAGCTGAGCTCCAGCTATACTCTGGAGTACCACTCAGCAATTAAAAGGGCTGAATACTGATACACAGAACAACCTGGATGAATCTGAAGGGAATTAACCTGAGTGAAGAAAGCCACATCCCAAAGGTTATATACTCTAAGATTCCATTTATATAAAATTCTTAAAAAAGAAGAAAAATAGAAAAAAAGAACAAATGATTGGTTGCCAGAGGTTCAGAATAAGATGGAAGAAGGAAGTGAATATGGTTATAAAAGGCAATACAAAAGATCCTTGATCCTTTTCTATCTTGACTGTAGTGGTGGATACATGAGCCTGCATGTGATAAAATCACACAGAAGTATAGATACACACACACACACACAAACAGATACAAAGAAAACTGGGGAAGTCTTAAAAAGTGAGGAGGACTGTATTTGATGGTATCAGTGTAACTCTCCTGGTTATGATACTGTACTATAATCTTGATACTGGAAGACAGTTTAATCTTAGAACAGGGACTGAGTCCCCAGGATGAGCCCTGCATGGTCCAACATCTGGGATATATATTTCTTACACCTGCATGTGAATCCAATACAACTATCTCAACAAAAACACAATTAAAAAATTAAATGCTCTACAAAATTTGTTAATTTGCTTACTGTCCGTCTCTTCCCGGCACAAAGCAAGGACCACGTGAGCAGGGCACTGCCTGCTGTGTTCACTGACGTATCCCCATTGTGGATCCCTAGAACTCAGCAGGTGCTTCATAAAAATGGGTCTAATCCACGACAAGACAACATGTTAGCATGAACTGACTGTTAGGATAGAGGTGTTATTCCACTCATTCATTCATTCAACAGGAGTTTATTGAGCATTACCCAAGCATCCGACAGCGTACCAGATAACATAGACGAAGCCAAGAAAAGTCACCCTCTTCAGGGAATTAAACACACAAGCATGAGGCAAGGATTCTAGAAGAGGGACCGTCTGCCTGCCCTTAAATCATCCATAGTGTCTCTACTGGGGGAGAAAGGCGGGTACCCCGACATTCACTGGTGTGGTCACCCCACTTTGGACAGCAGTGGAGCTGCAACGTTGAAAGAGGCAAGTGAAGCCAGAAAATGAGTTGGAACGTGGTGGGATTCTGAGATGCTCCTGCCTCTGGGAAGCCTGTCTGAACAGAGCAGAAATGACGACTGGTCCCTTCAGTGTTTCTGTGTGGGTTCACAGCTGTGTGCCCTGGGACTCACTACTCAGACTCTTTGCGCTGCAGCTCTTCTCAGGTATCAGTGGAATTAATAACACTACCCTTGTGTGTATAAAGCTTTCAGATTAGGATCTGGTCTATGACTCTCTAATGGTCTCACGTATCAGACGTTGATAGAGATAAGCTCACATTTGTAGCCTCTGAAAAATATTTAGAATGCATCTGAGTTCAGAGGCAGACAGATTGGATACTTGGAGATTTACTCTAATGCCATCAACTTGATTTGTTATTTGAAGATGTTCAAAATAGCAGAGAAGAAATGATCAAGAAAGCCAGACACTCACTTTCAGGTCCTAAACTTTCCAACACTTATGACTTGCACTCTCATGAAAATTCTCATGCAGTAGTGAGTGGATAAGAAGCTAGATTGGTTTCCCATAGGGCCAAATGTCAGAAGAGAGCTTTCAAAGCATTTATTCATGGTCAGATTTTTTTTATAATAGACTTATTTCTTGGAGTAGTTTTAGGTTTACATAAAAAGTGACCCTCTCTCTACCACTCTCCTCCATTGTAAAAGACACCCCCCCCCCCCATTATGAACATCTTGCAATTGACGTGGTATAGATGTTACAGCTGGTAAACCAATATTATTGACTATTAAAGTCCATAGTTAACACTAGCATTCATTCTTTGTTTTATATATACTATGGATTTTGTCAAATGCATGATGTCACGTATATACCATTACAATACATTGTACAACATAGTTTCACTGCCCTAAATATCCCTTAACCTCCACGTCTTTATGCCTCCCTCCCTTAATCCTTCTGGAGACACTGGCAACCACTGATCATTTAACTATCTCTATAGTTTTCCCCTGCCTAAAATGTCATATGATTGGAGCCACACAGTATGTAGCCTCTTCAGACTGGCTTCTTTCAATTAGCAGTATATACTTAAGGCTCCTCCATCTCTTTTGTGGCTTAATAGCTCATTTCTTTTTATTGCTGAATAATATTCCAGTATTTGGAGGTTTCACAGTTTGTTTATCCACCCAATAACTGAAGGCTATCTTGGCTGCTTCCGGGATTTGGAAATCATGAATAAAGCTGCTATAAACATTTGTGGACTGTGTTTTGCATATACAAAAGTTTTTAACTCATGTGGTAAATATCTAGGGCACACTTGCTTCATCATAGAGTAGTCTAGGTTTAGCTTTGTATGTGACTAACAAACTGCTTTCTGGAGTAGAGACTATAAATAGAGACTGCCTTCCACAGTGGCTGTAGAATTTTCCATTCCCACCACCAATGAAACTCCAGGAGATAGTGAAGGACAGGGAAGCCTGGTGTGCTGCAGTCCAGAGGGTCACAAAGAGCTGGACATGGGGCCTAGCGACTGAACAACAACAATCATCAGTGAATGAGAGTTCCTATTGCTCCACATCCTCACCAGCCATTTGGTGGTGTCACTGTTTTGCATTTTAGCCATTCTAACAGGTATGTAGTGGTATCTCACTGCTGTTTTAATTTGCAGTTCTCTAAGGACATCTACTGTTGAGCATCTTTTCATCTACTCATTTTCCATTTACAATCTTCCTAAGCTAGGTGTCCACACAGTCTTTCATTGAGTTTTAAGGTCTTAAAAAAAAATACATCTTGGTTACTAGGCCTTTATCAGATATTTGTCCTATGAATATTTTCTCCCAATCTGTGACTTGTTTTTTCATTTTCTTAACAGTAAGTTTCACAAATCACAAGCTTTTAATAAAGTCCAATTTTCAATTTTTTCTTTCATAGATCATACTTTTTGGTGTTGTATCTAAAAAGCCATCACGAAACCCAGAGTCACCCAGACTTTCTCCTATGCCCTCTTCTAGAAGTTATATAATTCTGATCTTATATTTAGGTCTCTGATCCACTTAGACTAGAATTCTGTGAAAGGTATCAGTATCTAGTTTTATTTATCTATTTTTTTTGCATAAATGTCCAGCTGTTCCAGCACCATTTGTAAAAAGACTATCCTTTCTCCACTGGATTGCCTGGAGGCTAGATTTAAAAATAAAATTTTTAGGTTATAAAATATTAAATGTTTATGAATACCTAGAGGTGATCACTATTAACATTTTGATGAATATTTCATCTGTCTTTTACTCCACTTCGTGTGTATATATGTGCATTTTGTGTATTTGGAACCGTATTATGTATGATCTCTACCCCTCCAGCCCCTTATCCTTACTCAGTGCTTTCCTGGGACAATTTCTGGTTTCATTCTAGAGCAGGAATTTGTAGCAGTAGCCACTGGGATATATTACACACACTCTCTTATAATCTATTTTTCGCTTAACCAAATATTGTCCATGAGATACTTAACCAAATTCTAATGGTCAGAGACTTAGGCTGTTTGCAATATTTCTATTTGTTGATAAATGAGACATAAGAAATGAAGCTATTGTGAACCTGAGTGCAGTCAGCAAAGTGACCTTTAAAGATGCCTAGGAGACAGGCAAACAGACGGCTCTGCAAAGAGCAATGGCCCAGACAGAAGGTACAAGGTCAGAAGGGTGAGGGAGTTTTATGAACCAAAAGAACACTTGAGTGAAGAATACAGCCTACTGAGCTCAGAAGAAGCCGTCAGAGGAATAGTTTTCCAAAGGCATGACCACTCCAAGGGCACAGGTCAACCAAACTCAAGGAAGGCAGAAAGTTCATGGACTTCTGGGTGTGGTGGGTTCTCTTGGCCCAGCCCTCCTTCATGCCCACATTCACTTGCTGCTCTGTCTCCATGGCACCAAACGCAACCCAGACATGACCACTCTCTCCCCTGGACTTGGTGTCCCTGAGCAATTTTTTTCCAGCTGACTTTTTATCCCAGAGGTTAGTGCAGGGCCCATATTGGGGGCTCAGTCTCTGTTCCAGAATTAAACTGTACTCCAGTAGCAGGATTTCTGAGCACCTCCTAGTGAAAATAATTTCACCAGCTACAAGAAATCAAAGGAAACACTCATCAACAATAAGCTGGGTCAGAAGCAACTGCAGGGAAATAGCAATTGTGAATCAGCCCAGGATTCAAAGTCTGCACAACAGGTTTATAGAAGCAAGAGAAGCGTGTCCCTCTGAGACAGCCAGCTTTCATTTTGAGTGCCTGGGACTAGTAAAGGGACCTCTAAACACCATCATCTGCCTACACACAGACACACACACACAAGACAACTGCTTGGAAATTACAGGCCAAACTTTAACACAAGAGCTAATGAGAAGTATTGAGTTGGCCAAAATATTCGTTTGGGTTTTTCCATAAGACGCTGTAGAAAAACCCAAAAGAACTTTTTGGCCAATCCAGTAGCTGTGACCGCGGCTGTTATGTGTACCTACCTGGCCTCTCTTGACTACCTCCTTTGCCTCACTGGGTAAATGGCATTCGTCTCCCATTCCACCAGACTCTCCCTTGCAGCAACCATGCCCATCCCCTTTCCAGGTGGCCCATGTTCTACAGTCACCCAGGGCTAACTTTCTGATTTTAAGAGTCAAAGCCAATTCCGGGTGAGGTCTTACAAGCATATGGATTGCCTCTGACCACTGTTCCTGCCTGCATGAGGCTCTTACATGCTGGGAAAAAAAAGATGTATTAGTATAAGCTATTCTGAATTCCACTGCTAAACCATTTGTAATTATATACTCCTGCCCTGCTCATTAAAACAGCTGTGAGCCAAAAATACTTTATAGTACTTGACTGAAATAGCACAGATTATTCTTTTTTTTTTAAGTAATAATAACCCTGTTAAAACTCCAAAAAGTTTCATGTGATCCACCACCAGGTGTCACCAATTTCTCTATTATTATAGATCATCACTTCATTCTTAATAGAGTTTGTTTAGTAAAACATTGGAGCTTTTTTTTAAAAAAAAAAAATTCGCCTTTGCACTGAATAACCATGCAAAATAAGTTAGCTGCAAAAGACAAAATTTAGTTGCAGATTAAATTTTATAACTGTCTTTGGACTAGTAACTGCTTTGAATGAAAAAGAGAAAATCTGATAGTAAATCAGATATTCCCCCTTTTGGTCTGAACCATCGTTTTGAAACTGAGGCCATTTACTTTGCTGTTCTGATTCAAAGATGACACCAGGCTGAGGTGGGGGCAGTAGGAACTTACTACTTGTCAAGTTTCCGAAAAGTCCAGAGAGAGAGTGAAACCAGCAAAGAGTTCACCAGATTTGAAAGTTTTCTTAGCTAAAATTCAGCAAAGGAAGGTTAAGATAAACATAAGTGTTAGTCGCTCAGTCGTGTCTAACTCTCTACAATCCCATAGACTGTAGCCCGCCAGGCCTCTCTGTCCATGAAATTCTCCAGGCAAGAATAAACAAAAGGATGAGGAGAAAACCTGTTTTTGAGAAAGCATGAATTTCAATACGTTGTTTTTAGGACGTGGCTTATTACGCTAAGGCAGTGATTCTCAGTCAAAGATGATTTTGTCTCCCAGGGGACACCAGTCATGTCTGCAAACATTTTTGGAAATAGTGCTGAGCGAAGGTGCAACTGGCAGCTGTGAGCTGAAGCCAGGGATGCTGCTAACCAACCTGCAGGACACAGGGAGCCTTGACAATGACGGAGGATGCAGCCCAAAGCATCAGCAAGGCCAACAGGGAGAAGCTCTACTCACGAACGATACAGACTCCAGGAAGGACCTGGAGTCAGACAGACTGAGTTTCAAATCCTCTCTGCATCACCTGATAACAGAGTGATTCTCAGTTCAGTGCAGTTCAGTTCAGTTGCTCAGTCATGTCCGACTCTTTGCGACCCCATGAATCCCAGCACACCAGGCCTCCCTGTCCATCACAAACTCCCGAAGTTTACTCAAACACATGTCCATCGAGTCGGTGATGCCATCCAGCCATCTCATCCTCTGTCGTCCCCTTTTCCTCCTGCCCCCAATCCCTCCCAGCATCAGGGTCTTTTCCAACGAGTCAACTCTTCGCATGACATGGCCAAAGTACTGGAGTTTCAGCTTCAGCATCAGTCCTTCCAATAAACACCCAGGATTGATCTCCTTTAGGATGGACTGGTTGGGTCTCCTTGCAGTCCAAGGGACTCTCAAGAGTCTTCTCCAACACCACAGTTCAAAAGCATCAATTTTTTGGCACTCAGCTTTCTTCACAGTCCAACTCTCACATCCATACATGACCAAAAGAAAAACCATAGCCTTGATTAGACGGACCTTTGTTGGCAAAGTAATGTCTCTGCTTTTTAATATGCTGTCTAGGTTGGTCATAACTTTACTTACAAGGAGTAAGCATCTTTTAATTTCATGGCTACAATCACCATCTGCAATGATTTTGGAGCCCCAAAAAATAAAATCTGACATGGTTTCCACTGTTTCCCCATCTATTTCCCATGAAGTGACGGGACCAGATGCCATGATCTTAGTTTTCTGAATGTTGAGCTTTAAGCCAACGTTTTCACTCTCCTCTTTCACTTTCATCAAGAGGCTTTTTAGTTCCTCTTCAATCTCTGCCATAAGGGTGGTGTCATCTGCATATCTGAGGTTATTGATATTTCTCCCAGAAATCTTGATTCCAGCTTGTGCTTCATCCAGCCCAGCGTTTCTCATGATGTATTCTGCATATAAGTTAAATAAGCAAGTGACAATACACAGCCTTGACATACTCCTTTTCCTATTTGGAACCAGTCTGTTGTTCCATGTCCAGTTCTAACTGTTGCTTCCTGACCTGCATACAGGTTTCTCAAGAGGCAGGTCGGGTGGTCTGGTATGCCCATCTCTTTCAGAATTTTCCACAGTTTATTGGGATCCACACAGTCGAAGGCTTTGGCATAGTCAATAAAGCAGAAATAGATATTTTTCTGGAGCTCTCTTGCTTTTTTGATGATCCAGTGGATGTTGGCAATTTGATCTCTGGTTCCTCTGCCTTTTCTGAAACCAGCTTGAACTTCTGGAAGTTCATGGTTCACGTTTGCTGAAGCCTGGCTTGGAGAATTTTGAGCATTACTTTACTAGCGTGTGAGATGAGTGCAATTGTGCAGTAGTTTGAGCATTCTTTGGGATTGGAAAGAAAACTGACCTTTTGCAGTCCTGTGGCCACTACTGAGTTTTCCAAAATTTGCTGGCATATTGAGTGCAGCACTTTAACAGCATCATCTTTCAGGATTTGAAATAGCTCAATTGGAATTCCATCACCTCCACTAGCTTTGTTCGTAGTGATGCTTTCTAAGGCCCACTTGACTTCACATTCCAGGATGTCTGGCTCTAGGTGAGTGATCACACCATTGTGATTATCTGGCTCGTGAAGGTCTTTTTTGTACAGTTCTTCTGTGTATTCTTGCCACCTCTTCTTATGGGAGTTATAAAACCTTTCTAGGTTTTGATCTCTAATTTGTAAAATAGAGATGATGAAACCTATATTCCAAGGAAATGAGAAAGCAGCCTGGGACATCATAGTGGCTCAAAAAAGGTCAGTCTCATTTTCACATTAAGGTTAAAACCTTAAGGTATATATACTCCTCTTTTCTCTCAATTAGAAGAGTCCTCACAACTCCGTGAGGGATGTTTTACTCTTACATAGAAGTCTGTTCCTGAAATCATGTGTTTTAGAAGAATGCACCCAAAGGACCTGGAGGAGACTGACCAGAGCCACCAGCAAGGACTGACAGGGCCCCAGTCTGCTTTTCCACAGGGTACATGAGCTGCACAAAAGGCTCCTGAGGGGCTGTCCCTGATGGTCCCGTGGTTAAAAGTCCACCTTGCAATGTAGAGGATGTGAGCTTGATCCCTGGTCAGGGAACTACGACCCCACATGACACAGAGCAACTAAGCCCATGTGCCACAGCTAAAGAATCCACACGCCGCAATGAAAGATCCTGGACAACGCAATGAAGACCCGACACAGCCAAATAAATAAATATTCTTTAAAAAGGCTCCCGAGGGCTGAGAAGTACTTTACCGCCCAGAAAGGGTCACTGAGCTTTCTGACAACACCAGACACAGCTGAGCTGACACGTGTCAGACCCCAGGATGCCCAGCCAGCCCGAAGTGATGCCAAAGTGAAAGGGAAAGTCACTCGGTTATGTCTGACTCTTTGCAACCCCATGGACTGCAGCCTGCCAGGCTCCTCTGTCCTTGAAATTCTCCAGGCCAGAATACTGGAGTGGGTAGCTGTTCCTTTCTCCAGGAGATCTTCCTGACCCAGGGATCAAACTCAGGCCCCCCACATTGCAGGCAGATTCTTTACCATCTGAACCACCAGGGAAGCCCAAGAATACTGGAGTGGGTAGCCTATTTCTTCTTCAGTGGCTCTTCCAACCCCAGGAATCGAACCGAGGTCTCCTTCATTGCAGGTGGATTCTTTACCAGCTGAGCCACAAAATGATGCTAAAATCTCTGCCCGACGCCCACAGCCCTGGAAACAAGTTGTTACGTGGTCCCCCCACAGGCCATCTGATTTCAGAAAGCTGTGCTATTACTTCCCTGCTCTAATAAGGGGAAGGTAAGACAGGGGGCTGCTTGGCCAACCAAGGGACACCTTTGTGAGTAAAATCCAGTGGTGCTTGGACAGCTGGTTTCTAAGTCAAGCAGTATCCTGGTCTGGATCCTAAAAGTCCTGGGTCAGATGAAAAAAAGTGGTCTTATCCCTGATTGAGTCTCTATTATAGACACTTGAGTTTTAATTGAGGCATTTGGATATTTTTGGCAAAGACAAATATGACTCTAGGGTGACCATATAGTTTTTTGTTCACAGACACTGTTAGGAATGAAAAAGGAACACAGTGAATTCCTCCAGCCCTCAGGAGTGAACCAGGACAGTTCTAAGACTTGAGATCAACCTTACGAGTCATTGGGAAGTACTGCCCTCTCCTTACAAGTGAAGACCTGATCTGATCCAAGAAATAATTTGGACTGAGAACAAATAAATTCCATTTCCCAAATTATTACATCATGATGACTAGGGTAAAGGTTAGCAAGCAGGTTGGTTAAAGGATTAGACTATTTTAGATATATTTATAGATTTTAGAGCCTGTGTTCAAATCCTGGCTTGACCACTGAATGGCTGTGCCATTTTGGGCAAGTCACCTGTGTCTGTTTTCTCACCTATAAAACAGATCTGAGAAGAGAAGCTACTGTTGGGTTACTGTGATAATAAAACTGTAATGTAGGATGAGTGGCTAGTGGCTCACACATAGTAAATTTTTAATTATTATTAGCTATTATTTTTAACATTTAAATAACCCTCCACTGTGAATTGAGAGCTCTGAAGTCAGTTTGCTGCACAGCTCAAGTCTTTCATTTATTTGTTTGAACAGGCAGTGTATTTTTCTGTCTTTCAACAGACTCACTAATAATAATCATTACTTTTGCACTAAGGACCTGAGGACTGGCCCTGCTTTTCAGAACCGGGAGAGCTGTGATCATCTGCAGGTTGGATTTGACTTGTATTCAAATTATACAAATAAGAAATATAATGTGCCGTTATTATAGTACATCTTATTTGATAAATGTCCGACATATAGCAGTAAGTTTGGAAATACAGGTCCTGGCCTCTCATGGACATAATAGTAAGTAAAAGGTAGAAAAAAATGTAAAACCCTCTGCTTCTCATGTGCCGTAAGCCGCTAACAAACATCACAGGCTTATTTAGTCATAGTGGACTCAGACTCCAGCTCTTGGGAATTCAGTTCTTCAGAGGTCACCTCAGTCCTGCGGTCATACACTGGCTCGCATGCTCACAGTGCACAAGCCTCCACAGCTTTCCTGCTCAGCCCTGGAGCGCGGTATTCTTCCCAGGATCGCTGGCTACTATTCTTAGTCACCAGCAATTTTGCTTTTATGCTCATTCTCTTGTCCATTTAAAAAACACATGATTGTGAGTCAAAGCTAGAGATAACAGACATGTTAGGGGAACAGGGGCTGGGAGCTCTCAACCCAGTGATTAAGTTTTTAGATCATGCTGATACATTATGAATTCCGCCTTTTAAATATAGACCAGTTTCATTTGATATGAATTGGGCTGACTCAGGCTAGGAATGCTAAACAGGTCACCTAATTGTGGTGAAATGTGCAGCCTGAATAAGAGATTCTGGATGGACCCAAAGATGGAGGGGGTGGATCTGAGCTTCTAGACACTGGGCTTAATGGGGAAAGTGAAAAGGAACTCCCCTCCACGTTTATCTCAGTTTTTCTGAGGTTATGCAAATTTTTTCTAATGGCTTAGTATTGAGAACATCGTGAATGATATGGTCTTATGACAGATATGAGACTTGTAGACTTTCATAAAAGTAATGCTAACACCTAGTGTTGGGCCCAATAAAACCTATTTTAGATTCAGCACAGGTGACACTCTACATTTGCATAACATTTCACAATTTATATCTTTTAAATTTGTTAACAATATTTAGTTTGTTCTGTTTTTTCCATCTGGGTCTTGCCTGGTTCTTTTTTCTCAGACTGCCCTTTTCAAAGCAAATCTCTTGACCTATTACATACATACAAAAAAGTGCGAAAGAGCCCAATGAATTTTTACAGTGTGAACACATCTATCGACTCAATTCCTAGATCGACAAAAAGAATGTTATCAGAACCCTAGAAGTCACACCCCATCCTTTTCCCAGCAAAGTCGGCTATTGTCATGACTTCTGAGACCATAGATTATTTTAAAAATTGAATTATCTACTATATACTCCTTAGTATCTGGTTTCCTTTGTTCAGTATTTTCTGGGTGAAATTCATCCATGTTGTGTGAACTTATAGTCTGATTGTTATTCTTGCTGTAAGCAGTCCAGTGGACAAATCCACCACAAAGGATTTGCCTGTCATGCTACTTATGAACATTTGTTGTTTTATAAACAGTCTATTATGAATATACTTCTTTGTATCTTTTGGGGAACATATACTTTAGAATCACAGTTACATTATATATAACAATATAAATAATAATATATAATATACATATATATACAATTCCATATTGCATATATGATACTCCTACATACATTCCATATGAACCTACATGTGTATTTACTTTATTAGATACTACTAAATAGTTCTCCAAACTTACCTGCATTGATACCCCCAACCATCAGGGTAAGAAAGCACTCGTTTTTCCATATCCATGTTATCTCTTTGCATTGTTTAGTTCATTTTAGTCATTTCAGTGGGGCACATTTCCTTTTATAGTGTATATTTATCTTCATTCGTCATAGCCAGTGGCTATTTTCTTCCTCCCAATTTGCACAAATGATCACAACCTTAACATAGCTAGTAATTAATATATATCCAGTCACTGAAAAAGAAAACAAAATGCTAAAAATAAAATGTCAATGGTTCATTTTATTTCTAGAAGGAATTTAATTTTCTAATGGGTTGAGAAAATATTACTATTATGTCTGATTTAGAAGAAGGGAAGTGGATCTGATAGCCATTTAAATTCAAGATATTTCCATATTACAACTCCTAGAACTAACCCAATGTAAACTTAATTAGAGTACAAGCACAACCCTTCAATTACTTCCATGAGTTACTGAGTCCAAGTCTTGCCATGAACTTCTGCTTTCTTCTAAAGATCTCAAAATTAGTAACCACCAGAACTCCCTTTCTTGGTGCTATTGAACAGAGTGAGACACCGATGGGCGATGAAGAACACACGGGTTTCCGGGCCTCACTGTGAGAAGGGAAAGACCAAGGGCCAGAATCTAGGCTTCCAGCCTTTAGTTTCACCATGACAGGATATCACAGGAACAGCCACTCAGTGATCTGGAGTAAACAAAGCGAAATCCCTACCTCTCCCACCTGCAGAGTGATGGGTAAGAGCTCACTGTTTGCATCAGACAGCTCTGCCCGAACTCCTGCACCACTGTAAGCTTCAGTGGGACCTCTAACACATCCCTTAACTTTTCTAAACCTTATCTTCTTATTAAAGTCATTGTTTCTACTACCCAGAGGTGCTGTGGAGACCAGAGATCATGCACGTGTGGCAGAACCGTAATTTAAGGTCCTTTCAAGTGTCTTCCTTTACTCTAGCCTGCCTCATCCCCATTCAGTTGGGGAGACATGGGTCACCATTTGTCCTGGGGTTGGAGTCCTCAGAATTGGATCAATGTATAAAAATGACAATTTCTCAACTTCTGGTTCCATCTCAGACACACAGGGGTAAGGAGACAAAATCAATCTCCTCTTTTTTTTTTCCCCCCATTTATTTTTATTAGTTGGAGGCTAATTACAATACTGTAGTGGTTTTTGCCATACATCGACATGAATCAGCTATGGATTTACATGTGTTCCCCATCCTGAACCCCCCTCCCAACGCCCTCCCCATCCCATCCCTCTGGGTCTTCCCAGTGCACCTCCTCTTATAGCCCCAAGACCTCCAGAGCCCTGAAGTGTTGTGGGGATGGGGATGGAAAAATTTCCTCTGGGTATTGAGGGGGAAGTGAAAGTTGGCTGAGAAGGATAGGTAAGTGGACCTGTAACAGGTCCCAACATGGGCACAAGGAGATAAGTGCCAGATGCCAGCCATGGGGACAGTGCCCATGGGGAATAACAGGAGGAATGGACATCACCTCACCAGGTTATTGGGCCAGGGAGTCCAATGAGAACCAGTGAGGACCAGCAGATTGGTCTCTATCTGCAGGTGAATAAAGATCTGACTAAATGAATTTACACTGAGCACGGGAGGCCAGCAGAGGGTCTGCACATCTAAAAGGGTGGACACCCACCAAGTTGGCACCAGGTGGGCACCTGAGTAAGACTTCCTGGGTTTAGCACCCTCCCTGGGTCAACAGGAGGAATAAATTAGAGAGAGGGTGATTCTCAACATGACTGAATTCCAATCCTGGACTGATTAACATAATTTCTGAATCATACCTACCTTTGAAGTATGTGGATAATGTTCTGACCATTTGGTAGACTGTGCGCTCAAATTATTTTATTAAAGGACCTGCACTTCACTTCTGTTTCTTGTATACCCCCAAGTGAGTGATGCTGAGAATTATACCCATTACACATGAAAAAAAAAAAAAAAAAGCCTGGTACTAGTCAATGGTCATTACTATTATCTGTGAGATCTAGTTAACATCCTTTCTCAGGTCACCCAAGAATTAAGTTGTAATTGCAGTGGCTGTTCTGTCATGCTATAAATAGTTTCTACTAATATTGTACAGGCAGAGAATTATTCAGCTTCTAGTCTGCTGTGGCTACTGGGATATAAATGCAGACAACCTACCAGATGGCCTTATTAAAAAAAAAATTCTGATTCGTATAAAACATTCTTCACCGCTATCAACCTGAGTTCATATCACAGAGATAACATGGGGAAAAAATACCTTGAGAGAATCAGAAATGCACAATCCAAGTTTTCTGAGCACAACACAAGTTTTCTGAGTCCATGGGAAGCCATGTGCCTCTCACTTGTGATATCTGTTGTGTTCTCTCGAGGTCCATGGAGAACAGCCAGTTACCCATCACCATCTGGCCAGGCTAATTCTGGGTGGCTGCAGCTGCAACCCAGAGTCTTGGTAATCACAGCTCCAGGTTCTCTCCATACTAAATAGCTCCCAGCTCAAGGGCCAGCAGATTCACTAGAGGCAGCCTCCCTCTTGAGCAGGAGATCCAGATTTCAAGGCACCGAACAGCACCCTAATCATTCATAAACCCAATACCATATGCTTCCTGTCTGTCCTTTCAGGAGTCTCTACTGAGCTTTCAGGACCAACTGCCTTGTCCACACATCTCACCTGGATAGAACCTCTTAAATGGACTTGTGCAGTAGGTCCTATAACTGCTCCTTCTCTTCTGATTTTCCAGTCTATAATATATCCAAAGCCAGTTCCACGTTAATCACTCAAAAGCCCCAATCAAGCTGCATCCACTCCTGGTTCAGAAACCTTAGTATTTCCACATTAGCTACAGGAGAAATGCAAACTTCCTGGCTTAGCATCAAGGATCTTATCATCTGGTCCCAGTCTTAGGAGGCAATGCAATGTAATGGTTGGGGTCACTGATACTGTTTCAAAGTTCAGATCTATTACTTCCTTAACATCCTTTTCTCAAGTCAGGTGCTCTATCAGTTTACTCATCTTAAAATTAGTGATACTTATACAACTGTTGTAGAGATCAAGTCAGATCAAAGTAATCTGCCTATACGTTTACACTGAAAATGCTCCTTGGAGGCAGGTGATAGTTGTGATGATTACAATGAACTTTTCAGTAGTATTACTTCTTGCTATTGGCCGATATTCCAGCCAAAAAGGAATACCTATTGAGGCAGAATACTGTAAGTGGTTAAGCATCAGGATTTTGCAGTCAGATTGGGTTTAAATGATGAGTCTGCTATCTGCTATGTGACTTGAGAAAGTTACTTAATTTTTCTGGATCTCACTGTCCTCCTCAGTAAAATGAAAATACTAATACCAGTCTCATGGGGAGGTTCTGAGTATTAAGTGAGTCAATGCATGTGAAAAACTTTTGAAACAAAGCACTTTTGAAACAAAGTGCTGAAGAAAAGCCAAGTATTATTTCCTGTCCTGTTTTGAACTTACTTTAATATACTCTTTGAACATACATACATTCTTTCATTTGCATCTTTTGTCTTTCCCCTCCCCCCATTCTAGAACCATCCTTCTATTTATAGTTGATCGGGTCCTACAGTCCTTAAATCCAGATCAAATACTCAAATGTTTCCTCCTCCAAGAAGCTTTCCCTAATGTGTTAGCAGGAAATCACCCCAGGAATAAATCAGTCTGTGAGTATAAATAAGTCCTTTCCAACAGAACTGAGGCATTCTCTTGTGGACAAAGAATGCTGCCTGCCATTTCCCCCATCAAGCCCTCAGCCACTGGAACCACCCTGACCATGTAGCCTGAGGGGATGCAAGATGGAGAAAAAAGGGAAACCAGTCCTAGATAGTTCAAGTGAGTGAAAGTTGCTCAGTCCTGTTGGACTCTTTGCGGCCCCATAGACTATACAGTCCATGGAATTCTCCAGGCCAGAATACTGGAGAAGCCTTTCCCTTCTCCAGGGGATCTTCCCAACCCAGGGATCGAATCCAGGTTTCCCACACTGAGGGTGGATTCTTTACCAGCTGAGCCACAAGGGAAGCCCTTTAGATAGTTAAGATGCACATCAAAGAAATAATTTCAATGAGGCCAGACTCATGAATCTTCCCATTCACAGAAAAGCACTAAATCATTAACTTGAGATGTCTGTTTCTTTGTGATTAGCAGTAATCTTCTGACTACAAGGTTTCTGGTTTGCTTTTGTTTTCCAGCAAAAATGCCTATATATCCTAGCTCCTCCCTTACCTCTCGGGAACAGCTCCTCAGAGCGCTCTGAGAGGCTGTCTCCTGGGTCACAGTCCTCAGTAAGCTCCAGGAATAAAATATACTTGTCAACTTTTAGGTTGTGCTTTTTTTTTTTTTTTTTAAGTTGACACTGAACTGTGTATCATATTTGAGAACAGAAACTTAATTTCATTTTTTCTATCACCTCCTCAGTAAATGCTCATGGAACTGACTGTGCTTCATCCAGTTCCCAGCTGATTTGCCAAAGGACCCAGAAGTTTAGAAAACTGAAACCATAGAGTGAAGAGAAAGGTGTTGAGCTGTCCACTGCAAGATGAGCATCACTAATCCTTAAGTCAATCTATAGTACACGTTTAGCCCTTTCTTATTTCCTCTGGAGACAGCTTTTGAGTGTTTTGCCCTCAAAAGAAAGCTTGCTGAGGATGCAAAAGCTCTGCTGTTGCTTCAAAAGGAACCAGTGTCAAAAGCTCTGCCCTGACAAATGGCACAGTGGCTGTGCAGCTAGGGTCATGCCACTTCAAATTCTATTGATGTCCTTCTGTTCAAGCCTTTCCTGGATCTTGACAAAGAGGCCTCTTTGAGGTTAAAAGTCCTATTTCTCGCTCCTCGTTTTGCAGTGTCTACCTGAGCAAGCTCTTACTGGATCATCCTCAATGAGTGGCCGCTCCCCACTCTTCAAGGGGATGACTGTGCAGGAGAAATGCCCTGTGGACAGATGGCCCCTACAGTGTCTTTGCAGTTGCTTCCAGAAAAGATCACTTTTAAGGAGTATGTAAATCTTAGATGAGGACTGGTAGATCTCTTTACATCTGTGTCTATTCATCTTGGTGACAAGCTGCTCAAGGGCAGGGAAGACACTGGAATTGAGTGAAAAGGGGGCTTGGCTTTTGACCTCACACAGACCTACGCTCTAACACTGAAGAGGTCGAGTGTCATGGACAAGTGACTTAGCTTTTAGCACTTTAGTGTTTCCTTTGTAAAAGGGGGACAGGGTCACCTAACTTACAGAATCAGTGTGAGGATTGAAGACCTAAAGACCTATATAAAAATGCCTTTATATGATCAGTAATGTTAATCTCCAAATACACTTACTACTTGTAGGGGCAGTACAGACCAATGGTCAAGCTCACAGATTTTAGGGGGACAAGGCAGATGTAGATCCAAGCTCTTTTTAATCCACTTCAAACTGTGTGACCTCAGGAGAGTGCATCTCCTCTCTGACTTTGTTTCCTCATCTGAAAAGTGGAAATACCACCACTTACCAGAAAGTAAGTGAGTTAAACCAGTGAGTTAAAGACAGTTAAACGAGAGTTAATGACAGTTAAAGTGCATTAAATCAGTGAGTTAAAGACAGTAACGTGCCTACCACAGTAACCAGTCCATATGCGGCACTCAAATTTGTATGTCCATCCCTCTGCTTCTATGTACTCATATCTTCAGCATCTTCACAGATGTTTGCAGTGATACGATGGGAACCCTAGGCACTGAAGACAGAGAATTTCCAAGAGCCCCTCCAACCAGTGTCGGGGCTACTATTCCTCCATTAGGAAGTCTTTCCTAGTATTCTGGCCAAGCAGGGACATTGCGAGGCAACCTCACCCCCCACTGACTGGTGTCACAGACCTACCTGGGTTAGGAACAAGGGTGGACTCCCTGGGTGACAGGAATAGCCACAACTTCAACCTCCTCAAGCTGAGAACTGCAAATTCCCTGGCAGTCAGCCTGGCACGATGGCTTTCCAGCAGACCCCCTTCCAGGGAAACCTCAGAGGGTTCACTGGGAGCTCTCTAATGTAAGGCACCAGGAAGCCTGCAGCTGATTTTATTCAAGGGGAGTTTTCTTTGTGTTCAGACTGGCTACCCATATGGAGACATGTTTGTAAATACACGGAGAACTTTTGTGTAGATACACAAGGCTAGAAATGTAAACTTTTCTCCCTAAAAGGGAAACAGAGGAAATCTTTTCCTGTTCCAGGTGATAAAGCAGAAGCACCTGCTGCTGTTCTTTAGTAGCTAAGTCATATCCAACTCTTTGTGACCCCATGCAACTGTAGCCCACCAGGCTCCTCTGTCCATGGGATTTCCCAGGCAAGAAAACTGGAGTGGGTTACCATTCCTTTCTCCAGAGGATCTTCCCGACCAGAGACTGAACCCATGTCTCCTGCATTGGCAGGTAGATGCTTCACCACTGAGCCACCTGGGAAGCCCAAGCACCTATATGTGCTAAGTAATGAACTGGGTACTCAGGCGACAGGCAGAGCAGACTCTGCATTTTTAAGAGACAAGCAAAATCACAGGAGATTTGGACACACATACTACTCAATCCTTCAGAGGCTCAAAATTAATTGCTTCTTTTTCTGTGCCCACAACTTGACTTTCATAATCTTTTTAACAGTAATCACATTGCTGTACTCCAGAAATAGAAATGGATCCTTAATGGAAGTATGTGACTCCCACAATTGTCAATACAGCAGGATTAGGGAGAGAGCAAACCACACTTTCGTCTTTGAACTTTTCCCCAGGACCCTCATTTTCTTGCATAAAATATGTTTTATTTATATACTAGGGTGATAAAAGTATTATAATATTTATAGGTCAGAAATGAAGTCATATTCTAACCAAATGAAAAGACTATACAAAATATTGATATTTAAAAGATAAATCCAAAGTATGTAAAATCTTGTCTATAACTGAAAGAAATTTCTGATAGGTATAAACTTCTAAATGTAATCTCAGTAATTAGGTTATTCTGAGTTAAGTATACAATCCATATCCAGCATGCTTATCCACAAAATGCCCTTTATTCTTCTGACTTTTCCATAATAACTGTTTTCTAGCACTGTTACTGCTCCTGGCTTTTGGATTACAATTGCTTTGAAGTGGCAAGAATTTCTGGAAAACCAATTATGGCATCCTCATTTTACAGAGGAGTAAACTTGAGAAAAACAAGGTCACAGAGTAAAGCACAAAACTACTATTAAGATTTCTGTTTCTCAAAAAAGTTTTTTTCTGTCTTTCAAAGTGATGCTATTTTCATGCAGAAAGTCAGTAAAAAATTAGTAATTACAATATCTGAAATGTACAGATGGGCTATTAGGGTCTATAAGTTCTGTTACACCAATCCGGGAATAATGGTTCCTTCATTGGCATTCACTAGCCATCTCCTGACTTACTGCTATGTGCCAGGCAATTTTCTAATTTCTGTGAATACAAAGCAGGACCTATACCTGGATCCTGCCTTCCTGATCTAGAGATGCAGAAAAGTTCTTGGATCTCAAAGTTCTCTGTATTATTTTTTTTTATCAGGGTGTGACTTTATTATGGTGCTCTGTAATAGAAAGTTTGAATATAATTTTCTCTAGTTTTATCTACAAATATCTCTCTGAAGGAACAGGAATATTTTCAAAGAATATGGTAGCCATACATGAGATCCTTTTTCCTTCTGTATGACCTTGACATCCTTTAAAAATAACTAGGCCTAGTTGTTTTGACTTCCCATTGACTTGTTAACTCCACTTTAAGCATTTTTAATCAGGAAATAATAAAAAATGTGCACAAAGGTGTATATCTGAAGATGTTCACTATAATATTGTCTATAAGATAGCAAAAGTAAAAGCAATCCAGTTTCAGTTCAGTTCAGTCACTCAGTTGTGTCCAACTCTTTGAGACCCCATAGACTGCAGCACACCAGGCTTCCCTGTCCATCACCAACTCCTGGAGCTTACTCAAACGCATGTCCATTGAATCGGTGATGCCATCCAACCATCTTGTCCTCTTTTCACCCCTTATCCTCCTGCCTTCAATCTTTCCCAGCATCAGGGTCTTTTCCAGTGAGTCAGTTCTTCCCATCAGGTGGCCAAAGTATTGGAGCTTCAGCTTCAGCATCAGTCTTTCCAATGAATATTCAGGACTGATTTTCTTTGGGATGGACTGGTTGGATCTCCTTGCAGTCCAAGGGACTTTCTCAAGAGTCTTCTCCAACATCACAGTTCAAAAGCATCAGTTCTTCGACGCTCAGCTTTCTTTACAATCCAACTCTCACATGCATACATGACTACTGGAAAAACCATAGCTTTTGACTAGATGGACCTTTGTTGGTAATGTCTCAGCTTTTTAATATGTTGTCTAGGTTGGTCATAGCTTTTCTTTCAAGGAGCAAGTGTCTTAATTTCATGGCTGCAGTCACCATCTGCAGTGATTTTGGAGCCCCCCCAAAATAAAGTCTCTCACTGTTTCCATTGTTTCCCCATCTATTTGCCATGAAGTGATGGGACCAAATGCCATGATCTTAGTTTTCTGAATGTTGAGCTTTAAGCCAACTTTTTCACTCTCCTCTTTCACTTTCATCAAGAGGCTCTTTAGTTCTTCTTTGCTTTCTGCCATAAAGGTGGTGCCATCTGCATATCTGAGGTTATTAATATTTCTCCTGGCACCCAATTTTCCTATAATTGGAGACTGATTAAACCAACTATGACGCAGCAATATGTTATAGTATTATGCCAT
Organism: Cervus canadensis; assembly: GCF_019320065.1. NCBI lineage: Eukaryota > Metazoa > Chordata > Mammalia > Artiodactyla > Cervidae > Cervus > Cervus canadensis. The sequence continues at coordinate 23,053,135 of NC_057407.1, forward strand.
TAATAAAGTAATCTTTTAAAAATATTCCTAATATCATAATTTTTTTCACAATATGTGGAAAAATAAGGCTCTAAAATAATATTTATAGCATTATTCTAATTTTGTAGAATTTTATATACACACTGTATGTTCTAAAAATAGACCTTATCTTTGGGTGTTGTAATTATGACATGTTTATTTTCCACTTTTTTTCCTATATTTTCCAAATTTTAACAAGAGTGTCACTTGCGTTTGAGAAAAAAGCTGTCATTTAAATTAAGAATGCTATTATGTATAAAATAAGTTATACAACATGAGTCATGGGCTATTATAAAGCAGCAAGTATTTTATAACAATAATAAATGGAATATAACCTTTAAAAGTAGGCTTCCCTGGTGGCTCAGATGGTAAAGAATCTGCCTACGACGCGGGAGACCCAGGTTTGATCCCTGGGTTGTGAAGATCCCCTGGCGATGGGAATGGCAACCCACTCCAGTGTTCTTGCCTAGAGAATTCCATAGACAGAGGAACCTGGCAGCTACAGTCCATGGGGTCACAAAGAGTCAGACACAACTGAGCAACTAACACTGTAGTCTGCAATCTTTAAACATTGCAAATCACTATATTGTACACTTTAACTTATATAATATTATACATCAACTATATTTCAATAATTTTTAAATGATACCAATATGCCTTCTATTAATATAATAAAAGTTATCTTAATAAAAACGAAATTTCCTTCACAGAGATGCATATGACAGAATCATTTAACTTTTTTTGTAATTCTTCAATTAAATCAGTAATTGCCAGGAACGAGTACTGCATTACTGTGTTCTAGCTAGACCACTGTTAAAAATGTAAGTTACAAGGAAGTGTATTCCTTCCTTACTGACTGACAGAAGTATAGTAAGATTGACTATGCTTGCTTTAGAACAGCAAGTATAGTCAATCTAGAAAGTCACTCAGTCTTTGCGACCCCATGGACTGCAGCTTGCCAGTCTCCTCTGTCCATGGAATTCTCCAGGCTAGAATACTGAAGTGGGTAGCTTCTACAGGGGATCTACCCAACCCAGGAATCGAACCCATGTCTTCCTCACTGCAGGTTGATTCTTTACCATCTCAGCCACCAGGGAAGCCCACAGTCAATCTCGATGTACGTAAAATCTGTGTGTACGTGCATCTTTGTTCACAGGCAAAGAAAATCCAGATGGAATTTCATCATCATGTCAAAATCTATACACTTACAGGGTGAGTGATTTTGATACACACTTTATTCTTTGCCTTTTGAATGATTTTTTTATGACTGTTAGATTTATTTCCTATTTGCACAGCATTGGGATTTATGACATTGCCAATAGAAGGATTTAGAGAACCATGGAATTCTATATCTGAAAGGGACTAGGTTGTTCTATCTTCTTTTAAAAGTGAGGAAAGTGAGGCCCAGAGGAGGAAGGCTACTTTTTCTTAAGCTTTATAAGGATGGAACTGCATCCCTGGACTCCTAACTCCCACACAAGGGTCATTCATATGCTAAGTTTAGACAAGTATCAAATTGAAAGTAATGCACAGAAAATTGGCTTTAACACAGGTATTGAAGGTAATTTTTAGATAAAAATATCCTGCTTGATGACATGTACACACATACATATACACAACTTTAAATTCGGACTGCATTATCCACATCATCTACTTTTACCTTTGAGATTACCTGTTTTTACAGCTACTGCACTGGACACTCCCATGGAAAAGTTGATCAGGTGATTTCTTCACCATCATTTTCCTCTCTGTCAGTCAGTGGTTGTCAGGGGCATAGACGAAATTTCTCAAACAACTGCTATTCTTTTATGAATATAATTCATCTCATTTCTCCATATAGTAAGATGTGAAGGGGAAAGCCAGAAGTTAGTTAAAAACACAAAGAAAGCTAAAAGATCTCTCAATAAAACTAAATCACAAAACAACAAAAAATATTACCTCCTTCCCTTGGCTTCTGCTCACACGTGCACACTCCACCGTACACATCTGATTTCTGGCAGCATGTGGGAAGGACACTTGCGTTAAATGTGTATACGTGTATGCTGGATGACCTGCAGCTAGCTGGGCCAGAGAGCGCAAGGGTCAGCCCAGCAGCTGCCCCTCTAACACTCTGGTCTGGACGTGTTTACCTGAAGCAGGAATGACATTCATGCCATGTGGTCCACACTGGGCTCCTCTGTTGGTTCTCCCACAGAAGCCTTGGGATGGGCTCAGTGTTGGGCACGTGAATCCATCAGAGCCCATGGGGCAGGATGAACCTTTCATTAAGATGTTAGAACAGGAGTCGACCTTTTTTCCACTGGACTTGGACCTGAGAGGACATACACTAGGGCTGCCTAGCTATCTTGACTTTGTGAGCAAGAATCTGTCTGACACAGAAAACAAACTTATGGTTACCAGAGAAGAAAAGGCAGGGGGTGATGGGGATAAATGAGGAGTTTGGGATTAGCAGATACAAGCCACTATATATGAAACAGATACAAATAAGGTGCTACTGTATAGCACAGGGGACTATATTCAATATCCTGTGATAAACCATAATGGAGAGTAATAAACAAAAGAATGGATACACAGGTATAGCTGAAAGACATATGCTGAGAATTATGAAAAATTAAAGGAAATGGAACACTCTTGAATTGGATGAATTAATATTGTTAAAATGGCCATACTACTCAAAACAAGCTACAGATTTAATGTGACCCATATCAAAGTACTGATGACTTTTTTTTCACAGAACTAAAACAAAGAGTCCTAAAATTTATATGGAACCATAAAAGACCCAGAATTGACAGAGCCATCCTAAGGAGAAAGAACAAGGCAGGAGGCATAACCCTCCCAGACTTCAGGCAATAATATAAAGCTACAGTCATCAAAACGGTGTGGTACTGGCATAAACACAGATACACGGATCAAGGGAACAGAACCGAGAGCCCAAAATAAACCCCCATGCTTACAGTCAATTCATTTTTGACAAAGGAGGCAGGAATACACAACGGAAAAAAGATAGTGTCTTCAATAAGTGGGTATTGGGAAAGTTGAATAGCCACAGGTAGATCAATGAAATTAGAACACACCCTCACATTATACACAGAAATATACTCAAAATGGCTTAAAGACTTAAGTATAAGACATGACCCCATAAAACTCCTATAAGAGAACACGGGCAAAACATTCTCTGACACAAATCGTACCAATGTTTTCTTAGTTCTACTATCCCTTATATTTTATGGATACTCAGGCCCTCATTCTTCCTATTCTTTAATATTTTTTTAATATATGGTTGAAGATAATCTTCCCTTTCTCTTTGCCCTTCAAAGTCCTTTACTCTGAAGTAAAGTAAAATCCTTATTATTTTTCCCTAATGTGAGCCATGAACCATGCCCTTCTCAAATGTGCTATCAGATCTCTATTAGTCCCTTAATACCAACTGCAATTAGACCAGAGCCTAGTTTTTTTTTTCTTTCTTCTTCTTCCCCTTGAAAGTGAACTTTCTAAATAGACTTTCTCCAGGAATCTTATCAACACATGATGTCTCACTTCATCTCAATGTGTGACCTCTTTTAAGACAATTTAATATATTAAAAGCAAAATTTACAGACCTTGTAAATTGAAGGCTGATTATCTGCACAAGAAAGGATTTTCATGAAGAATTCCTTCAACTTAGAAGAAAATTATTGGCAGAAAGGCTCAAGTGAAGAGATGACAGGGAAAGGAAAGACTGCAAAACTGCCAGCTAGAGGGCTGAGGAAGCTGCTAATTAAAGGGCAATGAGAGAGGAGGATGAAACATTTCTGAAATAACATGTCAGTCAAGAAGAAAATACAAATAATTAGTATTCGACTTCTCAGGAAACAAACATATCAAGAAATGAAGACATTAAAGTGAACGTTAAAGTGACACTTTACTAATGTATTAGCAACCATCTTTAAAATGATTTATCAAGAAGAAAACTGATTTCAATAGAAACTCCTTTGTCTTACTGGGAAATCTCAGTTGCATAAAACAGACAATGGATAAAGCACAAGACAACTTTAAATTCACAGAGGGATCATAATGAGAAACCTCACCCAAAATAGACACTCTCACTGAGTACAGGTCCTAGCCAGACTAACTATTCAATATTATGACAATTATTATTATTATTATTGCCATGTACACTCTTCACCATGGAGAGTGTACATTTTATGCTTCAGGAGAACAAGCACAATAAAAGTGAAGACAGTTGAAAAGCCTCCCTCCTTTCTCCAGATCAACTGAATGAATCTGCCTTTCTCAAGTCGAAAGAGCTGACGTCAAGCCTGTGACTAAAATTACCTGTCCCCTAAAGTTCAGTCTTTCCTTTGTATGGAATCCATCTGAAGTTGGGCAGAGAGAACCTAATCCTTTTCAAGGATGAGGGAGAGAGCGTCGATGGATTTCTTGGCATTTCGAAGTCATAATTAAGCGTATTGAGTTCCCTGCTACTTTGATCTTTATCATTTTAATTAACTCCTTGGCAAATTTTAAGGGGACAGCTGCAAATTAATTTTATATTGTTTTACATCATTGGTAAATCTGATAGACAGGGGCTGGGTATAAGTCCCCAGGAAAATGTCAGTCTGCTCTGCCGGCGAGGAATCGTCAGGTGTGAGGAAAGAAGTCACCTGCCTTTGGTGCAGCATCCTATTCACAACAGCAGCCTATTTACTGTTTGCAGAGTAAGGAAGACAGGCTTGCTTTACATTCAAACATACTGACAGGGAGCATATTGAGAAACCTCACTAACAAAAGATGCTTTCTTCTCTGCCCCAAAGGTTTGCTCCTCAGGGCTGCAGTAAGCTGGCACCTGTTCTTGAATCCACACTTCAAATCAAGAAGCCTGACATTCAATTATGAGATCAGTAAGACAGCAGTTCTTGCCTCCAGGAATTTACAAAGGATAAAGAAGGTACAAATGTTACTTTCATAAGATGCTGTAAAAGGAAACACGCTTTGAGAATCTAAAGGCACTTAGGATAAAAGAGGGGAATTTGAAAAGTTATCTGGGATGGAGACAAGGCATCTGAACTGGGCCTTGAATGTTGGGTGAGACATGGCAGGTGGAGATGCAGAAATTGGGTTGAAATAGCAGTGATGTTTATAAGGTCATACTGAACATTTTACTCTCAGATTTTTTTTCTGAGTTCAGAATTACAGGGTAAAATATTTCCAAAGCCCTTATTTGTTTAATTTTTTTTTCCATAGATCAATATGAATCAGTCACAGATTCTATTTATTTTTTAAATCACCTTAATCTGAATTGTTCCTTAGTTGCTCAGTCATGTCTGACTCTTTGTGACACCATGGACTGTACTGCACCAGATTCCTCTGTCCATGGAATTTTCCAGGCAAAAACACTGGAGTGGGTTGCCATTTCCTTCTCCATAAAGCCAGTATTACTATATGAAGATTTTTCAGCTTTTTATACTTGATGATCTTCACTTCTGAAAATATACATTTTTGAAAGTGAATTCTTTATTGTACTCACTGTTAATTTCTAAGTTTAGGATGATGACTATCTGTTACATTCACATTTAGATAAAAATGTGTTTAAAGGAATAGGATAAATTATGCACAGTTATTCAAAGTGGCTGCTGAATATTATTGATGCTTTATTTCAATAATGAAAACCAATACATTAAAATTTTTGGTAAAAAGTCATCTTTTACTGAAAAATGTACTATATGTCTAGATACGCTCAAGGCTACTGAAATAAAGTGGTGCACAGGATTGCATAATAAACTTGGGGTCAGACCCATAAGATTTAATTCTATCCCAATAACTTACAGTCCCATGGCTTCAGACATCAGGTTCACTATATTTGAACAATAATAGGAAGAGATTTCTGCTATGAATACAGAGCCTAGTTTATGATGGGAAACACCAACCTCACTCATTAGGGCAGACAGGGAAACCATAAGTCTCCCCAAACAGAGGAAGACATTTCTTTCATGAAACTTCAAATAAATAAAAGAAACAGTCTAAGAATTTGAGATGGTTCTATACAGATGGGCAAAATTTCAAGAGGGGAGAAAATGATGAAACAAGGGATGCTGAGAGGAAGAGTGTTCCAGGTGAGAAAATGACTAGTTCACTTATTCATACATCCATTCATTTAGGGAATATCTGGGTGTCTACCACGAAGCAGGCCCAGCTCTAGCTAACAGAATTGCAGAGGTGAAGTTCACAGGCAGGCTTATCCTCATGGAGCACGTATTTAAGGAAAGCTTATGGTAACATTCCACATTAGAGTGAAATTAATTCATTAGACAGACCCCAGGTGAGCTGCTGCTGTGAAGACAGGAACTTGACAAAATCCAGAGGCATCAAAAAGCTACATAAATTCATGACAAAACCATCCATCTGCTGGTTACTGCTAAGCTTCTATGGAGAATTTTCTAAAATAGTTCAACTCTCCTCCACAAATCATATGTATTTAAGCATAAGCCTACGGCAGTAAACTTGGAAGGGTTGTATAAATTACAATATGTCATTTCCAGAAGATTCATACCACAGCCTCAGGACAGAAAGTCACTTACTTTGCTGAAGAAATACTGTTGGACATTTTAATTGTTGATAGATACAGAATAGAAATAAATTTATCAAAATAGTCAGTGTTGGTATATTCATCAAACTCAATATGAGATGGTTAAACCATGCCCTCTACCCATTTCTTCCTACCAGTACAATGAAAAAACAAATAGCTAAATCATTGTAATGAAATCTCTTCTAGATTTTGTTCTATGGCTTGAGCTCTCTTTTAAGTTAACCAATAGATACAAATGTATGCCTTTTTAAGTATAAATATTTAAAAATAACTGCTCAAAATTTACACCACTTGGAGGGCCCCATTGTACATTAGGTACTGTGCTCATAAAATAAACACATTTCAAAAAAAAAAAAAAAATAAACACATTTCATATCTAAAGGTCATTCAAAACATTATCTAAATGTCCAGATTTATTTCTCCAACTTGTCACAGTAACACTACTGAAAAATAAGGCTATGTCTGCAAAACACCAGATTCATCAGAGATAATGAAGGAAAAATCAGTATACACTCCGGCCTTTCCAATGAGGGAGTGAAGCCTCAGAAATTGACTTGTTTAAGGTCACATGAGGGAAAAGAGATTCAAGGCTGGATTTTCCAATCTGGTTCTCTTCTCACTAAGTCATATCTCACTTCATTTAATAGAACTGTTTCCAATTCACCACAGCTTACTTTGCCAATACGCTTTGCAAAAAAAAAAAAAAAAAAACAGTGTCCAACCACAGTTAACATCCCCAGCTTTGAACAGGTTCCACAGAGGCAGAGTCTGAGACAGAGACAGGAGTGCTCCTGATTTACGGGGGAAGTGCTCTCCAGGAAACAGCAGAAAGTGGAAGAGGAGACAGCAGAGAGCGGATGAAGGGGCGACTCAACGATGTGGTGTCAGCTAGAGGGCAGCTCTGGTCTGACCCCGCCAGGTGCTCTCAAGTGTAAACTGTGCCAGACCCGGTCCCACCCTGAGGCAGGGGGCCCAGTCTTTTGTGTGCCTCAGTATTAGGCTATTACCAGCTGTCGGTTTCCCCGGTGCAGAGAATACGTTCCTAGTTTTGGTGTCTTTCATTCAGCCAAAGGCAATTTTCTGGATAAGGGATGGCTATGACTTAGCAATCAGCATTCACAACAGCTGTGGGAGGAAGAAGGCCGTGCGCAGCACGGTGAAGGGATTTGGGCAGGAGACTGGTGCAGTTATTTTCTCCTTAAAGCACACCTGAAGGCTGGTACCAAGCTCATGGATACCAACACCATGCCACTTGTTTTTTTTTTTTTTTTTAAACCAAGATATCTGAGTCAGCAGGTTCAGCCTGACCTTACCTTAGAATGAAGATGGATGGATGGATGAAGACAGAGAGGGAGGGAGAGAGAGATACAATGTACCTTCTGGATTTCATACTCAGAACACAAGTAGCATTTTAAAGCAGCATTCTAGGCAACAGATTTTATAAAATGTTGCTTGCCAAAGTACAATTTGCCAGACATCACTTGAAGGTGAGTCATATCCCCTCCTTCTTCCACACTCCATTTCTGTATCCTAACCAGCTCTTTTGTGAACAGTTCTTCTGAAACTGGCAGGGAAACTTGGAACAGTTATCAAAAATATATCCCAATCACTCTTGAGCACCACAAGTGAAAAACATATCCCAATTCTGCAATCAAGGACACTCATCATTTGCTGCTAATTTTAATACCAAGCACCTCTAATGATTAATGAATTCAACCGTGCTACATTCAATACATGGAAGGGGCTCTTCCTGCTACACAGGAGACGGTCTGAAGAGGAGTGTCCCCCAACATCTAAGTGGCAGTCACCACCCACAGAGACACCTCATTTGTGCTTATTTCTCAATTATTGGGAAACTACTGCCACCATTCTCCTGGGATCCTGTGATTCAGCACTGATAACCCACTGCCTTGGGATGCTGCTTTCTTAAAAATGTTGCATTTTCTCATACCTGAAAAAAGTCACTTTCAGTGAAGTAGAGATAGCAATCCTTTTCTCCCTACTCATTGACCCTTCTAGTAGAATCTCCCTCCCTCCCTCCAACACTCCCCAGCCTCTGTATGCTACATGGTCCTACTCCTCTCCCCAGATCTGGTGATGGGACCCTAGCTTAGCCATGACACAAATGAGGCCAAGTTGCCGTTCTCCATCTTTGGAGAATCTGTGTTGAGCAATAGTGTTGGATGCTTGCACTGTGTGGCTGAAATCAGGCTGGGGGCAGACACTGTCTTCCTTGCATACAAAAGGCAGAGCAAGACACCGATGGTGCAAGTCAGAGAAGTGGAGCCAGCACACACAGAGGCACATAAAGCAGAGAAGACAAGGATGTAGCAAGACAGTGGAGAAAAACTCTTCTTGGATTTTCCACCTCCCAGCCCTCCCCTTTCTCTCCTCATTCATGAACACTGATGAACCTTGCCTTTGGATAATCCTGATTCCTTCCAATATATCCCATTTCCCCCTCCCCGAGTCACTTTGAATGGGTTCCTATTCTTTGCAACCAAATGATTTCTGCTTAATGATCTCTGATAAGGATCAGACTAGACCACACGTGTGTGCATGCACTCAGTCGCTCAGTCATGTCCAGCTCTTCGCAGCCCCACGAACTGTAGCCCACCAGGCTCCTCTGTCTATGGAATTTTCCAGGCAAGAATACAGGAGTGGGTTGCCATTTCCTACTCCTGGGGATCTTCCTGACCCAGGGATTGAACTCCTCTCTCTTGCGTCTCCTGCATTGGCAGGCAGATTCTTTACCACTGTGCCACCTGGGAAGTTTATATATATATATAAACTTAGCCAAAGTAAAGTAGAGGATTCAGAAACTGTTGGAAAAATATCTGTTGAGTATCTATGTCAGAACTTGCTAACTCCCCAAGACCCACTGGCTTCTCTAGTAACAGTTCTGTTGGAGGTATCCACATGCCCATCTCCAAACAATGTGTTCCAGCCTCTTCAGAAGTAACAGTTACAGCCAATTAGTGTTCTATACTGGTCTCCAGCATCTGACACTGGGATTGACCTGCAGTTGCCAATGTTGGTAACACTGTATTCTCTACTGCCTCCCACTCCCTGTCCCATTGTTCAATTCTCCTACTGGTTTTGCTGGAATTAACTCCCAGATAAACCATGTCATCCTTACTTCAGAGTTTGCTTTGGGGAACTCACATTAAGACAGGAGTTAACTTCCATGAGGCCACCCTTGAGTAGTGGGGGCTGGGAGCCAAAAGATTAGTATTTCCCCCCTTTGTCCCCAAGGTAGTTCTGAGATGCATGCATGATGGTGGGTCAGGAAGCTCTGTGAGTTACTGGCTATGACTCATTTCCCATCTCCATTCCACTTCCTTGGTCCCTCATTCCTACTCCCTGGCATCCCTTCCCAGCCGCCTTTAACTTATGTGCTGCTGTCAAGGGAACCCAGACAAGACACTGTAAAACGAGGACACTTGGGCAGACTAGAAAATTTCATACTATCTATGGGTGACTGATACAGTGGAGTGAAGGGTGTGAGACATGTGGACTTGATCACTTCGAGGTCTTGTGCATGTGGCTGATACCACAGCTGTGATATACCTGTTTTACCGCTGTTGCTCTCTTCATCTCAACACCATGCTCTTACTCCTCTTAAAGGTACACTTGCATGCTAATTATACTGCTCAATAGGCCATTTTTCAAAACATTCCCAGACTATCTTGCTAATCTTGGAATAAATAAATGTCTCAACACCATTTCTTAATAATGAAACCTTGAAGAAATTGATTTATCTGCATCACATAACGCTAAGCAATCTATGTCACTTTTAGCCTGCTTTCAAATAAAATGTATATCTTCATTAAAAACAAGTAACTATTATTATGAGATATTCTCGTGCTAACAAACTAGTAAAAATTTTAACAACTGTCATCTTGCTTCATAGCAGGAGGCAAACAGAAAAGATGATTAGTTTACCTTCTTATTTCAATCTATAACATTGATGTATAAAGTTCACAAACATATGGAAATGCATAAAAAGCATAAACTAAAGAACTGATAAAGTTCTAAAATTTCAGCGTCTAATAAATTTTTAGAAGGTGGCTTATAAACTCACTGCTGTCAACTGTATAATACAGAAAAAATATTGAAAAAATAAATGTAAAAATGAATCTTTTAGGACTTCCCTGGCAGTCCAAGGCTCTGTGCCTCCCATGTGATGTGACCAAAAAGAGAATGTTTTAAAGAACAGAGCCACAGTGAATATATTCTACAACATAGTAGCCAGTTCCTATTAAGTATTCTACTGAAGTTTAGCACATTGTCTTTGCAAAGCAGATAGATGGACCAATTTTCTGCACATGGGCTGTCCAATATGGTAACCACTAGCTCTTTAAATTTAAATTAACTATAGATAAATTATATTAAAAATTCAGTTGCTCAGTTTCAAGTGATCCATAGCCACTTGTGGCTAGTGACTGCTGTGTTGGACAGTGAAGAATAGAGCATTTCCATTATTGCAGAATGCTCTGGTGGGCAGTCCTACTCTACATAAGTCTTCAGAATCCTCCCCCTTTAGGATTCTTTATTCAATAATTCCTCAAACTACAGACAACCAAATGGTACTTGTTATGAAGAGAATTGAGATTACACAGGTTGACTGAGAAATCCAGGTCTTCTCAATGCCTGTCTGGGACCCAGAGCTGGATTACTCACTTACCCTATGCTGCTAGTAGGTGCCAAGGCCTCCCCTTATAATTTTGGTCCAAGACGTAGTCCATATATTTCTATGCTTCCTAGATATTTAGTGAAAATAAATTTTCATTCTATCTGAAAGATGGTAAAAGGAATCCTTAAACTCATGAATCCCATCATTTCAAAAATCAAGTAAGAGTTAATTTCTGAACACCAAAGTTCCCATTCACCCATCAATCAATGGCTCCTGAGAACTTTCTGCACAAGAGGAACTAGGCCAGGTCCATGGAGGCACAGAGACAGTCTCCAGGGTGCCAGGACTCTGGTTCAGTGAGAACAAGCTGCAGACTGCAGGCTACATCCAGAAGTCAGCATGCTCTGTGTATTCTCCAAAGGCTGGGCCTCCTGGTGTTTGAAAAAGAGAAGACAGTTCCCACATTCAAACTTCCCAGGCACGGCGCCAGAGTCCTTATTGCTGTCTTCTTAAGAACACAGCAAGTATATAGACACTTTGGGCCTATGCTCCTGCTCAGTAACAACTGGCTTCCACAGGCAGAAACGTCAGCATCTCTGGTCACCGGGGTTGCCTCTTACAACAGCTTGCTTCCTGCTTCCTCACACATTAGCTACCTGGCCCCCAGCAGACCTGGTTTGCATTCTGGCACCAATGTTTACCAGCTTGATGGCCTTGGGAATGTTCCCCAGGTCCTTCCAAGACAGACTAACCAAGATGGGAGAGGAAACTGAGTGTTGCCCCAAAACAAAGCAATAAAACACAAGGTTTACAAGCTCAAAGAGCGGCATCTTTACAGCCACATGGTGGTCAGGTAAAAGGTGGTGGAGACGTTCCTGATAAACTGAAGAGGCAGGGAGGAGCCAGTCCCTGGTTCTTTCTGAGTATTCGCCATCATTTACCTAGGCCACTGTGGTTCTGATATCTACAAATAAAATAAGATAAAGCAAATCAAAACCACCCTTTCATTTATCATTTTGTCAAGGGAATTTATAAGAAATGCCTTATAAAAATACTTGCCTTTAAACTGCAAAGAGAGCGCAAGAATTTTGCTCTGCTGCCCCCAAATAGAATTCCCCACCAAACAGAGGCAAATGAGTTTTAATAGTTCGGTCAACCCACCACCTTGGTGAATTTTGCCCGGGAAGGTACCATCAGCCTGGCTGAATGGTTGGGCCTGTCCTGCAGTCGGTTCACTTAAGGCTACAGACAGCAGCTCTATTGGCTGGAACGGTTCTTCTCACAGGCATCTAGTCTCTGGGGGAGAATGGGAACTCTTCTCCCTCTGCAATTGCTAGGAAAAACACACTGGGTCTTTCTGAAGCACTGAAGACCTGGGTTCAAAATCCCAGCTCTTCTGTTATTACTATATGCACTGAAACCATATACACTTAAACTTGTTTTTCTAATCTTCAGTTTTCTTGCCTAAAGAAAGGGAAAATGATGCATGCCTTGTAATAGAGTTGCTAGAATTAAATGGCATGCTTATTGAAAGCATTTCACACAGGGCCTGGAGCTCAACAAGTACACAATGATGGTTAACAACTGTTATTTTAATTCCAAGGGGCCAAGGTGGCCCAAAATAGCCATATGTGAGGCAGAGGCAGAGTGCATCCATAATGTTATCTTTGTTAATACCAAGTGTGGTCAGGAATGTGATCCTGGAAATACAGGAAATGCCCTTGGCATCTGGGGACGGCTGAATTCATTTTATTTTATCAAAACAGCTTTCTATAACCACAGGCCAGATACAACCCAGGACTCCTCAGGTGATGCAATAACACCCATCCACTCTGCTTTTCCCATAAAAGAATTATTAAAGTTCCAAGTGTCTCAAATTCAAAGAAGGTAGGGTATAAATCTGTATGCATGAGTCACTACAGACATATACATGAGCTTCACATTTCAAAAAGGTACCAATGCTTATGAGCACCATTTAAGGTAAAATAATAATGTTACTTATGATTAATAAAGTTAATATTATAAATCAATGCAACTTGGATGACAATTTTATATTATAAAATTATTTATATTATTAAGGATTCATAACATCAAAGTTAGCTTTGATATGCTAAAAATTATAGAAATCTATTCTTATATAATGATTCAGAGAAAGGAAGGCTCCGTATTTCCCTCTCTACTCAAGTCAGAGTACGGCCATCTAATAATTTCCAAATAGTGGAGTAGTACAATGACCTAGAAAGATGAAGGCAGCAGCTTATATAAAAGTCCACGTGAACAGCCTCATGAATTTGGCAGTCTCAGCTACTGCTTTAAAAATCCATTCTGTCCATTAAAATGTTTCCAAATGAAAATGAGAACATAAACCATCTTATGAAAAGAGATGCACTCTCAGTGCAAAATTAAAGTACAAATTTAATCAAGATTACATTTGTGTCTATGAAATTGGAAAACTTTTAAACTGCCAATGCCCACAATGGAACCACCTCATTGGAGGGCAATCAGGCAATTGTTTCAAATACCTAAAATGCCTAACCTTTCGAACCAGAAATTCTACATCTAGAAATAAAGTAAACAATAATAAAGATATAGTAAACATTTATCTTTAAGAAGGGAATCTTTGTAGGTTAAAAATAATAGCCATTTTAAAACTATTAAGATTAGAAACTAGTTAAACAATTTCTAGTAAAGGTACACAGTATAATATTACACAGCCATCAAAATTGCGGAGGAAGGTATTTTACGTAGTGGCAAAGCAGAAAACAAAGCCTCGCCTATTCTAAGAACCCATTTGTTATGGGTTGAAGTGTATGCCTCTGAGATTCACATGTTGAAATCCTTACTTCTGATACCTAAGAATGTGTCCTTATTTAGGAAAAAGGTCATTGCAGATGTAGTTAAGATGAAGTCACACTGGCGTTGGGCAGGCCCTAACCCAATATGACTTGTGTCACATAAAGAGAGAAGTCTGGACACAGACATACGTGCAGGGAGAACAGCCTGTGAAGACAGAGGCGGAAATGCAGGTGATACATCATCTACAAGTTACGGAACACCAAAGACTGACAGCCAAACCACCAGGACTGAGCAGAGAGGCGTAGAACGGATTCTCCCTCACGGCCTTCAGGAGGAAGCAACTCTGCTCACACCTTGATCTCAGACTTCTGGTCTCCAGAACTCTGAGACAATAAATTTCTGTTGTTAAAGCTACCCAGTTTATGGTATTAAGTAATGGCAGCCCTAGGAATCTAACATGTCATTTTTCTTCCCCCCAGGGGGAAAAAAGGTACATTAACATTAAAATGTCTGAAAGAATATTTTTTGATATACTAACCTTAGCTGGGTTAGTCTCTCAGTAAAAGGATATTGAGTAATTTTGATTTATTAACTTTTGCTTATATTTTAATGATGTGAAATTACTAAACAAATAATTTATGCATAAAAATGGTTGTAAATAGAACATCAAAAGAAATCCACTGCCCAATACAAATATACTTAGTATCACTGGGTCACAGAAGGCATGGAAGAGGCAGGAGGTCAGATAGACGTGGCTTGAAATCCTGTCTTGGTCACCTATCAGCTCTGTATTTTTGGACAAGTTAACCTAATGAGGTCATTGTGAGATCTGAACGAAATTGTGTATCTAAGTTACATAGCACTGATTTAGGACACACGGGCACTTGACAACATACAGCCATTCAGTGAACTCCCACTATTTATGGGGGCTTTGTCTTTCTTTAAAATAAAGAAGTATGTTATTCCTTTCAGAAAAGCTTCACAAATTCATGGTCACCTGGCCAACGCCTGTAGACCTGGGGCTCCAGTGTGTTTGGGACAATGATCTAGGACTTGGTGATCCAGTCTAATCACTCTCTCCTTTCCAATCACATGTGCCAAAGCATACTCTCCCATTAGCATACACCTGTCTCATGCATGTGTTCTTCATGTCTTTAGTACAAAGAATGTGTGTGTGTGTGCATGTGTGTGACAGACAGTAACACAAGAACACCTAGGAACATCTAGAGAAACAAAAAAATCTCCCTTGTGAAGTTTTCCAGAATTTCACAAATTCTTGAGAAATTTACATTGGCAGTAAAACCTATTCTAGGGGAAAGAAGGAAAGGAAATAAAAGTGTATTGAGTGCTTGCTATGTGCCATCACTCTTTCCAAGTGTTATTTCATTTAACCAACACAATAATTCTTTCTGCTAATTAGTATTATTTCTACTCATATAAATATGAAAGACCCAGAGAGGTTAAAGTGACATGCACAAAATTACATAGTCTGTCAGTGTCATAGCTGACACTCAAATCTAGGTATTCTTTCTGTTACTAAATGAGGGAAATGTAATAAATAAGCCCAGGCATTAAAAATAAAACAAAAAGCAGCCAGCAATTTAAAGTAATAATAAAAGTATGAATATTTGTATTTCAAATTTATCATTCTTGCTAATAAACAGTCTTTCCCCCAGAATACCTAGTGTTTAATGCTACAATTTCACACTTATTCTTAATTGTGTTTTTTTTTTTCTGAACAAGGAAGCATATGTCTTCTAAAATAGATTTCAAACACATATAATCATGTTTTGCTTTCAGTTGCTTCATAAATAGAATCTGTGATATGATTCTGATGACAAAAGTTCTTATAAACAGTCTGGTCAAAAGATTATGAAAAATGAAAATATGCCTTCCCCCTTTCCTCAAACGGCAGGTGTAGATGAAAATTAAAGGTAACACATCAGGCACTGCCCCTACAGTAAAGAGTCCCCAGATACCTGAGCTTCAGTTTTCTAAATTTGGGACCATTTAATATTTACTGAGCCCTCTAATGGGAACTTTTATACATGTTGGCTCGGCTTATTTCATAAGTTATGTATTCTAGATGTTATCCTCATTTTACAATTCAAGAAGTTGAGAGTCAGAGACAGAAAGTAGATGTCCAAGGTATTTCAGTAATGAATTTATTTTTATATGTAAACATATGCTTTAGGTATGTTAAGATCCCTAAGGAACTTGAGACTCAGTTCCTCAAGGTCTATGGTTGAACCCAAGCAAGTGTGGCTTCAAAGTCAACACATTCCCAATCACAGTCACGATCTCTACTCATGAAACCACTCTCTTTTCTAACTTAAACATCTCCCAAGATCTCCAGTCTTCACTCAGAAGATGGGTCTGTGCCTAATAATTTTCTGGTATCACTCTTTGCTTTAATCTAACCATTCTGCCTTCTCAGTTCTTCTGGATCTCAGCTTCAGGAACGATCTCATGGGTAATGCCAACTGTCTATCAGGTGCAGGCAAAGCCATCAGGTGAATTAAGGGCATGAAAGCAGAGCCAGGATGTCTCATGGCAGACCAGATGGATATGTGGTCATTTCTTGTTAAAGCCATTGGGGGTATGTCTTCTTACTTGGCACACAAATCCTTCAGAGTAACAATTTCAAAGGATGGAAGCTCTCTCTCTCTCTCTCTCTCTCACACACACACACACGTTTAAACAGGCAGGCAAAATTGATTTGCTCTTCCTGCATCCAGGATGGAATCTGACTCAAATAATTTATTAGGCAACCAAAAGAATTTAAGGGTTCATCCTGCTGCTAAATATCCGGATCCTTTCTGAATTCTACAGAACTCCTTAAAAGTATGTTTCAACAACACATTGCTGAACCTGTATTTCATTATGCAATGGATCAACAAAGATTTTGTTAGAAAATATACATAAATCAGTAAAAAATTTCTCAGGGATTAGGAGTATTTTTGAGAACGAGAAAGGTTCTTAAGAAGGTCTGAGCATCCTAAGTCATTATGGTGGTGAGCATTTAAATTTTGCTTTGTGTTCTGACAACATGAGATAGTAGAAAGAAACCTGAACTAGAAATAAGAAGAAATTATATACACCCCTACTGTCTTCAATGGGGAAATCATTTAAGTTCAAGATCTACAGGTAATGAGCAATCACTATTAATAGGAGGTAACATGGAAAAACGATTAAGATCAAGGAGATCATGAAAGGTAATTGACACCCCACCAACGTGTTCTCAGGGATTCATTTCTTCATTCTCTATTCTCCTTCCTCCCTTCTCTCCCTCCTGACTTCCTTCATCCAAGCCTTCACTGTGCTTCATGCTTAGTCGCTCAGTGATGTCTGACTCTTTGCAACCCCATGGACTGTAGCCCACCAGGGATCCTCTGTCCATGAGATTATTTTTTTTCAGGCAAGAATACTGGAGTGGGTTGCCATTTCCTTCTCCAGGGGATCTTTCCAATCAAGGGATTGAATCTGTGTCTCCTGCGTTTTCTGCATTGGCAGGAAGATTCTTTACCCCGAACCAACGCCTTACTAGGCGTCTACTGCCTGGGTGTTTGGTGGGATTTACAAATGCTGTTGGAGGCATTCCTACCATGTGTCAAGCACTGTATAAAGATGCTTAGAACGTGCTATGAATAAGACAAACAAGATCCTTGTTTTCCCAGAACCTTTAGTCTGGTTGAGGAGCAAAAAATGCGTAAAAAACAAAAAATGTAAGTCATTAAAGAGCGTGCTCTGGTAGCCATCAGAAGGCTGACTTCATCCAGAGGGACTTCCCTACTCAGACAGTCCCTCTCAAAAGAAGTGATGTCTGAACTGTCACCTGAAAAGAGGAATTTGCCAGCTAAAAAGGGTTCAGTGAAAACTGTGTGTGTTCCAAGCAAAGGAAGTGGCATGTGCAAAAGTGGCAGGTGCAAGAGACTATCGCCAGCCCTACAAATATCTGATAAATGTGAAATGTGCACAGAGCAAGAAACAGGCTTTTAGTATGAGAGCTAAAATGGGTGAGGGTGGCATCTTTCCAAGTTTTGATGATGCATCAGTTTCAACAGGCAGCATCATTCTTTCTTGTGGGTTCCAGAGAGACCACAGAGACTGGGGCAGAAGCTCAAGGATGCAGAGTGGCAGGGAAGAGCTCAACCCCTCAGGGAGCAGAGATCACTTCACACTTCAACCTTCACCCGTGTATCTCATGATATCCAGAGTCACCCGATTGCAAAAGATCACTCCTTTATCATCACCATCATCATGATCACAGTTATTGTTTACTTCTGGATGGCCTTTAGTTTACAAAGTGTTTTACACGCTTGCTCTTCCTTAAAATTTCCAAAATTGTGAAAAGGTAGGCAAAGGGTGTTTTCCCCCAAATTCAGTGAGGAAGTGAGGTTCTCAAAGGATGGCTAAGCCAACTGAATGAATGAGAATAATCACACATACAACAAAGTCAAAGACAAGCCTGCAGAAAAAGAAGGCTCAAAGGAAAGTCATGGTTCTGTAGATACATTCCTTAGAGATTTTTCACTATTTTTTTCTATTACCATAAGACTATTTTTTCTTACCTGGATCAGGAAGACATGTGAATCCTCTGGGGAACAGAGAACTAGAAGTGACGTTTCCAGTTGAGAATGAGTGCAGGGTTCTTTTCCTATTTTTATCTGGGTGATGCCTAATGGTTAGGTATACCTGGGTATTACGGTCTGGTTAGTAATTGCCTGTGGTTGATACTATAAGGACCTATAGACACAGGAGAGTCTTGAGAGTTCAGTTGGATACAGGTAACTCTTTCAAGAACAAACAATGTCTATGGATTACGATTTCAGAAAGATCAGGAAAACTGTCCCCCCACACCTCACCAAAACATTCCTGAGAACTAAGTTCCTACAATTCTTCTGTGAGACTTGTTCCTTTAGGTTCAAACTTGGCCTCTCTGGAAACTTCTTTGAATGCAAATATTCCAAAGAACAATGCCCTACAGAGTCACTTATGTTTTGGTAAAAAGAAAAAAATCTTGGACATCATGATACAAGGGGCTGCTGCTGCTGCTAAGTCGCTTCAGTCATGTCCGACTCTGCGACCCCATAGATGGCAACCCACCAGGCTCCCCCGTCCCTGGGATTCTCCAGGCAAGAACACTGGAGTGGGTTGCCATTTCCTTCTCCAATGCATGAAAGTGAAGTCGCTCAGTCATGTCCAACTGTTAGCGATCCCATGGACAGCCTACCAGGCTCCTCCATCCATGGAATTTTCCAGGTAAGAGTACTGGAGTGGGTTGCCATTGCCTTCTCTGGATATAAGGGGAGAGGGGCTCAAAAGAGGCACATTCAAGTATATGATAGATTTGCTATGTCAGAATTTTGCCAAGATTCTAACTTGCAAGAGGTTGCCATAATGCTCTAAATTACTTTCTGGTGGATTTCTATTTCCTCCTTTCCATCAGACCCGGAATCATTCAAATAGTTACCATTATCATCATCACACTACCATCATCATCACCTTAATATCATTTATTGAGCACTTCTGATAGCCCAAGTACTGTGCTAGGTGGTTTATGTGAATTGAGGCATTTACGGCAACATTTTAAAGCAGGAACTATTATCAGTTTCATTTTATAGATGAGAAAAACGCCTAATAAAGTTAAATAACTTTCCCCAGGTTATCAAGCTAGGAAAAGGATAAAATAGGGATTCAAAACCATAAGTAGTAATTTTATCTTTTTTTCTGTATTTGTGGGGCCAAATATCAATTGTCTTCATAGAACTCAGAAAAACATTAAGTGACAAATTCATTAGTCCACTGGGGAGTTGCTCTTTTAGGGAAAGTGTATCTATTGATTCATATTCCAACTGCACACATGACTTTTGTCACTAACTGAGAGGCTAGAAGTTATAATTAAATCCAAGTTAATGTAGCTTTGCAATTACATCACACCCTCGTGGCAGATTACTGATCATAATTTAAATTAGTTGCATGTTAGAATTCCTATCCTGTTTATGCTTAGGAGAAAAAAAAAAGAGCTGTCTGACTCATGCACAGGTATTTTTTAAGAAAACAGAAAAAAAAAGACCATAAGATTAAATTCTTGGCTTTATAATCAAACTCTTTTCCAACATATTTTAAATGAAAAGATACTAATGCTTAATTTGAACCTACTTTACTTTGATTAATTAAAAACAATAGAAAATAAAACAATATCAAAGACAATTGATGTCTGTTGAGATAATCTCTAAATATAAACACTCTGTGGCATTTTCAGAAAAGGCTTTAAATACATATCAGAGTGGGTGAGATAAACACTGCAAAATAGGATAGCATCTGCCTTTTACATTTCTTTGAGGACTAGGGATAAGCTATGGCAGGTGCCTGCCACATGGAAGGGAGCAGAACAGTGTAGCATTTAAGAGAATACAGTTTGGAATGAGAATGCTCAAATTTTGGCTTTGCCATTTCCTACTGTTTTTTTCCCTACTATTTTATCCTTGATGAGTTATTAACATTCCCTGAACTTCATGGTGAAATGAGAACATAAGCCATACAGATTCAATATGATGATGCATGGAAAGCAGGGGAATGCAGGGCCTCATATGAAGCCTGCATGACAGAGGTAGCTACTGTTCCTTCGCAAGAGTTAAAAATGACAACTATATTACATTATGTTATGTTATAAACATGTTTAATGTGCTATCATCAATAACATGATCAGAAATGCTATTCATATCAAGCAAGCAGTATGATGTTAGGAAAACAGATCAGAATTTAGATTCAGGAATGACGATTCAGAGAGCAGGTGCTTCCATTTAAATCAAGGCACTGTATACCTTTTACATCAGACATATTGCATCTCTGGATTAGCTGGCCTGCTTTGGGAAGGCAGAATGGAGATATGGAATCCAGGGGTTGTAGCAGAAATGATATAGCAAAATGGGGGATGGACATAAAAGATTATGAATTAGAGGAATCAAACAAGCTGACCCAGCAGCTAACTCTAAAGGGGCGGAGTCTGGACCTGCCAGCCATCAAGTATTGTTTGGGGGAGTTGAAGTACCTTGGATGCTCTTACATATGCACCAATTCTAGTCCTGGACCTTCTGGGGTCCCTCACCTGCCATCACACAGAAATCTACAGGTGCAAATACAGAACCTTGCAAATGGTAAAAAGAAGAAAGAATGCATTAACAAAAATGTTTTAAAAAGAAAAAAAGCAGGCCAAAGTTCTCCTGGCAAAGAATTGACGTAGCAAAATAAGAGTGATAAGTGGAAGGCAGGATTTCACACCAACTTAGTAAGTCTGAGAAATAAGGTAAATTAATTTAATTTTTTTTTTACTCTTCAAATTATGGCTTAAGAGATTCTTCTGGACCTTTAAAAAAATTTTTTTTTATCATCGGAGAGTACATGAAACAGACCATCAGAGTCAGTGCTATGTCCTGAGTTTTGGTTTTGACCCAAAAGATACTGAAAATGCCCTTGACCTCACTGAAGTAGAGATTAAGGATTTGGAAGTTTTGCCTCAAGGTCTTTGAAATTGGCTAAAGCTTCTTCCTTGAAGGTTTAACTTTTATGTTTTTAAACTTCAAATCTATATCCATGAGCCCTTTCTAAGCAAAGGACACATCAATAAAGTGCATGCTTCCCTCCAACGCAATACATCTCAAAGTGGAAGACGTCTTTAGAAGTAATATTGCTTCACACGGTCAATCCATAGGAAGTCATTTCAAATATGAATTATTTTTTAAATTACTCATGTACACAACTGTGAACAAGGGATATATCATGATTCTTTCCGCAGAACACAGCTTTCCTTGACACTCTCCTCTCCTCACTGAACCTCAAATTACACCCTTTGGGTAAAAAATATCAATGTCATGCTTATACAAATCACACAAACACACACACATATTCACAAAGTTATGTTTTGTTTTTTTTTATATTTACAAAAAAAATTACATGCTATCCATTAGTCTGAAATCTGAGTGAATACATTTTCCATGTATTGATTAGAAGAAGGAAAATTGAAAGCCACTTTTTTTCCCAAATAGCAATTTCATCAAATAATAAGAATGAAACTCATTTTTCTGCACTTAATAATTTTATCAAACACAATTGCACATGCTGACCTCCAGGTCAACACATATTAATTGAATCCACCTTTACAATGGCAGTATAATATTCCACAGCATGCATGAATCATATATTAATGATTTTCCTATTAAAAAATTTACTAATTGTTTTGGTCTTTCCCCTACAAAGGACATTATATTAAATAGGCTTGAACACATACACTTACTTTACATACACTTTTACTTTTACAGCACAAATATTGAAAACTGAAAGGACCGTTGTTCAAATACATTGAAGACTACCAGCTTCTCCAACAGAGAAGCTGCTCCCCCACAGAACAGGAGGAACAGGGACGTTTTTAGTGCTCTGTCATGCTCAATTTACACTTTTTGCTTATCACATACAAAGGCACCTGTGGGGAACACTGAGACAAACAGAACAAATTTTCTTCCGAAGCTAGAACTCCCTCTCATTGTCACCATTTTCCACAGGGAACAGAGACTTGAGAGTGACTCTTCAGCCATGGCATGCACAGAAGAGAAATTTCCCTTTCTCCACCCTGATACACCTTCTCACACCTTCTATCTCCCTGCTCTCATTTGTGAACCTTAGCTCATTCAAAAGGTGGCAATCAACTAACTTATATGACCTTTCAAGGTTTTACTGGTCCCTTATTCAGGTTCTCTAGCACAAACGAGAGCTAATCATTGATTTACAAGCAAAATTCTTCTTCCATAAAGAGTTAGAGGCCAAGAAGATCAACTATACTTCAATTTAAAAAAATTAAGTTAATATATCTCTCACACACACATCAAGAAAAGATAACTATAAGTATGATACATTCTTATGAATAAATGAACGAATAAGATGTAATGGAAGCCCAAAGAATGGGGTGAATCATTCAGTTTGGGGTAGAGGAGAGGGAAAGAAGCAATTATGAGAGAAATCTTCACTGAGAAGGTGGTATTTAAGCTGAGGTTGAAAGACAAACATTTGTATTTGGCTTGGGCTGTGATGGGACTCCACACAGAATGAACAAAAATAACAGAAGCAGTAAGAAAACAGATGCTTTGGAGTTTTGGGGGGCCTTGTATAGCTTAGGTGGTGGTCCTCTAACTTTAATGTACCTAAAAAGAACCTAGGAAGTTGCTAAAAAAAAAAATGCAGATTTCTGGGCACCCATCTTTCCAATATTTTTATGTGATTTCCAGAAATCTGCAAAGAAAACAAAACCATTCACACTTTGAAATATACTCACTGAGGGTGTGCCTGGGGAGTGACATGAAATAACATTGTAACAGGACTGAAGGGAATACAAACTAATGTTTCAGGTGGGGTGACAGCGACAGTGTGAAACCCTGAGAGATTGTGTCGGAAATGACGGCAGGTGTTTGAATTTTGTTTTGAGAGACAATGGCTTGACAATGCAGCCTTTACACTGAGCAAAAAAAAAACCCACTCTTCGGCAGAGAATGTTTGTTGAATGGCTAAATGAATGAGTGTGGACAGAAGTCTGAGAACGTCAACTGAAAGCTGCCTGGACTGTGAGTCCTGCGTGCTTTAACCTGGCTGTGAGGAAAACAGTTTGAGAAAAGCCTTCCTTGAACCACTAGTTCAAGCCTTCCAAATGCTGTCCTGATGCTACGTCCAGTTGATAGATTCATGCATTTTAATGCAGGTTTACAAACAAGGCAGATGTGATTACCCTGATCAACCATGTAAGCATGTAACACTGTTGTGTTGCCAAACCCGGATACTGGCCCTTGGAGCTAAGATCTGGGAGGACAGAACACGCTCTTACATAACTTCCTCGCTCCTCAGTGATAGGGCCTGTGATTAATGCTACATGACGGGCTTTGAACTTTCTGTTCAGATAGACTCGCTTGCCTTTCAGAGCTCCTAGCAAGAGAGAATGTGTGACCCGCAGATTTCACTCTGAATAACGATCATCCAAGCCGGCAACACTAACAAAGCTCTGTGGCCCCGTGGGTAGGTTTTCTGCGCCTTACTCCTCGGCCAATAGACAAGCTGCCCTAGGACTATCAAGTTATTTTTTAAGGGGACAGAACATGCGAGCAATACAACTTCCTAAAACCCAGGCGCTGAAGAAAGCTCCAGAGAAGGCTGGGAGGTTCTAGGAGAAATCAGAAAAGCCCTCGAGAGCGGAGAGAGTAGAGAAACTCTGAGACAGGAGGAAGAAGTCCTGCTTTCGACGCTACTATCTTTCATAGCTTCTCAGCTTCCCTCTCGCTGGAGCGTGGATCACAGCGCTTGCAGTATCCCAGGCGGGGCGGAGAGCTGCTGCCGCGCTCACCAACTTTCCCAGCTTGGCCAAGCCCTCTCTGCTACTTCGCTCTGCCCCAGGTCCCTCCTCTCACGCCCTCAGCCCCGCGAAATGCAGGTGTGCAGCCAAAGCCCAGCGGCAGCGCCTGCATCTGCTCTCCTCCGGGTCTCCCCAGGAGGCTTCTCTCCTCAGCCCCTGCGCGCCTGAGAGACGACTCCTCGTCTAAGCGCCTGCAAAAATTCGTCCACGCTCCCGCCTCCAAGCCGGATCCCTCCATCCTGTCCCCGCCATCCTGGAATGGCACCTGAGGAGTGGGGAGGATTGAAGGAAGCGGCTGGCCTCCCAGGCTGGGAGCAGAACCGAAGCGAGAGCACCCCACCCGACCTCTCCTCACCTGCGGGTTCCTCCCCGCACACAGCCCGCTACTCACCAGTTCTAGGGCTCGCAGGAAGGCAAGGGGCTCCTTCAGCGCCCGGAAGGTACCTGCTGAGGCCAGCTGTGGACCAAGAAGGCGAGACAGAGAGAGAAAGAGCGAGAGAGAGCATGAGGAAGGGGCTGGGGGACGCAGCATCCAGACCCCGGGGGTCGCGCGGCATCCCCCGCGCTGCCCAGTCAGTCCTACCTGGCTCACGGGATCCATAGCTCGCCTCGCTCCGGCTGCTCACCCAGCGGCGCCTTGGAAAATGAAGTTCGAGGGCCACCGCCGTCCTCGGCCCCGGGGCCCAGGGCCAGAAGCCCCTTTGCGGAAAGGGCGCGGGGAGCGAGGCGGTGGAGAGCGGAGTGCCCCGAGCGGGCGCGCAGAGGCTGGGTTCTGGAAGCCTGCGCGTGCGGGCGCGGCGTGCACGGCCGGCCAGGGTGGGAGGGGCCGGCGGGGAGGGGGCGCGGCGGAGGCGGGGAGCGGCGGAGGCGGGGAGGGGAGCCCGCCCCGCGGCCCGGGGGGCGCTGCGATTGGCCGGCTGCGGGGGCGAGGGCGACAGGGTGGGCGAGGCCAAACCGCGACCTTGGAGTCGCGTCGCCGCGGGCGCGCCCTGTACCCTTAGGCTCCAGGGCAACTTTGGGGCTGTAGGTTTGGAAGAAGCCGGCTGGCACCCTCAGCAGGATGCTCCCCCGCCTGAAGACCTGGGTTCCAGGTAAGAAGCAGGCAACCCACACCGTAAGTGAAGAGGTGTGTGCGTTCTGGAAACTTCTGGACACCAGAGACAGACCGCTGACCTGGTCATGCCCCGGAGCCTTCATGGAATGTTCTTCGCGTGGCCCAGCAGTGCCAGGTGGTGGGAGAGATGTAAGAACAGGGTGAATACTGCCCATTCTCTCAGGGATAAGCGGGGGGCCAGGTCAAGGCGAAGGGGGCTGGCGGGGAGACGGAAATGCATGAATCATAACAATATGGGGCAGTGTGCCGGGCAGGTAATCCCGTGGCCACTGTGTCAGGTCTGGAGCAAATTACTACGCCTGTAATTTTGAAGTGGAAAAAAAGAAAAAAGAAAAAAAAAGTAGAAAATAGATTTCGTCAGGCTGAATTATACAAGGTAACATAGCTCATGAGATGCTAAACAGGGATTGGAATTCAAGTTTCTGTAAAACTCAGTGCTGTTTCAACTGAGATCATCTGCCTAAAATACAGTCCTCAAATTAAGCTCCCCAAATCCATCATAAATAGGACTGAGTGCTCCCCATCCCACCTCATACACTCTTCCTCCCTTAGTGTGCTGAGCCGGCCAACAATAACAACAACAACAACAAAACAGTTGAGTTCTTCCAGAGGTTGTCTTATAGGCTTGATAAACATTATTTCATTAAATATTAACAAAACCCCCCATGGTTTAGTAGTAATAGATACTATCCGTAGTAGTTAGCAGTAGTAACTACTATCGTTCTCATTTTCGAGATGAGGAAATTGAGACCCATGAGGGGAGTGTGGAGAATGAAGCCAGAGTTTAATTCAAAATAGAAAAGGAGACTTGCCTGATAGCCCGGTGGTTAAGACTCTGCCCTTCCACTGCCATGGGTCATGGGTTAGATCCTTAGTGAGATCCCTGGGGGTCCAAAATTTTTTTTCAGTTAAAAAAAAAATAGGAGGAGTCTTTAGCACTCTGAGGCTTTCCACCCCGTAGGTGATATGTCACCTTCCTTCTCACTCCGTTTGGACTGGGTTCCATGTATCAAGTGGTCTCCCAGCAACACAGAGAGCCCATCTGTTTACTACAAAGATTTGCCAAAAAGGTTTGGAGTTGGGGTGGGGGAAAGAAGGAGAAAGAGTAATTAATTTTCAGGAGTTGAGGAGAAAGATGGAAATGAATAGCTTGGAGTCTGAGAAAGGGAGGCAGCAGACCAAAACTGGGTAAAAAAGAGTGGCCAGGGTAGATGACCCCTACCCATGGATTTTGTTGGAGAAAAACTAGAAAGTTAATGAGTCAGAACTCCAAAGGGCTAGTTGCACCATCTGCAGCCAGCCAGTTTTGTTCCTACTGCTCTTCCTACATGCAGATAGAGTCTAAAACAATTAGAAACAAGTTATTTCAAAAATAAGTGGTTATGCAACTGCAGATATTCAGCTTGGGTCCTACAGTTTTTGTATATGATTTTGTGTGTGAGGTTACTTAACCTCCTCAAGACCTCTGGTTTTTAAAAATCTGTCAAATGGAGCCAACGATGTCAATTTAACTGGTTGTTTTGAGGACTCTATGAGATTTTGTAGGTAAATCTTGAGCAGAGTCTGGCACATCATAATATCTCCAAGTGTATTAGTTTCATTTCCAACTGGTAACACTGTTGCAGAAACAAAGATGAGGCCTCCAAGGCCCACTTAAGATGGTGGTCGATGGTGGCACCATCTTGGTACTCTCTGCAGTATTCCTCCACTATGTATCCTTGCCCTTTTGGACTCGGGAGTTGCCATGTTACTTGTTTTGGCCAATGATTGTGAGCAGAAGTTATGATTGCCTTTCTAAGCAGAAATTGTAAGAACCCCTTCATGACTTGCCATGTTTTTAATTTCCTTCTACCATGATGAATCTGATGTATTCATTGCAAGGAGACTATTCTCACAAGCTGGGTCTTGGCATAAGATTGATGTAGAGCAGAGCTGCAGTTGGACCTTGATGGGCATGGATTTGAGCAAGAAAGGCATTAAGAGTTGCAAGCAATTTAGATATTGAAGCCTGTTGTTACTACTAATACAATACAGGGTTAATTATGCTGATTGAGTGCACACTAGTGTGCACAGCTAGGAAGTAGCTGAACCAAGATTCCATCCTGTGTGACTTCATTGCCTTGCATCATTGCTCTTTCCATCATAGTCAAGTAGCTTATGAGGTATAACACCTCCTGCATATGTTTAATAATGATAATTATCATAATAGCTTATACCAACGCAGTTCTCACTACATGCCAGCCACCATGCTAAGTGCTTTAAATACCTCATCTAGCATCACCGCCATCCCCTCTTTTATGGGTAATATATCCAGGTTAGAAAATCATATAAACATGTATATCTCTTTAGACAGATTGATTTATTTAAAATACCACCCACTTGCACTTCATTTGAGCTGAGAACTTGGCGAAGATGAAGTGTGATCACTGAGCCTATTCCCCCAGGCCTCTCTTCACACCCAACATTCCTCCTTGCTAATATGGTGGCAAATTTTCCAAGTCCTCCAAACACCAGAATCATGGCAAATGGCAATGTAGTCTCTTAGACAATTGCATATTGTCAGAGGATGCTTCTCACGTTCCAGAAATGGATGAGCTGCCAACAGCTGCATCACCAAAATAACCCTGAGTTCCATATC
The DNA here is from genome assembly GCF_019320065.1 of Cervus canadensis. Lineage (NCBI taxonomy): Eukaryota > Metazoa > Chordata > Mammalia > Artiodactyla > Cervidae > Cervus > Cervus canadensis. The sequence goes on from NC_057407.1 coordinate 23,081,295, forward strand.
CTATTTACAATGTTAAATACTTTGTAAACTTTGGGGCTAGAACCTCTACATTCGGATATGGAAATAACATTAGGTTCCTTAAAGAACTGGATTGGGAGCAATAGGAGAGATGATAAAAGACTGCCACAGTATTACTGTCAGTGACTGAGAGTGACCCCTTCTCCTCTGCCCCTTGATGGTGAAAAATAACTTCCCTTTTACTGTAACAAATCTCTTGAAATGATTCAACAATCCTGTTAACTTGGTGGAGAATAAATGATCCATTTTAGTGGCTTATATTGATTATATTAGGACTTTCCAGGTGGCACTAGATTAAAGAACTCATCTGCCAGTGCAGGAGACATGAGACCCAGGTGCGATCCCTGGGTCAGGAAGATCCCTTGGAGGAGGGCATGGCAACCCACTCCAGTATTCTTGTCTGGAGAATCCCATGGACAGAGGAACCTGAAGGGCTGCAGTCCATAGGGTTGCAGAGTTGGACATGACTGAAGCAACTTAGCAGTCAGCATTGATTATACAAATCAAATAGCTTCCAAATTCTTCTTTTGTTTTCCTCTAGGAACCTATAGTTATGAAGATTTCCTTTGACATGTCAAAACAATTCATTACTGCAGTAGTTTTGATAAAGGGCATTGTGGGCCCTTCCCTCCCCCAGGAGACATTTAGCAATAATTGGAGACATTTGAAGTTGTCACAGCTAGGGAGGGGAGTTGCTACTGGCACCTCCTGGCATCTGGAAGGTAGAGGCCAAGGATGTTGTTCAACATCCTTCAATGCAGAAGACAGCTGCCTGCAACAAAGAATCAAACAAAATGTCAGTAGTTGCCAAGGTTGAGAAACCTTGACTTATTCATTGGACGAGTAAGGACTGACTGCCAACATGTGTTATTATTTCTATGTCAGCTGTAAACAGCTTGACAAAATCCCTGCCTTCACAGGGCTTACATTGTAGTGAGATATACCATAAACCCAGTTTGAGCAAGCTCAGTATTTGATAAGACAAGCAAATAAAATTTAAAAAAAAACTTATTTTGAATCTCAAAGAGAGTGAATTTTGAATCAAAAACTACAAAAAACAAAAACAAAACCCTACAAAGTACCAAACTTCTGTAGATGGACTTGAGTTATTCAGGCAAATTAAATCTCATACTCAGGGAATAACATACCTGGGTTTCAGCATTCTATGTCTCTGGCAAAAAAGAAAAATTAGTTTAAAATTTTATCCATAGCAACTTAATGCAGGAGAAAATACCATGTTTTATGCTTTTTAAAATACTAGAAATAAGTAATGTATGGAAGTCATTCAATTTGTTATATATTTCACCCTCTGCTCGTGCTGCTAACCTGATCTTTCCAAATCTTTTCTTAACTAGTGAGAGTGAAAGCAAAAGCCAATAGCATGTCTGTGTAACATTTGTTGGTGTGTTTGGTTTGCATAGAGTCACTGGTACACAGGACACACTGGTACACGGGAGACAGTATGGAAACATTTTCAAGTTCTCTAGTTTTACAATAAATACAGGATTATATCTCCACACAATGATCAGGTAAAACCATCTTTACTTACTTATGTCTCAGTCTTAAATGGCTGCAGTAACATCTAATGATGTGTGTGTTTCTATTTGGCTTAAAGTTTCATGACAATATAAGATTCCATAGGCTTCCTATGGAATTTTTAGCTTTCCAATGGAGTCATTCTTAATTAACAATAAGAACTGATATAAAATTTCAAGGGTAGATGGCCAAGGTGAATTCACATCACAAAATGCTTTTGCTGTTTCTATTTCTACCTTTGTTTTTTAAAAAAAAAAAAAAACAACAGGTATCTGTGTCCATATGACCAGGCTTTAACACATGGACATTAGAGGACTGAAACTCATGTCAAAGAATTCATCACTGACCACAGGAATTAGTAGTAATGGTAATCATAATAATGATTGTGTGTTAAATAGTAAGTAGTTGCTGGACAGAATGCTAAGCACCCCTATGGGCATAACAACTCATTTAATATCCTCATCAACCATGTAAGTATGTACTACTATTTCTTATGCAGACAAGAAAATGCAGGCTCCAAGAAATTAAAAATCTCAGCTAAGCTTTTATGGGTGGTAAACAGCGGAGTCATGATTTTTTCTCGCACCCTCATAACTTTTCAAGAAAAAGATGATATGCAGTTTTCTGTTGCAAATTTGAAAAAGTCACAGGCTTTAGGCAAAAATATTTTTCTTGCTGAAACATAAACAAAATTTCTCTGCAGAAAGAAAGTAAAGATGGGCACCACTGTCTACTGCTACTATGACTGCTACTATTGGTATTCCATGAACACAAGTAGAAACATTCCTCGCCTCTAAAAGGCTCAGTCATTCTAATTATTTTCATCTTTCATCATTAGCTGTGTTGTCCAAAGTGCTCATCATTTTTGATGTTCTCCTCGGATCACTCTCCTGTTTTCACAAGCTCATACATCCACTGCAGTTTTTCAATGAGGGAAATGGAGCCCAAGGAATGGACACATTTTGCCTACGGTCTTCTTCCCCACGCAAGAGTCCAATATAAGAGGTGATGATACAAGTTCTGGAAACAGATCGACTGAATTAGTTATATCCTGGCTCAATCACTTCCCAGTTGTATGACCTTGACCTCGTAAGTTCCTTCAACTCTTCTCACTCAGTTTGCTTATCTGTGGAATGGGGTTAATATCTATACCACCCACATCACATTGTAAGAAAGAATAAATGAGTTAACACAAGGTAAGCACGCAGGAGAATCTAATACAGAAAACTGCTGAATGGCCAGGAAATATGACCTACCCCCATGGTAAGGAGATGGTCTATGATATTTGTACCTCAAGTAATTATATAGTCACTACTTACAGTAAACATTTTAGAAAAATCATTCATTTTCTTCTCTTTTCTTTCTTCTTTTCAGAATTCTGTTTTATTTTTCACTCAAATTCTTCTCTTTTTGGTTAAGAATATCAGGTCATTCAAAACATTTTTAGGGGACGTCTTCCTGATATACCTCCTGCTGCTGCTGCTAAGTCGCTTCAGTTGTGTCCGACTTTGTGTGACCCCACAGACGGCAGCCCATCAGGCTCCCCCATCCCAGGGATTCTCCAGGCAAGAGCGCTGGAGTGTGTTGCCATTTCCTTCTCCGATGCATGAAAGTGAAAAGTGAAAGTGAAGTCTCTCAGTCATGTCCGACTCTTAGTGACCCCATGGACTGCAGCCCACCAGGCTCCTCTGTCCATGAGATTTTCTAGGCAAGAGTGCTGAGGTGGGCTGCCATTGCCTTCTCCAGATATACCTCCTAAAAAATAGCAATTCAATATGAAAGTTTTTTTTTTTTTTAATTTCCTTGATTTTGTAAGTGGAGTTTTGGAAGGAAATTTTTATGGTTTTCTTTAAAAAATAGTTTTATTTGGCAGTGTTTGCAGTCTCTAATAATTTTATTCTTGTTTTAAGAAAGAAATATTTACATATAAAAAACTTACAGATGATGAAGATAGTAAAGATCAGATGGATTCTCTCATATCTTTATTAAAAGCATGTAATCCAAATTGTACTGAATCCTTTCCATTTTAATAGATTCTCCAGATGGTCTGTAGACCTTGTGTTGCAATATGACAAAATGGCTTTTGCATCTGCTCTGAACGAGGCAAAAGAAAACCTTACCCTGCTCAGTAATTATAAGAATACATTTACTTATTCCTTCCTAATCTAAACCTTTAAGTAAAAAACAAATTAAGTCAACTATGAGACGTTAGAAAATTGACTTCTTTGGTCCTTCATGGTCATATGCTCTGTTGGTCTGGGTTCTTTCACATGGCTTGACAGCTGTGCGAGGATTCTGCTGGAGACACACAGAGAGAAGCACACATTTAATACCTAAAATTAGGTTTTACTAAATTATATTGCACTGCACTTTACACCTGCTTGGCAAATAATACCCAGAAGAAAGGTACAATTACATAGGCTGTCTGCCAGAAATAGAAGACAGGTTAAAAAAAGAAAAAAGGAAGGAAGGAAGAAAAAAAAAAGAAGAGAGAAAGAGGGAGAGAAGACAGAAAATGAATGCATTTCCCCCCGCCAAACCATGATCAACAGATACCATCAACAGCCTCATTGTAGGTTACTTCTTTTGAGAGTTTCCTATGTTCCAGGCACTATGATAAGCTCCTTATAACACTATGAGTTAGTTATTATGCATATTTCACAAATAATGAAACTGAAGCATGGACAAATTAATTCCTTGCCCAAGTTCATACAACTAAATGGAAGTGAAGCCAAATTTGAAGCTAATAGTTCTCGAGAGTTTGAACTTATTTTATACTTTCTTATTATCCGAAGTATAAAATATTCATCCTTCAGACCATAACTGGAAACTAGAGATATTGATGAGCCTTTTATTTCATTATCAACCCCAATTCCCTGATTAGATATTAGGGAACTGATTACCCGCATTCTCATCTTTTTTTTTAAAATTGTGATTAGAACATTCGGATAACCAGTCTCCCCAGCACCTTTTGTTGAAGAGACTGCCCTTTCCTGATTATGTAATCTTGACAGTTTTGTCGAAGATCAGGTAAATGTGTACACCTTTGTTTATTTCTGGCTTCTCTTGTTCCATTGGTCTGTGTCTGTCTTTATGTGGGTACCAACTGTTTAATTGCTGAAACTTAGTGATGTATTTTTGAAATTAGAAAGTATGGTACCTTCAGCTTAGTTCTTCCTTCTAAAGATCATTTTGGTTATTTAAAGTCTTTATGGTTCCATATCAATTAAAAAAATCTTTTTTTCTGTTTCTGTGAACAGTGCTCATGGGCTTAGGGTGATTGTATGATTGCTTTGGGTGCTGTGGACATTTTTAACCTTAGTAAGGGTTCTAATCTTTGAACACATTTGTCTTTCCTCGTGTATGTCTTCTTTGATTTCTTTCAGCAGCATTTCATAATTTTACCTCCTTGGTTAAGTTTATTCCTATGCATTCTACATTCTCAATCTTTATATGTCTTTTTCATTTCAGTTTTACTAGTAATATTTTTTGGAACATCGTTTGTTTTCAAGAAAAGCACCGTTCTCATTTATTTTCAATATATCCAAAATATATCTTAGTGTTACAGGACATTAAATGCTATAATAACGTGATAGGAACACAACTGATATTTTACAAATTGAGCTCTTGTTTCATAAAAAGACATGGAGGAACCTTAAATGTATATTTAAACATTGGGAGTCAATATGAAAAGGCTATATACTGTATAATTCCAGCCATATGACATTCTGGAAAATGTGAAACTATGGAAACAGGAAAAACAACAGTGGTTTCCAGAAGTTAGGGTGAAGGGAGGGATGAAAAGGTGGCATATACAGGATTTTTAAGGCAGTAAAAATACTCCGAATGATACCATGATGATGGATACATGTCATTTTACATTTTTCTAAATCCATGTAATATACAGCACCAAAAGTGACGGTAATGTAAACTATGGGTTTTGGGTGATTATGACATGTCAGTATAGCTTCATCAACTGCAAAAATTATATTACCAAGATAGTAGAAATTGATCATGGGGGGGACTCTGCTTGTTGGGGGGTGACTAGGGGGTATATGAGAAATCTCTGTTCCTTCCGCTCAGTTTTGCTGTGAACCTGAAACGGCTCTAAAATAAGTCTTCATTTAAAAATATGATAGATCTAGCAATGCTTGGTTGACATCTTGAAGTTTAAGAAAATGTTAATAACTATTTGGTACTATTATTTCTCTCGCCAAGGACCTATTATGCTCAGTGGTAGAATAAGAAACGGAGCGTGTTTGTGAAAGTTTTCATTTATTGAAATGAACATTGGAGTACTTTTTCCTTAGCATGATCATTAAATTAACCAAGAGAAAAATGTAATTTTATCTGATGGTTTTTAATCTCTATATAACAGTCAATTAAAGGTAATCATTTTTTTTTAATGTGTATGTTTGTGTTAATGGAAAGTTCATGGAGAGAAAAAGATTAACACTTCTGGTAGCCGGTCTTTAGTTTACAGATGTTTTTATGAGTAATACATATAAAATTTCACATAGTTTAGAACTACTTAAAGTAGAAATCCCTCTTTTCTACCTGCTACTTGCATTGCCCAGAGGAATATACACTCTTCTTGTATACAGATACATGTTGTTTAGCTGCTAAGTCCTGTCTGACTCTTCCACAGTCCCATGGAGTGTAGTCCACCAGGCTCCCCTGTCCATGGGATTTTCCAGGCAAGAATACTAAAGTGGGTTGCCGTTTCCTTCTCCAGGGGATCTTCCTGACACAGAGATTGAACTTGCATCTCCTACATTGGTGGCTTCTCGGGTGACACTAGTGGTAAAGAACCTGCCTGCCAATGTGGGAGACATAAGAGATGTGGGTTTTAAGAGATTCTCCAGTATTCTTGCCTGGAGCTTCCCATGGACAGAGGAGCTGGTGGGCTAGTCTATAGGGTCGCAAAGAGTTGGACACAACTGAAGCATCTTTGCCTGCACTCACACACACCTTGTGGATTATTTACCACTGAGCCAACATACATGCATGTTATATATACATACCAAAAACATAATATACACATTATATATATTTCAAATAGTATACATGTTATATTTTGTAGAAATGAGATAATACCATATACATTGTTACACAACCTAAATTTTATGATGGTCACTTTTCCTTGTCATTTCATACCAGTCTGCTTCCTTTCTGTCTTCCTGCTGGCTAAGATTCATATGTGATGACAGCAGCAGGAGCAGCCATCTTGGAGCCAGAGATGAAAGTAAAGTTTGGAAAATAATAGAGTGGTCTGACCTCAGATGTGTTATAAGGTAGTATAACAGAGCGTAGCTGAGCACAGTCCTTAGCACATGGCCATCACTATGTGCCATTACTCTGCACAGTTTCCAGGCAACAAGTCCCACTCAGCTATTAATAAGTGCCACAGTGGTCCCCGTCCACAAGCAACCAACTGTCAAGGAGTGACAGTTAGTGGTCCTGCTCAGCCATTGGTCAATGCCCTGGCCCTGCCCACAGCAACCAACTGTCAAGGAGCCACCGTTAGTGGTCCTGCTCAGCCATTGGTCAATGCCCTGGCCCTGCCCACAGCAACCAACTGTCAAGGAGCGACCGTTAGTGGTCCTGCTCAGCCATTGGTCAATGCCCTGGCCCTGCCCACAGCAACCAACTGTCAAGGAGCGACCGTTAGCGGTCCTGCTCAGCCATTGGTCAATGCCCTGGCCCTGCCCACAGCAACCAACTGTCAAGGAGTGACCGTTAGTGGTCCTGCTCAGCCATTTGTCAATGCCCTGGCCCTGTCCACAGCAACCAACTGTCAAGGAGTGACCGTTAGTGGTCCTGCTCAGTCATTAGTCAGTGCTCCAGTGGGCCCCACCCACAAGCAACCAACTCTCAAGGAGCAACTTTGGTGAGGGGATGCAGCCAGCTGTCAGGGAAGTGGCAGTCATCAGGCAGAGAGTGAGCTAAGAGTTGGATCCCACACTTGCCATGTAGGCCTCCCCCAGAAAATGGCTGGGGGCTGTGTCTTGCAGGGCTCCAGAGCCCTCGCCACAGCCGCCCACTGCCCAGGCCAGGTCTTGAGGTGGAAGTGAACATCACTGTCAGCCCTGTCTTAGGGACCTAGTAGCAGCTGTCTGCATGGAATGCAGTCTGTGGGACCTGCCCCTGCCCATTTGGTTGGCCTGAGGAGCCCAGCTCATAGGCTGGCACTCATCTTACACCCTAGCAAAGTAATGCTCAAAATTCTCCAAGCCAGGCTTCAACAGTACATGAACCATGAACTTCCACGTGTTCAAGTTGGATTTAGAAAAGGCAGAGGAGCCAGAGATCAAATTGCCAACATCCGTTGGATCATCAAAAAAGCAAGAAAATTCCAGAAAAACAGCTACTTCTGCTTTATTGATTATGCCAAAGCCTTTGATTTGCTGTGGATCACAGCAAACTGTGGAAAATTCTTTAAGAGATGGAAATAACAGACCACCTGACCTGCCTCCTGAGAAATCTGTACGCAGGTCAAGAAGCAAAAGATAGAACTAGACATGGAACAAGAAACTGGTTCCAAATCGGGAAAGGAGTATGTCAAGGCTGTATATTGTCACCCTGCTTATTTAACTTATACGTGGAGTGCATCATGTGAAATGCTGGACTGGATTAAGCACAGCTGGAATCAAGATTGCCAGAAGAAATATCAATAACCTTGGATATGCAGATGACACCACCCTTATGGCAGAAAGCGAAAATGAACTAAAGAGTCTCTTAATGAAAGTGAAAGAGGAGAGTGAAAAGATTGGCTTAAATCCCAACATTCAAAAAACTAAGATCATGGCATCTGGTCCCATCACTTCATGGCAAATAGATGGGGAAACAATGGAAACAATGAGAGAGTTTATTTTTGGGGGCTCCAAAATCACTGCAGATGGTGACTGCAGCTATGAAATTAAAAGACACTTGCTCCTTGAAAGAAAAGCTATGACCAACCTAGACAACATACTAAAAAGCAAAGACATTACTTTGCCAACAAAGGTCCATCCAGTCAAAGCTATGATGTTTCCAGTAGTCATGTATGCATATGAGAGTCGGACTATAAAGAAAGCTGAGCACCGAAGAATTGATACCTTTGAACTGTGGTGTTGGAGAAGACTCTTGAGAGTCCCTTGGACTGAAAGGATACCCAACGAGTCCTAAAGGAAATCAGTCTTGAGTATTCATTGGAAGGACTGATGCTGAAGCTGAAGCTCCAATACTTTGGGCACCTGATGTGAGGAGCTGACTCATTGGGGAAGACCCTGATACTCGGAATGATTGAAGGTGGGAGGAGAAGGGAACGACAGAGGACATGGTTGGATGGCATCACCAACTCGATGGACATGAATTTGAGTAAGCTCCAGGAATTGGTGATGGACAGGGAAGCCTGGCATACTGCAGTCCATGGGGTCGCAAAGAGTCAGACATGACTGAGTGACTGAACTGACTGAATTGAGGAGCCCAAGGGCAGTTAGGTTGGGCACCTGGCTCCTCCAATGATTACAGCTGGACAACATCTGGGGACCTCACCCTGAGGGAGCACCCTTCTGAGACCTGCCTCCTCTCAGTCAGGACTGGGACCTCAGAGAGTGAAAGGGCCAGGGGATCTGGCCCTTTTTTGTCAGAACAGAGAATAACATTTGTTTGGTGGAGACTTACAGGGACATTGTCACCTGACAGTAATCTGACTTCAAGAACAGGTATTCTGACACCAAGAAGTTGGCAACAACTAGCCACCCTCCTTCCTCACCTTTCCTATGAAAGGGCTTTGCTGAAAGTTTTCAGGGAGTTTGGGGTTTTTAAGACATGAGTCACGTATCTCCTTGCATGGCCCCCTGTACACCTTTCTCTCTTGCAAATTGTGATGTTTTGGTATTGCTTGGCCTCACTGTGCATCGGTCACACATACGTGCATTTTTAGTAACAGTAGTACTTTGTTCACATCGCTATGTTTTGCAGTTTGCTTCAGGAGTTGTCAGTTTATCTTAAACCATGCCCTAATAAAATGCCTTTCTTTGCCCAATTCAAAATGATGTTGACTCTAGGAAGGCTTTCAGATTTCTACCATCTTTAGTCATGTGCCAATTACAAGTGGTCACTCTTGTTCCTTGTACTTTAATATGTTTCTTTTACCACTTATAATCCTCTGGATTTATTATAGTTATTTTAATGTATTGTCTGCTGTCAACATAAGAGCCTTACCTCATGTTCCAAACACATTAGGTGTCCCTATCATGTGCTCTTATAACATCCTGTACTTCTGTTCAACAGTTATGCTTAAATTTCTTTTCCAGTATTTACTTTCACACTAGATTGTACAACCTCCACATGGGCAAAACTTTGGCTGCCATTCTTCTGTCTCCAACTCCCACAGGAGATCCAGCCCAGAATAGTTAAGTTCAGTCACTCAGTTGTGTCCGACTCTTTGCAACCTCATGGACTGCAGCACACCAGGCTTCCCTGTCCATCACCAATTCCTGGAGTTAACTCAAACTCATGTCCATCATGTCGGTGATGCCATCCAACCATCTCATCCTCTTCTGTTCCCTTCTCCTCCCACCTTCAATCTCTCTTAGCATCAGGGTCTTTCCCAATGAGTCAGTTCTTTGCATAAGGTGGCCTAAGTATTGGAGCTCAGCTTCAGCACCAGTCCTTCCAATGAACACCCAGGACTGATTTCCTTTAGGACTGGTTGGATCTTCTTGCAGTCCAAGGGACTCTCAAGAGTCTTCTCCAACACCACAGTTCAAAAGCATCAATTCTTCGGTGCTCAGCTTTCTTTATAGTCCAACTCACTTTCATATGTGACTACTGGAAAAACCATAGTGTTGACTAGATGGGCATTTGTTGGCAAAGTAATGTCTTTGCTTTTTAGTATGTTGTCTAGGTTGGTCATAGTTTCTTCCAAGGAGCAACTGTCTTTTAGTTTCATGGCTGCAGTCACCATCTGCAGTGATTTTGGAGCCCCCCCCCCCCCAAATAAACTCTCTCACTGTTTCCATTGTTTCCCCATCTATTTGCCATGAAGTGACGGGACCAGATGCCATGATCTTAGTTTTTTGAATATTGAGTTTTAAGCCAAACTTTCACTCTCCTCTTTCACTTTCATCAAGAGACTCTTTAGTTCTTCTTTGCTTTCTGCCATAAGGGTGGTGCCATCTTAATATCTGAGGTTATTGATATTTCTTCTGGCAATCTTGATTCCAGCTTGTGCTTCATCTAGCCCAACGTTTCTCATGATGTACTCTGCATATATGTTAAATAAGCAGGATGGCAATATACAGCCTTGATGTACTCCTTTCCCAATTTGTAACCGGTCTGTTGTTCCATGTCCAGTTCTAACTTTTGCTTCTTGACCTGCGTACAGATTTCTCAGGAGGAAGGTCAGGTGGTCTGGTATTCCCATCTCTTGAAGAATTTTCCACAGTTTGTTGGGATCCACACAGTCAAAGGCTTTGGCATAGTCAATAAAGCAGAAGTGGATGTTTTTCTGGAACTCTCTTGCTTTTTTGATAATGGATGTTGGCAATTTGATCTCTGGTTCCTCTGCCTTTTCTAAATCCAGTTTGGATATCTGGAAGTTCATGGTTCACATACTGTTGAAGCCTGGCTTGGAGAATTTTGAGCTAATGCTAGCGTGTGAGATGAGTGCAATTGTGTGGTAGTTTCAACATTCTTTGGGATTGCCTTTCTTTGGGATTGGAATGAAAACTGATCTTTGCCAGTCCTATGGGCACTGCTGAGTTTTCCAAATTTGCTGGCATATTGAGTGCAGCACTTTCACAGCATTATCTTTTAGGATTTGCAATAACTTAACTGGAATTCCATCACCTCCACTAGCTTTGTTCATAGTGATGCTTCCTAAGGCCCATTTGACTTCACATTCCACGATGTTTGGCTCTAGGTGAATGATCACACCATTGTGGTTATCTGGGTCATGAAGATCTTTTTTGTATAGTTCTGTGTATTCTTGCCACCTCTTCTTAATATCATCTGCTTTCACCATTACACATACCATTTCTGTCCTTTATTGTGCCCATCTTTGCATGAAATATTTGTTTGTTGCATGAATAAAGGATTTCTTTAAAGGTAGAAAATATGGATTCCTCATATTTGTAGTCCGTTCATTGTTAAACTCAGTGTCTGTCACCTATTAGGTGACAAATAAATGTAGAATGATTCAAACTAATTTTTTGAATGGGATAGTATTAAAGAAGATGGAATAGCTTAGAGTATCAGTTCTGTGAAGGGCAGTAGTTGGGTATTTTTACTCAAGAAGATCCTTACAAAAGGAAGATCCTTATCTAGCAGTGTTTCCATCTGCAAATATTTTTCAATTCCTTTGTACCTGAGAAATGATCATTAGAGACAGTAATTTAAGAAATGAACCATAAAGGAATGATGAGACTTTCCATATTTTAAAAGCAGTTGTTTGAATATTCCTTTCAATATGTACACTCACAGCTACCTTTCCATGGTCAAGCATTTGTGAGGAAAATCCATCATTAGTTAATTTCCTTATTCATGAGCAAATCATGTATTTATATTATTAGGAAAATGGAATTTATGCTTATAATTGGAGAATAGATTTAAATATACAAATGGATTTTAGTCATTTATTATTATTATTGTTATTGTGTGTGTGTGTGTGTGTGGGTGGGTGGGTGTTAGTCGATCAGTCATGTCTGACTCTTTGTGACCCCGTGGACTGTAGCCCAGCAAGCTCCTCTGCCTGTGAAATTCTCCAAGCACGAATGCTTGTGTAAGGAGCCATTCCCTTCTCCAGTGGGTCTTCCTGACCCAGTGAGTGAACCTGGGCCTCCTAGCCTTTTAAAAAATCTTTTCACAAATATTTCACACAAATAAAATAATCTAGAAATTGAAGATTGACACAGTGAAGATATTTTTTAAAAAATAGCATATTTGGTACATTCATTTTGAGTGCTAAACAGTTCCGCTCAACTCCCCCATATTAAAACAGGTTCAGTATTGTTGTTGTTATGCCACTAAGCTGTGTCCGACTCTTTTTGACCTCATGAACTGTAGTACGCCAGGCTTCCTGTCCTTCACTGTCTCCTGAAGCTTGCTCAAACTCATGAATCCATTGAGCTGGTGATGCCATCTAACATCTCATCCTGTCACCCCCTGCTCCTCTTGCCAATATTAAGTTCTCTAAATTTTAAAAATATTACATATTTTCCATGGCTGTTTTTATATAAACAATCACAATAAAATGCATGTCTCAAGAATGGACTGATTAATGTCATCAGCAATTTACAACATGAAATGGAAATTTGTTCAGTTCCACCCAGGCCACTCCTTTTGCTGCCTGGATGTCACGTTATCCTTGACCGGCACCTTCCTCTTTATAAAGACTCTTCAAGGAACTCTTTCCCCCTACTTATGACTTGCATGTAAAATCATGAGTTACATTCTGTGCTCATTTTATGTTTGTTTTCATGAAGAATGATTGATTATTCCATGGTGTGAAATAATGAATATTCAAGTGACAGGAAATCTGAATTTATGAAACCATTTCTGAAGTTATTAACCACATCAGAATATTTTTGCTGAAATGAATGATACTGCACAAATTGTTGGGGTTAGCTTTGCTTTGCTTCCCTTCCCATGACCCCTTTAAAGTTTATTTGATGGTGTTGGCGGGGGTGTTCCCTCAGGCCCCCTGAAACAAACCTCAACCATGACTGGATGCTCTTTTAATAAAATGTTAGATGGTCATTCGTAATTGTCTTCATTGCAAGATGTCAACTTGTCTGTCCCACATAACCATCAAAATGGCAAAACCGAGTAAAAGTTTCCACAGTTTCCACCACTGGCTTTAACTTCTCCACAGTTAGGTAACCCAGGATATTTCTCAGACGGGAGCCAGATGTCAGCTCACTTCTTCCAACTGCTGGGACAGCGTTTGAGCTCCAGCTTCCTGCCTGTGGATTTTCAGCGAAGTCGGTGCACTTCTATAGCATCACCAGTTCATGAAGCAGCCCAGGAGAGCCCAGGACCACATCAGGATTTTCATGGGCCCCAGGAAGTTTTGCCTTCATGAGCCCTTTCTCTACAAAAACATTAATGATTGTATTTTGTGACTCTCTTGGTATAAAGATGAACATAATCCAATCTGGATTGTGTTTCTTCTACTGATTTTAAAATAAGTGAAGCTATCTTCATGGTTCCCTAAGTGTTGTCCTTCTTGAGCAGATTTGGGAAGCCATACTTCATAGATGTAACATGTACAGTAGTCTCCTATGTACGAACCTTCAAGTTGCAAACTTTGAAAGATGTGAATGTGTGTTCACGTGTCTAATCACATAAGTTAGTTCACATGTCTGGTGTACATTGTCACATGCTTATATCTTCTACAGGTGGTTGCTTTTGTGTACTTTATAGTACTGTATAGAGTGGGATGGCTCAGCCGTAAAGAATCTACCTGCATGCAGGAGATGTGGGTTCGATCCTTGAGTCAGGATTCCCCTGGAGAAGGAAATGGCAACTCACTCCAGTATTCTTGCCTGGAGAGTCCCATGGACAGAGGAGCCTGGTGGACTTCTGTCCATAGGGTCACAAAAAAGCCAGACAGGACTGAGTGGGTCAACAACAATGACTGTACAGAGTACAGCGTTGCAGTGTCGTTATTTGAAGCACAGTAGTCTGGAAGCAATCGTTGGGTTAGTTGGATACCTAGGCTAACTTTGTTGGACTTACAAACAAAATGAACTTAGAAATGTGCTCTCGGAACAGCACTCATTTGTATATAGAGGACTTACTGTATCTGGAACAAGTGAGACTGAGGGGCGGAGATGTTGTAACAATGCAGCTTTACATTTGTTTTCTTCCTATTAAGCTACCAGATACCAGCCACGATTGTAGTAAACACAACAGACACCTGATCTCTTCCACACTTGAATGTTGTACTCAAAAAAGGGGGGATGTAAAGATAATGAGAATAATGTAAAGGTCAATGGTACTTAAAAAAAAGAAAAAGAGAAAAGAAATCACAAACGCTTGAATTTGTTTATGTGACAAATTCTCCTCTTTTCCAGGCCACATCCCACTTGGGAGAACACTGGCTGCTCATGTGTGGCTTGCTAAGTGGTAGCATGTTTCCCTTTCATGTTGATAATGAAGACAGAACAGTCCTTGTTCACTTGGGTGGGGCTCTGCCTGCTTTAAGTGTCTGCAGCACGTGTGCACTTGGGCCAAATTGGATAGATCCTGTGAGCCGAGGCTCAGTTTCCTTGTTTGTAACAAAGGTGTGGAAGAGATGGTCTCTAACGTGCCTACTGCTCTATAACAACTAAGGGAGGCAAGGTAGAATGTATTTTTAAATATTAATGAATTTGATTTAAATCAATTAAGTGGACACAGACTGTGAGTAAATATTGTTTCTTAAATGGAATGTCTTATTCCCTTAACAATTATTTCTTAAATGCCTGCTTAGAATAAATGCAATATGAAATACTGAGGTTGCAAGAAGAAATGCAACAAGCATTGTCCCAGCAGTGCAGACGGAGTGTGAAAATCTGGTGATCAAATACATTGTCCTCTTCTCTACATGTTAGTGTACTGAACATCACAGAGGCCAAGATTTTTATTACTGACTGAAAAATGAAAACAGTCTTTACATTGTATCTTAGGATTAAAAAGTTTAAAAAAAACAAGACCAGAAAGCACACCTTTAGAAGTTAAAGAATGTCATTGAAAACCAAACTGCCGCTATACCCTGAACACTTGAAAACACATTTAAATTATTTCTGTGAATTTGAAAGACTCCTGTGTTTTCCATCTAGGAAG
The DNA here is from genome assembly GCF_019320065.1 of Cervus canadensis. Lineage (NCBI taxonomy): Eukaryota > Metazoa > Chordata > Mammalia > Artiodactyla > Cervidae > Cervus > Cervus canadensis. The sequence continues at coordinate 23,096,664 of NC_057407.1, forward strand.
GAATTTGTTCTGTCAACAGGCCAGTAATGTGTCTTGCATTCTGCTGAATTTTTAATATTTTTGTATTTTGTGTTAGAGAGCAAGGGTTATTCTCAAAGGTTGGAATTGAGTTTCATGTTGAATATCTAAGTACCACTTATATCTCACATCACAGAAGAAAAGAATACTAGACCCTGTTTAGTATTCAGTTCTGGAAACATAAGGAAAAAACACACTCCTGCTATATGCTGATAGGTTGTTTTGGCTTATAATAAAATTACTTTTCACTTAGAGCACTTTTCCTCTTAAAGGCTCATAGAATTTCAATGGATGCTTAAGGGACATGTGTATTTCTGTCTGGAATAATTTTTTCAAAAAGGTTATAAAGTTAAGAGTGATGTTTTCATGTATTATTATTTTGCTTCAATTCAAGCATCGTATTGATGCTGTGTCTGCTTATTGTCCCATATTTCTTCCAGAGATCACTGAGTTCCTTCACCTTTTCACCTACTCACTATCAGATCAAATCCCTACCCATGTTTTTCTCAATTCATGGAACGTCTGGGTCTTTTACCCTCAAGCAACAAGTTCTGGCTATAAATTATGAAGAATGTAGTGTTTTTTGAGCACTAATCACAGGAAGAGACAGAATAGTGGAGTACCTGGATCCTGGCTTTAGAGACTGAAAGACCTGGGCTCAGGTCTTAGGTGACCTGTACAAACTGTGACTTTGGGGGAAATTACTGAATCACTCTTTGTGTCTGTTGCATTATCTATAATATTGGGATGTATTACTGTAAAATATACCTTACATGGTTCTTTGAAGATGTGGCAGTTTGAAACATCCCCCCGCCCCCAATTTTTACACATTTCTCTCATCAAGGAGTAAAGTCAATATTTCCTCCTATTTAAGTAAGTGAAAATTGCTCAGTCATGTCTGACCCTTTGTGACCCCATGGACTATATAGTCCATGAATTCTCCAGGGCAGAATACTGGAGTGGATAGCCTTTCCCTTTTCCAGGGGATCTTCCCAACCCAGGGATTGAACCCAGGTCTGCATTGCAGTTGGATTCTTTACCAGCTGAGCCACAAGGGAAGCCCAAGAATACTGGAGTGGGTAGCCTATCCCTCCTCCAGCAGATCTTCCCAACCAAGGAATTGAACTGGGGTCTCCTACATTGCTGGCCAATTCTTTCCCAACTGAGCTATCAGGGAAGCTCCTCCTCCTGCTAATCTAGACCTTACAGTCACTTCACCAATGTCATGTTCTGGAGCCTTAAGAAACTAGCAGCTCCACTTACTATATCTTGGGATGCGTGTTCTAGGAACCCATCCACCACGGCAAGAAGAAGTCCTGGATACTCATTAAAATGAGTGGTGTCTTGTTGCCCTTGGCCATGAGCTCCCAGCTGGCCGCCAGCACCAGCTTGCCAGCCATGCAGTGATACATCCTGAAGGTGGATTCCGCAGTCCCAGTGAAGCTACTCCAACTGACACACCGAGGAACAGACAGGGACCTTCTCTGCTGATTGCTGATTGAGCTCAAAGCTGGTCAGTTGAGTAAGTGATTTTGTGGTTTTAAGCCACTGTGTTTTAGAATGGTTTGTTTTGCAGCAATTTTAATTGGAAAAAAGATTAAATGAGATACTGACATATTCACAGAGGTGAGCACACAGTAATCACTAAAAATTATCTCAAAAAATTTAGAAAAGGCGATTAAACTTGCACTTCAATATCCCAGAGAATGTTAAGGTTAAAAGAACCTTAGAGATTATCTAGTTGAGAGAGGACTAGCTGGCGGTCCAGATGGCTGACAGTGTATTGTGTTTGGTGAATACGTTTTTGCTGAATAATGAATGCTTGTCTAAAAATGCATAAGAGAAGCAGTTTGATAAAATCATATCCACACCAACTGCATTTGAGACACTCTGGTGGTGTTCTTCTATTTCTTTTATTTGGCTTAATTGTGGCATGCAGGGTCTTTAGTTGTGGCATGTGGGCTCTTAGTTGTGGCATGTGGGATCTACGTCCCTGACCAAGGATCAAAACCGAGCCTCCTGCATTGGGAGCCTAGAGTCTTAACCCCTGAACCACCAAGGAAGTTCCTCTTCTGTATTTTTAACATTGGTTCCCACCACTCAATTAGTTTCATGACCCACCGTAAATGCTGATCTAATGTATTTAGAAATAGAGCTTTAAAAATCTTGTAGTTCCATATTGTGAAATAATTGTAGAGAATGCTACTATAAGTCATTAAGTTGTTTTTTAACAGGTTAAAATGTGTTCATCAGAATTAATTTACAGTAGTCTGTAGGAAGGCAATGCAGTTGTTCTAAGGATGCTGTAGTTTTTAAAACATTGAAGTTTCTTTGGAGACTAGGCATTTTTTCCTTAAGAGTTTATAGAGTGGTCATGTTGTTTTGCAGTTGTACCATACTTCTTTTTTTACTGTAAATTTATTAACTAAATCTAGTGACTCCCTTATTCACCATACTTGAGTCCAAATGACCTTTGACTGCTATTAAAATTTATATTTGAATTTATCCTAAAGAGTGATGATTTGAATGTCTAGGTCATTCATAACATGTGCCATAAACTCTGAATGCAGTGCCCCCCAAAAATGACTTACTGAATGTTTTCCATGGCTTAAAATAACTGTAGGATGACTTTGAAGGAACCATTCTTTAACTACATATGTAAATTTTGATGCTGTTCTCAGGGTCTGTGACCTGCATGCTTGACTGCATGCTAGAGTGTATGAAGATGTGTGACTTTGTGCAGCCCTTTGAATCATGCATCCTTATTCTGGTTATTGACACATTTTTAGGAAAGTTTTCTGTAGCTTTGTGGTGAGAAAAGTTTGCATATCAACTTTTACAGAAATGATGGTGAGAGGGTAATTATCCTTAAGATACATTGCAACATTCCTTCTCACTGGAAAAAAAAATCTCTTTGGCAGCTTTATGCTACACTCAAAAAATATTGAAGACATCTTTTCATCCTATATTCAGAAATTGTTGAAATAAAGGCTACATAAATGGAGTTCTAATTAAATGTAATGGATCACAAAACATGGCATAAGGATAAAAAGGAAATTTTATTATAAATGATAAATATGTATTATAAAATAATATAAGCTCTTGGTTTAAAAGAAATCTTTATATAATTGCATCAGATGAAGATTTTTAGTCTCTAGAGCAAATCACAGTTAATCATTTCTACTAATATCCTGGGAACACTTAGAACATATAATATTTTTATGCTAATGCAATGCACACTGCTCACATCCTTCTTTCTTTTGCCTTTTTAATTTAAAATTTATCTTGCAGATCTTTCACATCAGAGTGCATATACTTGCCTCATTATTTTCAACAGATATATATTACTTCATGGTGTATTGAGAGACTCTCTCATCCCACTAACTCAAACAAGGAAGACATTCAGTTATCTTTATTTTTCTTTAGTTCAGCTTCATTTTATTTTAGGATTCTATTCCCCTGCGTTCAATTCAGTTCAGTTCAGTCGCTCAGTCGTGTCCTACTCTTTGCGTCCCCATGAATCGCAGCATGCCAGGCCTCCCTGTCCATCACCAACTCCCGGAGTCTACTCAAACTCATGCCCATCGAGTCGGTGATGCCATCCAGCCATCTCATCCTCTGTCACCCCCTTCTCCTCCTGCCCTCAATCTTTCCCAGCATCAGGGTCTTTTCCAATGAGTCAACTCTTCGCATGAGGTGGCCAAAGTACTGGAGTTTCAGCTTCAGCATCAGTCCTTCCAATGAACACCCAGGACTGATCTCCTTTAGGATGGACTGGTTGGATCTCCTTGCAGTCCAAGGGACTCTCAAGAGTCTTCTCCAATGCCACAGTTCAAAAGCATCAATTCTTCGGTGCTCAGCTTTCTTCACTGTCCAACTCTCATACCCATACATGACCCCTGGAAAAACCATAGCCTTGACCAGATGGACCTTAGTTGGCAAGGTAATGTGTCTCCTTTTTAATATGTGTAGTCCAAACTTAATCTCTGCCAATTCCAAGTCTGACATTTAGTGGAGTTCTATGAGGCTTATGTAGAACAGAGGTTGTGTCTACAGAGTCTTGTCTTTGATTGTTGAGTTTTCATGCTGACAGATGCTGAGGTGTATTTGTCCCATCTGGTCCTCCATCTCTGATCCATGTAGATCTCTGATGATCATCCCTGAGTCCCACCCCAGTCCCATTATATCCTTCGAATCTCCTACGCCCATCTGTGCCACTATCACACATAAGGGATTATTGTGCCATGCTGTGGTTTGGGGGAGATATTGCAGACTCTCTCAGGCCCATCTTTTAGTTGCACCAGGCAGCCATTCCATCCTTACTCTTTGAGCACTATGTCAGGATACTCTTAAAAGGGAGATGGGGATGGGGGAAGGTTTGGTCTTTTCCAGGCATTTACCTAAGAAGCAGATTTTCTTTTCTCTAAGACTCAGCAAAGTAATCTGGCTTTTGCTACTTCCTACCACCAGACTCATCCTTCTGTGGAAGCTCCTTTCCACCTTTTTTATTATACAAATATTAAGTTAGTTATATAATATGTAACAACTTATATACAAGCTCCCCTTCTGACTTCCTTACTTTCCCAAGCCAGGAAGTTTTTTATCTATGGAGAGACAGATAAGTTTTTTCTCATTTACTATACAAGCTTCTAAATATCAGGGTCAAGGCTTTTGAAACTTTTTGAAACTCAAAAGCCAAATGTGTTCTACTTGTTTGACATTTGCATTCTACTCTGCCCTTTGATTTCTGAAGCAAAGCATGCAGTACACCAAAGAGGAAAGAAATGAAAGCAAATAGCCCTCCTCAAAGAGATAATATTGCTAAATGTTATCTCATATATGTGTATTTATAACTCTTTATAGGTAGTAATATATTATCACAGCTACAAGCTACAATAAATATCCTTGCCCATATAGCTTAAAAACTTATGTAAAAATATAATATTGACAATAAAAATCCTAACACTGGAATTCCTGGAAAAAAGAGCAAGGGCAAGTGTGTTGTAAACGTCAATGAACATCACCACATCTCCCCTCCGGAAAGGCTACAAGACCACAATCTTGAGTACAAGTGCCTGTTTCACCTGCTAGGTTTTTATCGCCTATTTAAATTTTTCCCAACCTGTTAGCTGAAAGTATTATCTCTTTATTTTCTGATTCTCCATGTCTCTAATTAAAAGAGAGATTGAGTATATTCTCATAAATGTTCTGGCCTTTTGCACCTGGTGTTCCTTCAATTGCTTTTTTCTATTTGTTCATTTTTTGAGAAAAAAATCAAAGTATAGTTGATTTACAATGGTGTATTTAATTTTTGCTTTACAGAAAAGTGACTCAGTTTTACATATCTATATTCTTTTCATATTATTTTTGATTATGGTTTATCATGGGATATTGAATATAGTCCCCTGTGCCTTACAGCAGGACCTTGTTTAACTATCATGTATATAATGTAATAGTCTGCATCCCTTCAAGTGCTTACAGTTTATGGACGTGAAAAGATGGTGTTAAATAAGCCTAAAGTGTTTAAGTAGAATTTTTTTTCAAGAGTTATACATTGATTGCTTGATATTTGTTTTGGGAGACAGATTGTATAAAATCTAATGCCGCTACTGCTTCCCAGTCTTTTCTGCATTTGACCTCAACTGAGTAACTGTTATACAGGGAGGGTTAGGAGCAAAACAAGTCTGAAGGTGAGAAACTGAGTCACCAACACAGAGGTAATAATTATGCTCCAAAAATGTTATGGTGTCTCCACTCTGCAAACACAGAGCTAGTTCTCATCAAAATGGCATTTAGTCCAATGGTTACATGATAGAGTCATGTGAGACAGCTTACAAAGCCGATGAATGGCCCTTGAGCATGTGTCATTATGCAAAATTCCAATAACTAATTAGCACAATGGATTTTGGTCTCAATTCAAGTGCTGCAGAACATCCATTTCATATGTCCCATGCTGTCACTGCCTCAGAGAATTTCCATTAGAGTAGATTTGCTCCCAGTAAGAATGCCACAGAGAAGCTAAGACATGTAAGAATTTTAGGAGCATTGAATGAGGACCGATTGCCAACTGTGTGATTATTTTTTCAACCCCTTAATCATGTAACATAAAATATCTGACTTCTTTGTCTTCAGATCTTTTCCACCTCTATTTCTTAGATTTTCTATTCGTTGTTGTTATTGTTGTTGTTTAGTTGCCAAGTCGTGTCCAACTCTTTTGCAACCCTTTGGACTCTACCCCAACCAGGTTCCTCTGTCCATGGGATTTCCCAGGCAAGAATGCTGTAGTGGGTTGCCATTTCCTTCTCCAGAGAATCTTCTTGACTCAGAGATCAAACCTGAGTCTCCTGCATTGGCAGGTGTGTTTACCACTGAGCCACCAAGGAAGCCCTTTCGGCTTCATACTTAGCTATTCTTTTTTAACAAAATCAGCATCCTGTCTCCTAGCTAGAAAGTACCTTACAATCTGAGTAATCCCATACAACCACCACCCTTTTATCTTGATAATAGTTGTTACCATGTACTGAAGCCATACTATGTGCCAGGCAATGCTGCCAGGTCATTATCGTTACCCTTTTTTTTAAATAAATAGAGCCTCACACTCAGAGAGGTTGGAAAACTTGCCCAAAGTCAACATTCAGTAAGTTGCAAAATCAGCATTAGCAGATTCTGAGGTCTGATATATTCTGCAAAGGAAAAGGAAGGACATTTTTGTTATGAGATGATGGCATTTCTCAGAATAAATTTTGCTGGATCTGCCACTTAATTGCTAGCAATGCCAAGGCCTCTCTGTACATTACTCTGCCTCTGTATACTTAGCTGTCCCTTCTATGCTCTGACTACTTCTGTTTAATCCCGTTTAAAGATTATAAGGATGAGTAAGGAAGCCTGTGCTGTATGACCCTTAGCTTTTCAAATGTGGAGAAAAATGACTTCTAAGGAATGGAGTGGATTCCTGACTCCTCAACTCATTTTTTGAGCACATTTTCCTTATGGAAATGGCTATAGATGGACCCATTCCTCTGCCTTCTCCTTCTGCCCCCAGAGTCCCGTGACCCATCAACTAATCATAGTTAAGCTAATTTATGAAAAGAACTTGGAAAGAGAATTAACCTGGAGGAGGGGCCTAGAAATAGTCCAAATGTTGTACTTAGACCTGGAAGATGGAGCCCTTTGGAAATATCTTAAAAAGACAAGAGTTTCAGGAAAGCATTACTCTGTAAGTGTAAATTTGACAACCTTCTGGGATAGTACCTTGGCTTGACTGTCACACTCCACAGCCAGTGGTATTAGTGACTGAATTCTATGCTTCATAATTCAGCCTCAAGCAAGCCTGATGGTCATCAGGCCCCTCATTATCCTTATCAGAAGTAAATATAAAATTTCATTTTCAGGGATTTTCAAACAGGGGTATTAGCTTTCATACTATCTGAAGACTTTAGACTGAAGTGACCTGTTTAATGTAATTTCCTCATTTTGCAAAATGTAAGGTTCATAAAAAGGAAAACAGTTTGCCCGGGAGCACACAGAAAAAAAAATTTTTCTATTCATGTTATAATTCCGAAATAATATTTAGAAGAGAATTTCAGTTAAACATTTGTGATCCATATTAGTACATAAATGTTATAGAAAACTCAAGTATCCCTGAGAAGCATTTTTTCCCTTGTCATAGCTAACATTTACTGAACTCACTACAATGCCAATTACAGTATTAATCCTTGTCCTCACTGTCGTTTAGCTTTACAGTAACACTGGGAAGAAGGAAAGTGTATAAATCCCCATTTTATAGGTGAGATAAGAAAGTCTCAGAGATTTCAAGTCATTTGTCAGTGGCTAATGTACAGATCTTTATCGCAGTTTTCAAATTCCAAAGTCATATAGGCTCTTAACTATTGTGATGTGCTGAGCCCCTAGACCACATTTGAAATATTTAAGGGGAATTAAGGGTCCAACCTCAGAGGGCTTGCCTGTACTCTTCCTTCCACTTGGGATACTCTTTCCCTGAATATCCGTGAGGTTTAAACTTTCACTGACCTCAAGTCTCTGCTCAAATGTCACGTTATCAGTGAGGATTTTTCCAGCCACTTTGTAAAATACCCAGCCACTGTACTCCCACATTTCTGATCCCCTTCAGCCTGCCTCATTTTTCTGCATAGAATGTATCACCAGACACATTATGCATGTACTTCTGCATTGTAACCATCTTTCCTCACTAGAAATGTCATTTCTGTAAGGTCAGGAACTTGAATCTGTTCCCTGCATCTCCAGTGCCTGGAGGAGTGCCTTCTAGGAGGAGATGCTCACAGAATATTTGTAGCATAAATGAGTGAGTGAATGAATGAGTCAAACAAGTTCAGATACATCTCTATCATCAGCCTCATACAATATATTTCAGGAGAAGTTGGGGGACTCCAGGAAGTCTAATTTAAAAGGTGTCTGATTGTCTTTTAAAAAATCCAGTACAATAAAAGAAAATTTAATTGTGTCAGTGGCTGGTATTAAAAGCACAGGAGGGCATCCGTTTTTCTTCAAGCCCTGACAGCTGGGAGAAGAATGTACAAGTCTGCTCTCCTTGTCTGTCCTTGCGTTCCCTTCTTCCTTGCATAGCTCTGTGTATTTAAATCATTGCAAATACTCATTCTGAGAAATGTAGAAGCAGCATTTTTTTTCCCTTTTCATAAGCCAACACTTATTCCTAGTGAGTAATGTTTAGCAATGAAATGTCTTTTGACGCTAGTACTTATCAGTGTTTCTGAAATATACAGTATAATTAAATTACTTAGGGGGTGTGCTTTAATCAGGAGCAAATTTAATGAATATTCAAGCTGTTCATTGTTAAGAAATGAAAGAAAGATTGTAGGAATATTTTTATAGCCTCAAAAGTCATCCAGAAGAGGGTGCTAATGTTCTTTATGAAGTACACACACAAGCACACACAGAGACACACACTAAACAAAGCTTTCTTACATAAGTGATCAAGTGATAATAACTCTATACATTGAACATTGAATAGAGAATTTATAAACACAGGCAGTTCAAAAGTAAAAATAATTGCCTAATGATAGCACTGAAGTTTTTAAAAACTGGGACAGTTTATAAAATCTACCTCAGTTTTGGACAGATTAGTTAACAATTAACCATATCACCACCAAAAATAGCATATTTTCTAGCACTCAAAACACCCACCAGAAATAATAGTGATATTTCATTAAATGACTCACCTCTATCAAAAGATGAACAACAGGAAAAAAAGTTTGCTTAAATTATAGCCAATATCTTTTAAATAAAAAATCACACCTTTTGTTTGATTTGTTGCATATTCTTCACTCAAAGGCTTTTCTTTTGAGGGTAGATGAAGATGACTACTAGTTATTGCTTAAATCTGATTCCAGAAAAATCATGTTATAGTTTTTATTCATCAGCTCTAAATGAAAACAGACTTTTAACATTGACATCTTTTCTGGTTCACTTACTCAAAAATGAAATTTCAGAAAGGATGAAATTTTTGTGAAGTAAGTAATTCTCAAAATTCTTTGTACTTGTGCTTTGGAGGTATTCGTTGAAGACAGCCATGGCAAAAACCCTTTTCATTTCTGTTTCCAATGTGCCCTAATTTCTCTTCCTTCTGCTAGGTTTTCTGAGCTGCTGCCTTGATAGTTCAGGCAATTTGTATCTTGATGATTTCTCATTTCTTTGAAGCAGAACAGTCATGTGAACTGTAAATTTTCTTGAGCAAAATAAACGGAAGTAGGAGGAGGTTTTGATGTCTGCCTCAATGAGTTACTTAGAATACAAATGAGAAAAACCATTCCAACCCAGAAAGCTACTTTCACGTTCCGCTATTAGCTTCTAGGCATAGCGGGGTTGAGCGGATATATGCATTACACAAAGCTCAGTATATGGATGGTCTTAAATGAAGTTCCCTTTAGCTTGTAGAACAGGACTCTGATTGGAAGGAAACAATGCCTCTGCCTGAAAGAGGAGTCTATTTAGTCATTCACATACAAAACGCACATGCCATTTTCCAGCCAACATTGACAAGCCAGCTAAAGTGGAGGAACTCAGGCAGATGGCAGAGTGAGAGAACAGTGCAGACACCAAGGAGGCCTGCCACTTTATCTGCCCTTATGCTGAAAGTCACTGCAGCAACTTAACCTGAATTCATCAGCTTGGGTGAGCTGAATCCATCCCTTGACTTTTGCTCTCAGATCCATTCATTCTCTGCCCTTCTCTCCTTGGTTGTGTATTGGAAGATACTGCATTTCCCAGGTTGTCTTGCTTTCAGCTTTTAGATGGATTTAGCTAATGCAAGGCTCTATGTGGAAGCCTGGAGAACCAGAAGGGAAAAAGTCAAAATACCTACCCACCTGCTCTGGTTCAGGTGGCAGCCCCAGTGATGGCTGCAATACCTGTGTGGCTCCAGTTCCTGGAAGATTGTTCACTCCTTCCACGGTCTCAGTTCTCATCAGAAAGGCCCACCAGGGACCTTGAGCTGTGATACAGCCACTTCCTACTTTTCTCGCTCCAGCCCTAGGCTGATAATGGCTCTCTTACTTTTGATAAATGTAGAGTTGCTTCATAGTACTGATCAGTTCCCTAGTTATTCTATCATCTGAGCCCTTTGTACTGGATTCCTTTGGTTTCAAATACTTAAAAGCTCTCTTTTTACTGATATAGAAGACCATCTTTTGTGCTATAGGATATTTGGAGAGGACACACTGCTCTACTTTAGTCCAAATATTTTAATGCATAACTTCTTTAAACCAATCTGGTCAGGCAGTGAAAAAAACAAAGATTTGTTTAAAAATATATCTTCACCACCAGTTGCTGCCTTGCCTCTGCACACACACAACACCCATATATATAACTCTGAAGAACTTACCCCAGTATGACAGTTCTGGGATGGCTATAGTTAACACATTTTTTGTATTATTATTTAGCTTTCACATGTTTATGGATTATTAAATGTATGTCAGGAAAGAAACAACCTTCAAGCTCCACTCTTGAAGAAGGTGTAGTAAGAGACAGAATTACAGATTTAATTGTTTATACCTCACCACTTTGAATATATTATTCCATTGTCTTTAATTCATTGTTCTGTATTCATCTGTGCAGTGGGGATAGTAAGGGTATTTTTTCCCCATCAGATTGTTATGAACATTAAATGAAAGATACTTAAAATACTACCCAGCCCACAGCAACCACTCAAAAATATTAGCTCTTATTGTTGACTGAAAGTCTTTTTCAATCGAATTCCTTTGTGAGAATATGTCTTTTAGTCTCTGGTAGCTTAGAATTTTTCTTGTTTTTGATTTTCTTTTTTTTTTTTTTAAGTTCTCTAATTTGTCTCATTTTATTTTTATTTTTTTTTCAATTATTTTTATTAGTTGGTGGCTAATTACTTCACAACATTGCAGTGGGTTTTGTCATACATTGACATGAATCAGCCATGGATTTACACGTATTCCCCATCCCGATCCCCCCTCCCACATCCCTCTCCACCCGATTCCTCTGGGTCTTCCCAGTGCACCAGGCCTGAGCACTTGTCTCATGCATCCCACCTGGGCTGGTGATCTGTTTCACCATAGATAATATACATGCTGTTCTTTTGAAACATCCCACCCTCGCCTTCTCCCACAGAGTCCAAAAGTCTGTTCTGTACTTCTGTGTCTCCTTTTCTGTTTTGCATATAGGATTATCATTACCATCTTTCTAATTGTTTTTGATTTTCTGAAGTTTTATTACAATGATTCTTTTAGACATGAATTTGTTTTTGTTTGTCCTCAGTGGATCTTGGGATGCTCTTTAAGTCTTAGGATGCCTTAGGTGATTGTTTTTTTTTTTCAATTCTGGAAAATCTTAGCCATTTTCTCTTACAACTTTAGGTCTCCCACATTCACTTTACTTTATCCTAGAACTCCTATCAAGCATATATTAGACCCCATCTTCCTGTTTTACATGCCTCAACTCCTCTTGTTTTTCTCTTCCACACTCTAGGTCAGTTCCTTAGATCTGTGTTCTAATATATACATTATTTTTCTGTATGTATTTGTACTGTTGTTCAACAAGCTAATTGATTTTTAAAAATTGTGATAATTTTATGATGATCATTTAAAGATTTCCATTGTATCCTTTCTCCTTTTGCGAATCTGTTTTTTATACTGTTTTGTGCTTGCTTTATCTCTTTTCACTTTACCTATGTAAACATTTAAAAAATAATTATTTAAAACCTCTTTTAGACAGGTCCATTATTTCTTGTTCTTAATGTACAAATTTTTCTTTATGTTGCACAATCTTATTCTCCATCCCAGTAATTCACTTCCTTCCATGGAATCATCATCGGGTGCTCATCTTTAGCTGAGATTTAATTCCCCAGTTTCCTGAACTGTGGGATTCTCCTAATTGGGTTAGGCTGGCTTTGCCTCTTCTGAGAATTCATGGATTTCAGTTATTCAAGGTCCATTTTTTTGTTAATTTCTCATTTAGGAACACACTGATGACATGAATTTGGACCTGCTCATTCATGTGATAATGGGTTTGAACTTACTGGGTTATTTTCTTCTAGACTCAATCCTGCATATAAGGCAAGCTTCCTTGCTCCTTCCCCCACCTGGCAGGGATGGTGTCTGCCTGTCCCTGTGAATGCTGACTTGTTGCAGATATTGAAACTCTAGTTCCGTGTGTGACTAGCATCTGTGCCCTACACTACCTTCTCTGCACAGGCATCCAAACCCCCAAATGCAGCTACTAGAACCTGTACCTGCTTCTCATAAGACCCTAACACATTTTCACTTAAGCCCCTTATCTTCTTTGATTTTATGTTTGCATTTCTGAAAGTGAGTATTTCTGTCTTCTGGTTTTTAATTTGCATGTATGCACCTTTTACTTTCTTATATAATATTTTATGAATTCAGAATCTATTTCGGAGTGGAGAGTCCTTTCCTCAGTTTTATTCCCTATATTGACTGCAATGAAAGAAAAAGTGCTTGGTGATTACAGAAAGATTCTTTCATAGAGTGTCGCCTATGCAGTCTCAGAACCACCTGAAAGAGGGTGGGGAGATAGTCCACTACCAGACAGAAGAGCCTGCTACCCTTAGCTGATCATAAATCTGTACGGAGTTCATGAAATGATGCAAAGGATTTATTTTCTCATCAATAATGAATTCATTTGGCATGCTTTTGGCTGGAGGTAACAGAAAATTCAACTAAAATTGGCTTAAACACTAAGAAAGACTTATTCTCTTATCAATGTTAGAACTAAAAATGGGGCCATTTCAGAGTGGGTGAACTCAGTGGCTTGACTTCATTATTGCTCCAGCTTAAATTCTTCTTATATTTCTTGCTTTCTCCGCATGGTCATGAGATGACAGCAACAGTCCCCAGCATGTCCACCTAAATATATACCAAGATGGAGGAAATGGAAGAAGGGAACTTATTTCTTCCAAAGATCTCTCTTTTTAAAAGAAAGGAAGAATTTCTAGACGTCCTTGTGGTGTAACCCTCATCTCTAATTAGCTAGAAATATGTTGTAGGCTTCTTCTCAAACCAATCACTGGCAAGGGAAATAGACTTACCCCAAAGGGCAGACATCACGTTAGACTGACTTTGAGGTTGGTATGAGTCCAGGCATCCCTGAAGTACAGGTCTTCCTCACAACTGAACAGTATCAGAAATTTCTTACCTTGGAGATCAGGAAATAGCTCTCGGGCAAGGTCAGGTGCTCAGAGTCGACATTAAGTCCAGATCTGGGCTCTTTTCCTCCTGTGTTTGCCGATTCTGTTTCCTGTCCCAATCCCAGCCCTGCTAAGGCACAAGCAGCCTTTGACACCACCACTGTTTCTGTCTCTGCCCTGTAAGACTGATGGTGAAACCTCATAATCAGTGCTACCTTACAGCCTATGGAAAGCCTAGACGTTTTAACATCTTCACACCGAACCATACATGGGCTAAATAGGGTCCATACTCATCCACGTCCTGCTGTAGAAATTCATCTTTCAGAAGTCCATGGCATTGTCTAGAGGTGCACGCATGGGCATCATCGGATGGGGACAGCATAAAGTCTCATGGCATAGGGGAATGCTACCGCTGTGGGAAAATTAGCTGGTGATGTACTGGTAGGACATGAACAGGGCTTCCATGTGGTGCAAACTAGAGTCCCAGCTGGAAAAGGCTGCATGGCCTGCATTATGAGTAATGCCTCCAAGACACTGTGGATCATGGACCTTTTAGCATGTTTCCTTTACAGCTATCCTCCTCTTGGTTCAATCACTGGACATGTCCTGGGTTATGAGACAGTGCCTTCTAGAACAAGTGCCCTACAGTGAGGTCACTTGTATTTATCAGTCACCTCACTTAATTTCTCCACCTCCAGACCCACCGCCACACCTTGTTTATCCCTCCACACAAAAACTATCCCTTCTTTTATTTCCTTCTAGACTTCAGGGGACCATACATCCAGAGCACAAATCATAAGCCATAGGAAAAACTGTTTCTCTTTCAACGAGTGCAGGAAAAACTCCCTTTAACATTGTCTGTATGATAAGAGAAATCATTTGTTTTTCTCCTAGAGTGTAGACTAGGGAGGTGAGTGCCCTGTTAAAGTGGGATGAATGCTTCTAATACAAAAAAGTGAAAAATATAAATGAGTTAAGTTTTTAGAATAAAATTGCACATTTGTATCCTGTTAAATAAATAAATTCTTCTGTTGCCAGTATTGATTGCTTTGCAAAATATGGCCTTAATCTTTTTTATATTTAAAAAAAAATAGTTTAAAAAAACTCATGAGCAGTGAGGCAGTAAGATATAATGGTATAAATAAACACCTGCCTCATCTCACATAGGTCTGTATAGTCAAAGCTATGGTTTTTCCAGTAATCGTATACGGATGTGAGAGTTGGACCACAAAGAAGGCTGAGCAATGAAGGATGGATGGTTTCAAACTTTGGAGGTGGAGAAGACTGAGCATCCCTTGGACAGCATGGAGATCAAACCAGTCAATCCTAAAGGAAATCAATCCTGTCGATCCTAAAGGAAATTCATTGTAAGAACTGATGCTGAAGCTGAAGCTCCAGTACTGTGTCCACCTGATGTGAAGAGCTGGCTCATTGGCAAAGACCTTGATGCCGGGAAAGATTGAAGGCAGGAGGAGAAGGGGATGACACACGATGACATGGTTGGATGGCATTACCAACTCGATGGACATGAGTTTGAGCAAACTCTGGGAGATGGTGAAGGACAGGGAGGCCTGATATGCTGCAGTCCATGGGTTACAAAGATTCAGACATGACTTAACCAACTGAACAGCAACAACATGTACATATGACTCCGGCCTAATTAAACTGAATCTCCTTAGCCCAATAGGGATAGAAAGAAAGAAATGAGGTTTTTAAGGAGATAAGTCCCTCTCATAATATTTTTCTATAAGTCTTTTAAGCGTTTAACCATTGCTTAACAATGGTAAGACACCTGCGCAACAGCTATTAAGAGGGAGAGAAGGTGGATTTGAAGGAAAGATGCCAGAGTATTAGACGAAAGTGTCCACAAGGACACTTTGTGTTGAGTCCACATCTATAGAGAGCTGGAAAACACATACCACAGCTTACACTCAACGGACAGGAGCCCACACTTTACAACCTAATTCGTGGTCAGTCCCATAGGAAGGTAGTCTGTTTCCCTTCATTCTCTAGAACAATGTCTCTCAATCTTGGTTTTGACCACACCTAAACATCTAAACTCTGAAAGACTTAAACTTTTTGAAAGTTCAAACTAAATTAAATATTATGATTAAAAACATAACAAAGCAGTGATAATTTTAGAATCCAGTCTTTAAATATACCATAACTTCCTTCAAGGTACAAATATACCGAATTATCCTCTACCACCTTTGAAAACTCACTGTTGTGAAATAACATCCTCACTCCTTTGCTCTCTGAAATGATGCCTTTAGGGGACTGTTTGTTTCACTTTGATCCCTATTAAATACAAATAACCTCCAAGAATGGTGAAACATATAACCTCATCAGTCACTAAAATTAAGTGAATAAATGTCAGATCTCTTCTTATTGGAAATCACAGAATTCATTTAATAGTACTACAAATCTGCTGGTACCTAAAACTCCCTGTTTTATAGCTGCCTTTGTGTTTAACCTAACACAGAAGCTGTTTTGTGTGTGTGTGTGTGTGTGTGTGTGCCCATGCTTACATTCGATACCACTGGTTTCTCCCGTTTAAAAATCACTTCAAACTTATACCTTGACAGATGGAAGGAATAATGGTGGGGAGGTAAGTCAGGGGAGATGGAGACTGGAAAAGAAGGAACTGCTGAGGAGGAAAAGGGGCAAAACCAGCAAGGCTAAATAATGTTGCCCCTTCTCCGTGGCAGATTGAAACTGACTCACAGGAAAAAAAAATGGAATTATTTGTTTAAATTGTGCTTTTTTCATTCTTAAAATGAAATAGAGTGGCTTCGAGTTAGGGCAAGATGGTGTAGAAGAGTTTCTCCTTGCTCCTCCCCACCCGATAGAAATATAAACCCTGGAAATAGCACAAGCTTGTAAGAGGAAGGTGAGATGGTTTTCTCAGGACTTAGGAACAAAATGATTGCAGGGTGTCCCCTGACAGGGGCAGATGACCCAGACCCGTTGTATCCTAATCCCTGACCTAACAAGAGAATGCAGCTCAGGTGGCATTCTTCTTCCCTCAGGTGGAAAACGAGTGCTGCTGACAACATCAGCATAAACTGAGCAGACCAAAGTAACACCACAGAGGCTCTGAAAATTAAACTGCCATTGAAACCACAACCCACAAAGTCACCCAAGACTGTCTATGACACCTAAATGGATGACTGCCTGTTAAAATGGAAGATTTCGATGGGACCCAGAGTTCTATCATAATAGACAAAATGAAATAAATGGGAAAAAAATGAAAACAAATAGGCGAAATGTCCACATTACAGCTTGAAATCATGTCATCCCGGTTCAGTTCAGTTCAGTTCAGTTGCTCAGTCGTGTCTGACTCTTTGCGACCCCGTGGATTGCAGCATGCCAGGTTTCCCTGTCCATCACCAATTCCTGGAGCCTACTCAAACTCATGTCCATCATGTCAGTGATACCATCCAACCATCTCATCCTCTGTTGTCCCCTTCTCCTCCTGCCTTCAATCTTTCCCAGCATCAGGGTCTTTTCTAATGAGTCAACTCTTTGCATCAGGTGATCAAAGTATTGAAGTTTCAGCCTCAGCATCAGTCCTTCCAATGAATATTCAGGACTGATTTCCTGTAGGATTGATTGGTTGGATCTCCTTGCAGTCCAAGGGACTCTCAAGAGTCTTCTCCAACACCACAGTTCAAAAGCATCAATTCTTTGGCACACAGCTTTCTTTATAGTCCAACTCTCACATCCATACATGACTACTGGAAAAACCATAGCTTTGACTGGACAGACCTTTCTTGGTAAAGTAATGTCTCTGCTTTTTAGTATGCTGTCTAGGTTGATCATAACTTTTCTTCCAAGGAGCAAGCATCTTTTAATTTCATGGCTGCAGTCACCATCTGCAGTGATTTTGGAGCCTCCAAAATTAAAGTCTCTCACTGTTTCCATTGTCCCAAGAACCAGGAAAATCACAACTTGAATGAGAGAAGGTAAGCAGCAGATGGCAACATCCATGGAAATAAATCAGAATTGAAATTATCTGACCAGAATTTTAGAGCAGTCATCATAAAAATGTTTCAGCAATTGATTATAAGTTCTCTTGTAATAAATGGAAAAATAGAAAGTTTCAGCAGGGAAATAAAATTATTTTAAAAATGGAGATGATAGAACTTGAGGATACAGCAGCACCAATGAATCATTCACTGGATGAGCTCAAGAGAAGAGTAGAGATGACACAGGATAAAAGTGGTGAACTTGAGGACACAGGAGGACTCAGCCAATCTGCATGAGAGAGAAACTAAACTGGAAAAAACAGTAAGGCATATTGTATAGGGATTGCTCTATGTCATTTGTTACAATTACATGTGAACCTACAATTACATCAATAAAAACTTCGTTAAAAAAGGAAAGAGCTTTTTATTATCCTATTAATAATTGAAATTTTAACTACTGTATTTTACTCTCTCCTGTAAAAACAGCATCTTTTATGAGAAACAAGCCATCAGCACAGACCAGCTGGCCCAGAGCAGAACATAATGCACTCTGTTAACAAGAACTCCGACTATAGGCAAGTCACCATTTGCATAGATATTGAAAAATACATTTCAGAGCTTAGAAGATCGACTTTTCTTGTTTAACAGTTCCACAGAGGGGCAGCTCCAGACTTTCTATAGAGCAGACCCTCCTTAGAGACCACTTTTGTTCATTTTATAAATTGGGGCGAGTCAAGCTACTAAAAGACGACTACATCAGAATATGAATTCTTTTCTCCCATCTGCTGTTGTGTTGACCCTGAAACATGCAAGGCAGAAGTTCTTGGTTCTGTGGTCCTAAATCTTCCCTCCAGTGGTATCCAGAGATCTATCTACCATCTCCAACCAAGCTTTTGTCAGAAATAAAGTTGACATTTTGATCTTTAATTCCCAAGGATTTCTGAACTTAGGTAAGAAGAAGGGGCTTGAGGTCAGCCTTATGATTGGAAAGTGGAGCAACCACTGCCATTGGCCAGCATTACTGTGGACTGTCTCTACACAGCAAACACTTGGAAAAAATGGCATATGGGGAAGGGATAGAGTAAATGCAGTTCACAGAACAACTATCGAAGCTCCTGCCATTGATCTCGATTTCGTGTAGCATTGTCCTTTTCAGTTTCATTGATGATAATGAAAAATGTTTTGATATTTCCAGTCAAATTTAAGTTGGAGGAAGGTATATTTCATGTAGAGTGAATAGCATGTTTAAAAATTCAGAATCAATTTCCCAGACTCTATTTAGGATTTAAAAGAGTTCTAAATGGAATTTAATGGTGGTAGTGGTATTAATATGGGGGCAGAGGCAAAGAGTAACAGAATCATCAGGGCCTACATGGCTGAGGATGTAGGGTCTGGACCATGTAAGGCCTTGTGTGGGGACCAAAGAACATGATCCTTACCTTGGAGTTGACAGGGAACTGATGATACTTACTTTCCTCTTATTTGAGAGGAAGAAAAGAGAATTTTAATTTGAATCTCTCCTCAAGGTTTAGCGATTTGCTTCCCAAATATGCACTAGACTTATGATAATGCCCACATCCATTCCATGCCTCTCAGGGAGTTAGAACATTGGTTTTCAAGTTCCGGTGAGTTTAGGAATTAGCTGAATTCTCTGTTAATCATGCCGATCCCTGGACCCCACCCTTGGTTGAGTTGCTCTTGAGTGGATTCTGGGAAACTGGGTTAATTCTGAAGACCCAGGTCTTTGGCTTATACTTTGAAGAGGACTGCGTGTGATAACAGTGTTAACAAAGCTCCGCTTACTCCTGTCCTATGAACAAGAATATGAATGTACTTTCAAATGGAATTAACAACTTTGGCCATAGTCTCCACTGCTGCTGCTGCTAAGTCGCTTCAGTCGTGTCTGACTCTGTTCGACCCCATAGACGGCAGCCCACCAGGCTCCCCCGTCCGGTCCCTGGGATTCTCCAGGCAAGAACACTGGAGTGGGTTGCCATTTCCTTCTCCAATGCATGAAAGTGAAAAGTAAAAGTGAAGTCGCTCAGCCATGTCCGATTCTTAGCCACCCCATGGACTGCAGCCTACCAGGCTCCTCCGTCCAGGGGGTTTTCAAGGCAAGAGTACTGGAGTTGGGTGCCATTGACTTCTCCAGTAGTCTCCACTAGAGGGTGGTAAATCAAAATTTTGAGTTTTGAACAGAACTTGTTTAAATTGTGTGATTTTTTTTTCTTTTTTCTTATTTTTAATTGGAGCATAATTGCTTTACAGTCTTGTGTTGGTTTCTGCCCTACAACAATGCAAATCAGCCTTAAGTGTATACACACACACAGACATATATATATATCTCCCCTCATCAATCTCCCTCTGTCCTCACCCCCATCCCACCCCTCTCGGTCATCACAAAGCATGGAGCTGAGCTCCTTGTGCTATATAGCAGCTTCCCACTAGCTGTCTGTCTTACACTTGGTCGTATATATATGTCAGTCTTTTTTTTTGTTTTTTTGAGAATCAGAGTTTAAAACATTTTTTAATGTGGATTTTTTTTTCTACATGGAAATGTTAAAAGAAAAAGATTTCTTTGGGAAACTGTTTTGCCTTCTTTTTTTCCCGCTAGTGTAATCAAATGACTTGCTCAGATTAAAATATTTCCTCAGTTGCTACCTAGTTGTCATTCTGAGTGATGCAGTTATAGGATGTTAGTGTTAATACTTCCTGTTTTACAGATGAGGGACATAAGCCCCCAAAAGAAACTAGATCAAAGCCTCTACAACTGTAGTAGCGTTAGGAATAGAACTCAGGTGACCTGACCATCAATTCAACATCATTTTCTAAAAACCATCTTATAAAAAGTTTAATTTTGGGAATGCTGAGGATGGAGAAGGGAATACTGCATTATCAAATTTTAGTTCCTTTAGCTATAATTCCAGTAAGAGTCAGAATTTGAGATATTCATTTGAAGCAGCCTTGGGAGCTGTATGAAGTAACCTTGCTTTATGACTTTATAAATCTGGTGTCTCCTCTGTGGATGAGGCTCCCCACTTCTCTTTTTCTTTTTTTCCCACTGAATTAGACCAGTTCTAACTCATGGATTTGTCTCTTCATCCTGTGTACATGGTTTTATTGTTCTTTGTTAAATGGTGGCAACATAGCTTCAAAGTCAGGACAACATGAATTAAGATTTAAAAAAATAGCAAGTAAGCCTCGTCAAATAAGGGAAATAGATATAAATGTTCCAGTAATTCAGCCAGTTTATATTTTAAATGGTCTTGGCTTTGATAAAGAAATAATGTGAAAAACCTATGATTTTTTTTTTTCTGACGCGAGGCATTTGCTTCACTGAATGGCTTAGTGTCTGGTGAAGCCACGTGCTTGCTTTTTGGCGTGTTTCTCACCCCCAAGACCTGCTAAAAGGAAAACTGGCCTTTTCATAGAAGGATAAGGACCACTTTCCTAGTATTTGACCAGCCCAACAATGGTATTAATCCCATGAGGAAATGGCAGTAGTGCTATTTCTTTGTTGTGATGGAAGTAATTTCCTAAGAGACTTAGAATTGGGGTATAGGAAGGAGTCACTAGGCAGTAACCTAACATCTCCCCCTTTTTAATGGGAAATCACCAGTCGTTTTATTAAAATGGTATCTCCCAAGCATCCCACTTACATTAAAGCATAGGTCATAAAACCCTAAATTCGCAAAGTGTAAGCCTTACTTTATAACAAAGTCTAAATTCGCCAAGCTCCTAGTAAGTGTCAGGCAGTGGGCTAAGAGTTTCATCCATCAAATCTTATCTGTCCCTCATAACAACCTTATGAAGTAGGTGCTCTCATTATCCTCATCTTACAGATGATGAAACTGAGACGCACATGGACTCAGGAATTTATATATGTATATAAAACTAGAAGTCGATGAGTCTTTACCTAAATCCAGACAGTCAGAGTACAAGTGCTTGCACATCACCAGTCTGCTCTCCCATGCTGAATATATACACAGCCCTTGGGATGGCAATACAGAGAGAAGTGTATCCAGTGAATGCTCATGTGTAGAACCCCATTTAAGGTTGAAACATGATATGTATGTATCCTCTCGTTAAGGTTAAGGTGTTCTTAGTAGGGGAAATAAAGGTTAGGTTAAGGTGTTCTTAGCAGGGGAAATAAGGGTTAATTATTGGCCACACCTTCCCTGGTGGCTCAGAAGGTAAAGAATGGGCCTGCAATGCAGGAGACCTGGTCCGTCCCTGGGTCCGGAAAATTCCCCTGGAGAAGGAAATGGCAACCCACTTTAGTATTCTTGCCCAGAGAATTCCATGAACAGAGGTGCCTGGTGGGCTATAGTCCATGACATTGCAAAGAGCTGGACGTAATGGAGCAACCAACTCTTTCTTTCTTTCACAACCAGTAGGAATAGCCTGCAAAAGCTGAGACAGGGTTAATGTCTAGGATAAAATTCAAGCCAGACTGGATTTTCATGCTCTATTTACTGTAGCAGACTGGAATCCTTCCTTCAGAAACTCTAAAAACAGGAAGAATAAATAGCAAATATGTTAGAAGGAGCAGAACCTAGACATGTGGTGCATATTCACATTAGAGACAGGTGTTATTTCAGATATATCTTAGGTTACATTTCTGGGGCATGAAGGCATATGCCTCAATTCACAAGAGTTTAAAGCTCTATCTTTACAAAATTATCCAGAGTGCTCACTGAAATGTGCAGGACGGAAAAGAAAAGCACTAAAAGGAAAGAGAAACACAAAAATTTCTACTCCAAGGGGGCAGTGATGTATTTGGGCTAGTTGTGTACTGGGTGGTCAGTGTATCACAGGTGGCTTCTGAGATGATGCAAGATGGTACACGAACACATTTTTACAAAGAAATGTTAATACTTACATATTAAATGAGTGTGTGTATGTGTGTGTGGGGGAATCTGGCATTTTAAAGCCAGTGATTTTTATGGATATTTCTTAGGACAAGTCTGGGTTTTAAGGAGTGAGCAATCTTAAATTTGATTAGAACAAAAATACTAAGTAAATAATATTAATAGTGATAGATTAATAGTGATAGAATTTTGAAGGTGTTTGTAAGAGAGATTGAAGTTGGGAAACTTTAGTATGGCAGAATCAGTGTATCATAAAGGTTTTAGATATGTGGGCCCAAATTCTGGTTCTGATATGGACCAACCATATGACCAGGAGTAAACCATTTCACACGTATAATTCAGAGTAGCTTTGACTGTAAAATGTGAGGTTTAGACCAGATCAGAAAGGCCCTTCCAGGGACCGTGGACCCATAAAAGACCTTGGTATTGCCATGAAGGATCTGAGAACTCATGTACTCAGCACTGACTTAGACTGAGTCAGAACATCCTAATGGTAAGCATATGACTGGTTTACAAAAACATAAAAATGCTGTCATGATTAATCATGAGTTTAATTAACTTGAACTAATTCAATGAAAGTGCTACTGAATGCATACGTACTTGAACTAAATGTACATTCTCCAACAGACAGATACTACAAGTACAGTTGATATTTTTTATGTCGTCACACATCCATGCAGATTTTCCCTGTTAATATAGTTTAAACTTCCACACTGTGGAAGAATTACAGCTGTTCACACCACAGGGAGGTGACTCAAGAGATCACAAATAGAAGCTCATTAGTCCCCCTGTTACATGATAGTGCTGAGGGGAAAATACCCTCTCTTGATCTTTTACCTGACCTAAAATATCTGCACACAGAAGAGACATACTTACTCTAGTGACCTTATGTACCTAGGCCAATTTCAAAGAAGTAGATTTGTAGATAACTCTTTTTGATGGAAATTACCTTAATGATAACAGTGGTAATAATGATTAAATTGCACCTGTGTATTTAGTATGTAATGTGTGTGTGTGTATACATCAGATGTTGTGCTTGATACATTATGCATCTTTAATCTTTCAGTGTATGAATACCCTTAATTTGTTGTTTTTACTTTCAGTGTATGAATACCACTAATTTGTTTTACATTACTTTGCTGACAAAGGTCCATCTAGTCAGAGTGATGGTTTTTCCAGTAGTCATGTGTGGATGTGAGGGTTGGACTATAAGGAAAGCTGAATGCAAAAGAATTGATGCTTTTGAACTGTGGTGTTGGAGAAGACTTTTGAGAGTCCCTTGAACTGCAAGGAGGTCAATCCTAAAGGAAATCAGTCCTGAATGTTCATTGGAAGGACTGGTGCTGAAGCTGAAGTTCCAATACTTTGGCCACCTGATGTAAAGAACTCATTTGAAAAGACCCTGATGCTGGGAAAGATTGAAGGCAGGAGGAGAAGGGGATGACAGAGGATGAGATGGTTGGATGGCATCACTGACTCTGTGGACATGAGTTTGAGCAGGCTCTGGGAGTTGGTGATGGACAGGGTAGCCTGGCGTGCTGCAGTCCATGGGGTCACAAAGAGTCAGATACAACTGAGCAACTGAACTGAAGTGAATTTGTTGTTGAAGTCTGATAGGTTGAGGTTTTTGCCCAAAGCTACAAATCCATAAGGTCCCAGTACCAGGATTCAGATCCAGAACTTTTTGGTTCTAAATGTCACCTATTTCTACTATGCTACCCTGTTTTCTGATATAATGAAAGTGGAGAACTCTAAACAGACACATAGGCATAGGAAAAAGATAAGTCAGCAGAATTTTCTTTGAAGAAAGATAAAGGCTCTGAGGTTAAAAGAAAAGACGAAGTAATCATATAAGACTCATTGGTGGGTCATGTTAGGATTAGGCCAGAATTGAGACCGAGTATTAAATTTTCACAGCTAAGGTCCCATTACTGAATCTCCTGCCAGTTATTGAAAAGGCTTTCTCAAAAGTCAAGCTACTGAGATAATGACAGGATTCTGACGGCCATCCCCATACTTACAGAACTGTTCAGACTTATTTTTTCTGCAATGTCAATTGACATCATCCAACAACCTGGCAGTTTGAGGGACTGGACTGATATTGAAAGCTTTTGACTGATTGCTTGAATCAAACATTGTAATCATAGTATTTCCACAGTTGTTCTCCTATGTCAAGGAAATACCTGCGAGACAAGCCCAGTGGAAACAGAGTTAAATAATATTCTGGGGACATGATCATCTGCAGAATAGTGGAACATGGTTTGCTTGCACTCCAGCTATGGTGAATGGAAAATAAAAGAGACTCATTCATCCATTTATTCAAAATACATTTTGAAGAGTTCCTATCATGTAGAGGTTACTAATTACTAAAGAATGCCAGTGAATGATATAGGAATCAGAGTCAGAGAAGTCCAAATCTTTATCCCTAACCTATTGTCAAGACTGATTTTATGATTCAAAGCGCATGATTCCTTCTGGCCAATGTTGTCTATGTTTAACAATCATTTACGGTACCTTAGTTATTAGAACACAGGATGAAGAGCCAGGAAGGAGTGATCAAATCCTAATGTTCCTGCTTACCAGATATGGGACCTTGGATAAATCAAAGAAGCTCTCTGGGATTCAGCATGTATGGAAATAAGAATATTTCAAGTCAAAGAAAAATCTAAATAATGATCCTTTCCCCCGTCTTATAAAGAAAATTTCCTCTCCTCCAAATCTACATGAGAGAATCCCAGGGTTCGGGGAGGCTCATGAAGTATCATCACTCCAAGATGTATGCAATCAAGCTATTATCTGGTATCCTAGCGGAGTTTTGGGCTTCCCTGGTGGCTGAGACAGTAGAGTCTGTCTGCAGTGCAGGAGACCAGTGTTTAGTCCCTTGGTCCGGAAGATCCACTGGAGAAGGGAATGGCTACCCACCCCAGTATTCTTTCCTGGACAATTCCATGGACAGTGGAGCCTGGTGGACTACAGTCCATGAAGTTGCAAAGAGTCAGACACAGACTGAACAACTTACACACACAGCAGGGTCTCATGTGGGCAGAAAGCAAAAAATCTTTTCCTGTTACCCATGCAATTCCAAGAATCGCCACTTGGTGGTGCCAGATGGCTTATGCTTGTTTATTTTCAACTGGAAAAACTTCCAGGAACAACATTTTTTTTTTCCCTTCTATATTTACAAGGTTACCAGGGAGTTCTCTCTTCTTTGCTGTTTATAAATATTTTCAGTCAGGGTTTAATCCATAAAAAGATACTGAATGGGAAATCTGAAAATCTTGAGAGGGTAGTAAACGGAGGAGAAAATAAAGGAGAAAGGAAATAAGGAGAAAAGTAGAGGGAGGGAACAAATGTGATACCCAGCAAAGTGTCACAAACCTCAGATTCAGAAAGAAACTCAAGTAATTGGTTTTTTAAAAAACATTTGGCTGCATCGGGTCTTAGTTGTGGCAGAGGAGACCTTCGTTGCGGCTCACAGGATTCTCTCTAGTTGTGGAACGGGCTCAAGTGCCCTGTAGCGTGTGGGATCTTAGTCCCCCCACCAGGGATTGAACTCACATACCGCCCCCACCATTGGAATTGCCTTTCATCATAAGTTAAAGAGGTGGTATGGCCACCCTTGGGCTTTTGTTGGTGGCTTAGTGGTAAAGAATTCCAGCTGCCAATACAGGAGATGTGGGTTGAACTTTGGGTCGGGAAGATTCCCCTGGAGAAAGAAATGGCAACTCACTCCAGTATTCTTGCCTGAGAAATCTCATGGACAGCGGAACTTGGTTGTTTATGGTCCAGTTCAGTTCATTTCAGTTGCTCAGTTGTGTCTGACTCTTTGCAGCCCCATGGTAGCTATCGTCCATGGGGTCGCAAAAGGGTCAGACACGACTTAAGGAGTTAAACAACAAGAACAACAATGGTTGCTCACAGCTTCAACTCTCTCATCTATAAAATGAAGATACTGATTCCTTATCTGCCTGGAGGAAAGCGGGGCATGCTGGCTTAGGCTAGCTTCCAGCTCCAGGACCTCAGGTTTCTGTTAAAGGGACTGATCAAATTGACACCCTGTTTACCTATTAGGATCCTTTCTCTCCCCACAGGAGGAAGATTCTAAGCAGAGTGAGTTTATCTGCCCAAGGTGACAGTCACATGTTCAAGTTCAGAGACTCATCATAAATCCCGTGTGCACTGTTGAGCCACTCACCTGAGCCATCTAACGTTCCTTGTGACCTAAGACAACGGCCTTCTAGATAGCCTCCCCTCTCCCTCCCTTTCTCTCCAACTGCCTGTGTAAACTAAATCGTGCACTGTTCTTCAAATCTTTCAGTGGTTACCCTTTGCATTGAGTAAAATCAAAACTCCTTCCTGTGGATGCCAAGGTCCTCCATGATCTGGTGTCTCCCTGCCTGTGGCATACAATGCTGGTTGGCTATCCAGTGCTGTTGTCACTGGGCTCTTCTTTCTTATGAGCAGAAATCTGATGCTATCAGTGACCGCATGAGCTCATCACGAACTCTCAACTCTCTGGACTCATGTGAATTAGGAGTAGCCAGACAACCCATTTATGGATAATGAAATATAAGGGGAAGACTTCTGGTGAAGTCTTTCTGGGAAAGCTTTTTCCCCCCATCATTTTAGAAAAGGACAAATTCAGCATGTATGTGTCTTTCACCCTTACCCATTTTCTTCCTACATTAATTAGGAATGGAATGCCCGCAGGGAGAGTGACTATTTCAAGATCATGAGGATACATGCTCCATATAGAGAAGCAAAAGATAAAAGTATTGAGGCCCTGGTAGCATGGAATGTGATACCAGCTTGTACCACCTACCTCTTCCTAACATGATAAAAATACATGTATATTCAGTTAAGTGACTGTTGTCCGATTTTTGTTCCAAGTTGCAAAAACTATGTAATGTTCTGTCTCTCTGATTTTATTTTTTATGTTACTACTCATCCCACTTTGTACAGATGTGCTCTGCTGTGCAGCCCAGATCTTCCCTTTCAAACAGAAAAATCTCTTTTTCTACATTTTAGGAAGATTGTTAAGTGACAGCATTTACCTCTTAGACTTGACCGTAACTCTGTGTAGGTTTTTATTGGCAGCATTTATATTTTGTCAGGGGCTTCCCTCATAGCTCAGTTGGTAAAGAATCCACCTGCATTGCAGGAGACCCCAGTTTGATTCCTGGGTCCAGGAGATCCACTGGAGAAGGGATAGGCTTCACACTTCAGTATTTTGGGCTTCCCTTGTGGCTCAGCTGGTAAAGAATCTGCCTGCAATGCATGAGACCTGGGTTCGATCCCTGGGTTGGGAAGATCCCCTGGAGAAGGGAAATGCTGCCCACTCCAGTATTCTGCCCCGGAGAATTCCATGGACTACAGTCCAAGGGGTCACAAAGAATCGGACACAACTGAGTGACTTTCACTTTCACTTTTCATGTTTTGTTAATCCTATTGCATTTTAATCACCATCTAAGAATCTTCTTAGGGAGTGTAACTTTCAAAGGACCTGTGTCTCCTCCAGGCTCAAGCAATAAATTCTCCCTGTGCTTGTCTGGAGCCTCTTACCTTTCTGTGAGGAGTGTGGAGCCTAGGTTTCAGAAAGTGGAGACACAAGATCGCTGAGTCATCACATGGGGTACAGCAGCCTGAGGAAGTGCTTGATCTACAGCAGATTTTGTGTCATCAAGAGATACATTTTTTTTTTTTTTTAAGAGATACATTTTTATGTGTTAACCACTGAGGTTTGGGAGTTATTACCAATACCTAAAGCTAGCCTGCCCTACCCAGGGCTTGGACCACACAGATGCAACAAAACCTTTCCAGTATTCATTTTGAAATGCCTTTTGCTCATCAAGATAAAAAGAATGTGATTGTTCTCTTATTAGCCACCTGTAGACTCCCCCTGACCCCTTGAGTTAAAAATCACAAGACAGAAGTTGAGGAGGCCTTTGAGAAGAGAATCATTTTGAAATTTGAAATAGACCCTTCTCCTCAAACTCGAGGCATAACATCAGTTCTTCCTTCCTCTGAATCAGTCTTTCTAAATTTTCATGATGTTGTGCTATTGCTGGATTCTGCCATTTATCACCTTCCTTTTGGGTTTGGCTGAGCCATGAATCATCTGAAGACTTTGCGATACACTGTTCTAGGAGTTGAGCTCTTTGATCTAGAAAAGCCAAGGTCGTGCTTACAACTGTTCATTATTAGTTCTTTTATTAGGAATAATATTTTGCTTAAAGGGTTTTCTATAAAATGGTAGAAGCTTGACACACAGCGTCTATTAAACAAGAAGTTTTTACCATAAGGAGTTCATTAAATTAGAGTTAAAGACCAGACACCAGAGAAAGGAGTGCCAACTGGTGTGGTGACTCCAAGGGGAGGGCGATGAGGCTGGTTCTGTGAGTATTTGAAAGCTGCCGCCTGGCTTAGCCTCTGCCACAGGCAGGAAGAGCTTCTGCTGGGGTCAAGAAGGTGGTGGCTGCAATGACTTACGGGAGCAGAAAACCTACAGGAAGGACCCAGGCCCTTCTCTTTCTTCCTGCCTTTCAGTCTTTCTGCCACACTTGCTATTGGCGGAGTCTGATGGAGCAGCTGGGAAAGTAGAAAAGTGCTTTGTTCAGTCTCAGCCCCAGAACCACACGGCAGAGTGTAGAAGGGCCACCTGCAAGCTGAGAGACCATTACTGAATAATCAAACTGTCAGTTATTCGCCACATGATGATTCAGATATCCTCGGTTCTTTCTTCCTGTTTAACTACAGCAGCAGTTCCGCCAGGAAGACATAATATTACTCTCTCTAAACAAATCCTTAATTTTGGTGACTTTTTTCCTTTCCCAGTGTAAACTTTTTTTTTTTAATTAATTAATTAATTAATTTTTTCAGTGGGTTTTGTCATACATTGACATGAATCAGCAATAGATTTACACGTATTCCCCATCCCGATCCCCCCTCCCACCCCCCTCTCCACCCGATTCCTCTGGGTCTTCCCAGTGCACCAGGCCCGAGCACTTGTCTCATGCATCCCACCTGGGCTGGTGATCTGTTTCACCATAGATAATATACATGCTGTTCTTTTGAAACATCCCACCCTCACCTTCTCCCACAGAGTTCAAAAGTCTGTTCTGTACTTCTGTGTCTCTTTTTCTGTTTTGCATATAGGGTTGTCGTTACCATCTTTCTAAATTCCATATATATGTGTTAGTATGCTGTAATGTTCTTTATCTTTCTGGCTTACTTCACTCTGTATAATGGGCTCCAGTTTCATCCATCTCATTAGAACTGATTCAAATGAATTCTTTTTAACGGCTGAGTAATATTCCATGGTGTATATGTACCACAGCTTCCTTATCCATTCGTCTGCTGATGGGCATCTAGGTTGCTTCCATGTCCTGGCTATTATAAACAGTGCTGCGATGAACATTGGGGTGCACGTGTCTCTTTCAGATCTGGTTTCCTCAGTGTGTATGCCCAGAAGTGGGATTGCTGGGTCATATGGCAGTTCTATTTCCAGTTTTTTAAGAAATCTCCACACTGTTTTCCATAGTGGCTGTACTAGTTTGCATTCCCACCAACAGTGTCCACAGTCATCAAGACAGTATGGTACTGGCACAAAGACAGAAATATAGATCAATGGAACAGAATAGAAAGCCCAGAGATAAATCCACGAACTTATGGACACCTTATCTTTGACAAAGGAGGCAAGGATATACAATGGAAAAAAGACAACCTCTTTAACAAGTGGTGCTGGGAAAGCTGGTCAACCACTTGTAAAAGAATGAAACTAGAACACTTTCTAACACCATACACAAAAATAAACTCAAAATGGATTAAAGATCTAAATGTAAGACCAGAAACTATAAAACTCCTAGAGGAGAACATAGGCAAAACACTCTCCGACATAAATCACAGCAAGATCCTCTATGACCCACCTCCCAGAATATTGGAAATAAAAGCAAAACTAAACAAATGGGACCTAATGAAACTTAAAAGCTTTTGCACAACAAAGGAAACTATAAGTAAGGTGAAAAGACAGCCCTCAGATTGGGAGAAAATAATAGCAAATGAAGAAACAGACAAAGGATTAATCTCAAAAATATACAAGCAACTCCTGCAGCTCAATTCCAGAAAAATAAATGACCCAATCAAAAAATGGGCCAAAGAACTAAACAGACATTTCTCCAAAGAAGACATACAGATGGCTAACAAACACATGAAAAGGTGCTCCACATCACTCATTATCAGAGAAATGCAAATCAAAACCACAATGAGGTACCATTACACGCCAGTCAGGATGGCTGCTATCCAAAAGTCTACAAGCAATAAATGCTGGAGAGGGTGTGGAGAAAAGGGCACTCCCAGTGTAAACTTGATCTAAGGCTCTATAACCTCTCGCCTTGACTTTGGCAGTATCTGTCTAACTGGTTTTCTGAATTTCACTCTGGCTTTCTTCGAAATTACTGATACTTATCCATTCAAGAAAGGTTTGTGCAGCATCTTTTATGCACCAGGCACTGACCCAGGCACTTTGATTGCAATAGTGAACAAACCAGATGAAACCTGTCCTAATAGAGCTTTATTTTATTCACTCTTGTTGACACAAAGTAGCAAGATGGTTCTATTAAAATAGACTTTACATTGGATAGCTGCTTAAAACCCTTCAGAAGCTTTTCTGTTTCAAATAGAACAAAAGCCAAACTCTCTCCATGACGTATAAAGCCTAGTATGATGTGATGACTTCCCACCTCTGCAGACGCTGTGCTGTCCCTTTCCTTCTCTGTGCTCTGGACACATTGACCAAATTTCAGTTTCTTGGACAGGCCAGAATTTTAAGTAAGTGTATTCCTTGTTAGACATATGTCTCCCCTACTAGACTATGAGTTTCATAAGAGCAGGATTGGTGTCTGTATTCTAACAAATAATGCACTGCCAGATACTCTATAAATATTTGTAGAATGAATTAATCAATTAAAAGCTCCAAGAAGTCAGTTTAATGTTGTTTGATCCAACAGTACCCAATCTTATTTGGCCACAGAATCATTCTTCATATAATACCTCTCAACACTCCTTAAGAGCTTGATTTTGTTAATACAGATCGAGGAACACATACTTTCAGCCAGATCCTCTCTGGCTTCTTGTTCAACTCCAATAAAAACATTTTTTAGCCACAGAGTATTTAGAATCAAGTTTTATTCTCTCAAAATGCAAAGAAAAAAGGATTTATGGGTCCTTTTTTTTATGAGACCCCAGGAGGCATCCTAAGTTGGAGATAAAACTATGATTGTTGAATTCTAAAAAGATTGGATTCCAATGCCGATTCTCATCTGTGAAGTGAGATTACAATTGAAGTGAAGATTACAATTCTGACATTTCAGAATTGCTGGAAGACACGATGAAATAAAACACACAAAGCATCTGATATGATATGTGGCACAGGGTAGGTTCTCAGTAAATATTAACTCTCACATTCCCACCTATCGCCTTTTGTCCATCTAGTGGAGAAATACTTAGCCAACAGTCTGCAGAGAATACTGAAGAGATACAGACAGCATAATCTTGGCACACATTTTATTAATTACTAGTGGACAGGATTATCAGGTGATGCATTTTTGTAATTTTTTACCTCTACAATTTGTTCAGCTCTCCAGTAAATATAAGACATGGTCCTGCCCTTGAGAATTTTAAAGCTAACAGGAGAAAAACAACCAAGCCAAAAGAAATAGCTAGAAAGATGAAGATGCTAATAGGAAATAAGAGTTATAAGAGAGGAAGCATAAGAATGGACACGTCTGAGGTTCTCTCATGAAGGCATGGATCTGCAGTTCCTCTTAGGGAGCCTCCTATACGGAGCAGTTTAACAAGTGCTTTTGGATGGAGTTGGGGAAATCCACCCCCAAGTAAAGTGAAATTTTGATTTAACAACGTGTTCTACCAAGATCACGGCACGTGTTATGGTGTCTGTCATCATAAAAGCCCCAACTAAAGAAAGATCCAAACTATTAGGTTGACCAAAAAGCTTATTCAAGTTTTTCCAAAAGATCCTATGGAAAAACACTTCCCACGCCCCCAATACTTCTGCCTGCCCATAAATACCCGACTCTGACCCACTTCCAGCCTTTCGCCTTCCAGGCGGGTGGTGGGTTTGAAATTTGTTCTTCTGTTTTCTCTCTTCACTGTCTTTCTCTTAAATGTCCTTTTTGTTGCAAACCTCAGAGTCTGAGCTTTTGGGTTTGCTGAGCCCTGGACAAAACAAAGCTAGTTCAGTAATACTGGGAAGCCCAAATGTCAGGCTACTTTTTCTTCTTCACCAAAATTGAAAATTGCTTGAACACTCAAAAGTCTCTATCTTCTACCAAGGCAGTTGAAAACAAAAGAGAACAAAATCACAGCAGGACTAATCTGTGGAGATATAGGGCTGGTGGGAATTCAGCAGAATACTGTTTCTGCAAAAGGCTATCAACTTGGGTTTCCTTGGAGAAAGATGGGAAGTGAAGGAAGGCACTGTGGTCCCTGCCCTACAAGCCCAATTTGTGAAAGTAAATGAGATGAGAGTCTGGGGAAGAGGCTGAAGGGTAACAGTAAGAGTTTGTTGCATACCGAGTGTGAGGTATCAGTAAATTACCAGCAAGATGTTAAATCTGAAGTTAGGTTACCAAAAGTGATGTTCATCTACAAGTAGGATAAAATTGAAGTTTTTAAAATGAGTTCTGCTGAACTTTATAATTTCCCAAGGGGACATGGAGGAAGGAGAATGGGCATATCAGATGTCCTGTACCCATCTCCTTGCCCAAGCAGCTCCAGTCTGCTTTCTTACTCTTAATTCTTCTCTGAAATATGTGTTCCACTGCTTTAAAAAGACAAAGTTACAAAACTAGGTGATTTGAGGATTCTCCAGAATCTAAATGTGAATTTATAAAACTGGGAGTATTTCCAGTACAAAACAAACTCTGGCTAAAGTTCCCCTCAGGTGGTTTCCTTCTGGTATTATAGTTTTTCTTATATGAGGTAGCATTTTTTCTCCATTGAATTTCTCAACTTTCCTATGATCTTTTGCTGACTACAGATTTCCTGTGATTTATAGAGTTTTTCCATCTTCAAATGCAAAGAGTGTAATCAATCTGATTCCAATCCCAAAGGAGGGCAATGCCAAAGAATGCTCAAACTACCATACACTTGAGCTCATTTCACATGCTAGCAAGATCCTTCAAGCTAGACTTCAGCAGTATGTGAACTGAAAACTCCCAGATGTATAAGCTGGTTTTAAAAAAGGCAGCGAACCAGAGATTGAATTGCCAACATTTGTTGGATCATAGGGTAAGGAAGAGAATTCCAGAAAAAACATTTGCTTCTGCTTCATTGCCTGTGCTAAAGCTTTTGACTGTGTTGTTCAGTTGCTCAGTCCTGCCTGACTCTTTGCAACCCCGTGGACTGTAGCCCACCAGGCTCCTCTGTCCATGGTTCTCCAGGCAAGAATACTGGAGTGGTTTGACTGTGTGGATCACAACAAACTGGGAAATACTTAAAGAGATGGGAATACCAGACTACCTTACCTGTCTCCTGAGAAACCTGTATGCAGGTTCAGAAGCAGCAGTTAAAAGCAGACATGGAACAGTGGGCGGGTTCAAAATTGGGAAGGGAATACGACAAGGCTGTGTATTGTCATTCTGCTTATTTAACTTCTATGCATCCTTCCAAGATCATGGCACATATTACTGAGTCTGTCATCATGCGAAGTGCCAGGCTGGATAAATCACAACCTGGAATCAAGATGGCAGGGAGAAATATCAACAACCTCAGATATGCAAATGATACTACTCTAATGGCAGAAAGTGAAGAGGACCTGAAGAGCATCTTGATGAGAGTGAAAGGAGAGAGTGAAAAAGCTGGCTTAAAACTCAACATTGAAAAAAACAAGATCATGGCATCTGATCCCTTCTCTTCATGGCAAATAGATGGGGAAAAAGTGACAGATTTTATTTTCTTGGTCTTCAAAATCACTGCTGACAGAGACTGCAGCCTTGAAATTAAAAGATGTGTGCTTCTTGGAAGAAAAACTATGACAAACCTAGACAACTTATTAAAAAGCAGAATCGTGACTTTGCTGATAAAGGTACATTTAGTCAAACCTAGGGCTTCCCTGAGAGCTCAGTTGGTAAAGAATCTGCCTGTAATACAGGAAACCCTGGTTTGATTCCTGGGTCGGGAAGACCTGCTGGAGAAGGGATAGGCTATCCACCCCAGTATTCTTGGGCTTCCCTTTGGCTCAACTGGCAAGGAATCCGCCTGCAATGCGGGAAACCAGGGTTCGATCCCTGGGTTGGGACGATCCTCTGGAGAAGGGAAATACTCCAGTATTTTGGCCTGGAGAATTCCATAGACTATATACTCCATGGGATCCCAAAGAGTCGGACATGACTTTCACTTTCACTTTTCACTTAGTCAAAGCTATGGTTTTTCCAGTGGTCATGTACTGATGTGAGAGTTGGACCATAAAGAAGGCTGAGTGCAGAAGAATTCATGCTTTTGAACTGTGGTGCTGGAGAAGACTCTTGAGAGTCCCTTGACTAGCAAGGAGATCAAACCAGTCAATCCTAAAGGAAATCAATGCTGAATATTCATTGAAAGGACTGATGCTGAAACTGAAGCTCCAGTACTTTGGCCACCTGATGTAAAGAGCCTGCTCATTGCAAAAGACCCTGAAGCTGGGAAAGATTGAAGGCAAAAGGAGAAGGGGATGGCAGATGTGATGGTTAGATAGCATCATCAACTCAATTGACACGAATTTGAACAAACTCTGGGAGATACTGAAGGAAAGGGGAGCCTGGCCAGCTGTAGTCCATGAGGTCTCGAAGAGTCAGACATGACTTAGTAAGTGAACAACAACAGATGATCTATTGACTTGATTACAGCTTTCAGTATTAGGTAGAAATTTTTCTATTAAAAAAAAGTCTAATGAAGAGAGAGAATCTTACATGGGATTTGTCAGATGAAATGTAAACAAAATTCTAGTTTAATGAATTTGCTAATGAGTCATCTTTAACATTGAATTTTTGCTGGGATCGTGTGTTGGGCATACAAACACTTGAAAATCTACAAAACAGCATATTGTTGGGGAGAGGCATCAGCTAAAACACCTTTCAGATGTTTACTAAGAAAATTCAAAGGAAGCACATACAGCAAAATGGAAAGAAACAAAGGTTAAAAAGAAATAAAAGGAAGAGGGGGAAAACAGGAAAGGAATAATAAACAACTTACAGAAAATCAAGACAGATGGCTTTTTAACAAAAACCTAAGGTGATTTCACCTTCCTCTTCTCCATCATTATTCAGCCACCTCATGTTGTTCAGTCTTCTGAACAGCTGATTAAAAGGACAGCAATGGTGATTGTGAAAATGACTAAAAAGGAAGGAAAAGAGGATGAAAAATAAGTAAGGTTTGTAGGAACCCAGACCAATCAATCTACTTTAGTCGCAGCAAACATAATTTAAAGCAACCTTCAAAACTGATCCTGAGATACAGAGAAAAGAAGGAATTCAAAGGAGAGAACTTGCATAAAATGATTTTCATCAGCAATCTGTTTCCCTTAGATAGAATGAAATTTCTCTTGGCCCTGATCAGTCTTAATTTCCACGAGGACTTAGCTTTCAGCTAGATTACTTGCTCCTGAAGGAAAGTGATCACTAAAAATAGCCTTTGCTTTATTCTCAGCACCCAGTGTATAGTTAGGCAGTGTGGGTGATTACAGTACTTAACAATTAGTGCTGACCAGAGACGTATAAAGAAAATAATTTTCGTTAGTGAATCAGGTGCAACTGAACTGAACCTATTTTAATTAGTAAAATGGTTTCCACAATGATGTTTGACTTTTTTTTTTTTTTCTCAGTAAAAAACAGTGTCCTGTTAGGGGGAAAAAACATTTCTTAGCTACCATGAGTTCTGTGGAATTTTCTAAGCCCCCTTTAATTGCAGAATCTGAATGAATCCAACAAATGTCTAACAAACATCAAGCACAGGTTTTTAGACAACCCTGAGCAAGATCAATACCATCCGTGTCTTGTGGAGCTTCTAGTCTACAGAAAAGAGGGATATTAAGCAAATAAATAGTTATTCAGTTAGGGCTTCCCAGTTGGCTCAGTGGTAAAGAACCCACCTGCCACTGCAGGAGATGTAGTAGATGTGGGTTCAATCCTTGGGTTAGGAAGATCCCTTGGAGGAGGAAATGGCAACTCACTCCAGTATTCTTGCCAGGATAATCTCATGGATAGAGGATCCTGGCAGGCTATTGTCCATGGGGTTTACGAGGAGTTAGACACAGCTTAGCGACTAAACAGCAGCAACAGTAAACTTGGGACCATGGGATGGACACTTTCTTAAGAGCTCCTTGAGCACAAGGAACATTCCTCTATTGTTTTCTGACATTTAACTCTTGACATGTAGGGCTCAAGTAATAGAATAGATCCCGTAAAGAATGAAGGAGGCAGTTTCAACATGGTATTAGTTCTGCTCTTCCTCTGTTGCAGTGTTCCCTTTAAAGAAAATTCTGTGGTCAAACTTTTGGGGGAAATAGTAGACTATTTCTGAGCCTTTATTATTCTGTTGAATCCATATTTCTTACCAAACTACTGCATATCAGTCTCAGACTGATGCAAGGGGTACGGAATGACTATGAAAGACATAGTCCCTGACCTCATGTAGCAACCTGGACTGTAATCCTACAAGAGGAAAATAGCCTTTATAGGACTTATCAGGATTACTTGAGTACAGAATACTTTTTCAGCAGAGCATCCCAGGACATTGTTTGAGAAATAACTTGCCAGTCTTATCTAGAAGAATCAGTACTAGTCGTTCCCCAAATACTTAGATTGAGTTTTTTTGAAAAGATACTTTAAAAAATGCCAGGCAAGTCCTTGTTTTTAGGAAGACAAACTAGATGACATGTGGTAGGATGCCCCTTTTAACTAATGAAAAAGACTGTATGTGCCCCAGAGTGAGAAATGATAACCCCTTCTCTGCTGGATTTGAGAGCAGCATTAGGGAGTTCTTGATATAAATGTAGAAACCCACATCTTTCCTCACATCAACTCTGGAGATAAGTCAGTTAATGTTTTCCAAGTAATTTAAACCCCATGCCAGTTTTGCAATAATTAGATCCTGGTATGACATCTATTTGGATGCAGTTTTTATTCAAAGAAGAGTATCACTCTAGATGTGAGGCTAATTAAAACAACCATCTCTTGTCTTCTGAAAACTAATGTACTTGTGGAATTAAGATTTGTACATGCTCTCACTACGTGATTCAATTGTATATGGGCCACAGTTTGAAGAAAACAGGAATCTGGAGTTTAAAAAAAGGAACAGGGGCTACAAATTTAAGAGAAGGGTCTTCAGTGGCAGGGAGGACAGAAGAAAACCACTCATGTATTGTTTCTGGCAAATCCTTCCCTTGATATAAACTTTCTCAACCATCAGGAGAACCATAAAACCCTTATTCCTGAACCAAACTTTCCAATGGATTGTCACCACCATAGTTAACATGCTTTTGGGGCTTGTGGTCCAATTTTTCCAGTTATTCTCCTGAAAGGATGTGCAGCATCTTATTTCAGATGAGTTTCTGACTGCAGTAGATATTACATTATGTACTCCTGCCAGGCAGGAAACAGAGCTATTGCTCATAGTCTGTAAATACAAAGCCAGCTTTTGCAATCAGACAGAGCTCACTTTTCCTCAGAGATCCACTGAATGAATACGATACAACTTCTCTTTTCAAGCATCTGTCAAGGGAAGAACATACAAACGCTCCACAAAGGGGCTACAGACAGTAGTGTGCATTCAGGAGACAGAAGTGTGACAATTATTTCACTGTTTTGTAAGAATCGGCTGTAACAATGACTGGAGCTTAACAGCAACTCCAGAATTTCAGAGGCATGCCCTCCACCACTGTGAATGAGAAGAAACACACCACATTGAGGGCAGTTCTCTGTCTTTCATTTTAGATACCAGGTGGTACATGAAAAGGTAGAAGAGACTTCTTTCTGGAATGTTTGTTCAGAGAGGCTCCAGCTGCATTGATTTCAGTGATGCACTTGTCTATCCAGGTACGTTACTGTAAGCATATGAAGACACCTTTTCACTAAGCTGTGCCAGAAACAGTGTTCATGCTAGAGTGTGTTCATGGATGCAAAACTGCCATGGCCCCTGTCAATGAGGAAGGAAGGTGAGAAAGGTGATGTGCAAACAGTCATCACAGATAGAAGATGACGGGAATGCTATGGACAGTGTTGTGGGAGGCTAGGAAATGGAGAAATGATCCTGTGAAAAGGTCTTGGGATGCAGGGTGTCGGGGAGATGTCTAGATAATTCAAGAAGTTGATGAAGACTCCTAACAGAGGAGAGAGAAAGATGTTGTGGGTTGAATTGTGTCCTGCCCCCCCACCAAAAAAAGATACGCTGAAGTCCTAACCCCTCATACCTTTAAAATGTGACCTTATTTGAAAATAGGGTGACTGCAGATGTAACTGGTTGAGATCAGGTCAAACGGGGCTGGGGTTGTTAGTTAATCCAGTGTAACTGTTGTCATCATCAGATGAGGAAACAGACACACAGAGAAAATGGCCATGTCGAAACAGAGCTAGAGATTAGAGTTGTGCTACCATGAGGCAAGGAACACCCAGACACCCCAGAAGGCGAAAAATCAGGGAGGATCCCCCTCTACAGGCCTTAGAGGGAGCGTGGTGGCCCTGCCAGCACTTTGATTTCAGACGTGTAGCTTCCAGAAGTGTGAGAGAACAGATTTATGTTGGTTTAAGCCTCTCAGTTTATGGTGGTTTGTTACGGCCAGCCCCAGGAAACCAGCCTGTGAAATAAGACTGGTGTTTAACCAGTTGGAGTTCAGATCAGGCCGGAGCACACAGGGCCTGGAAGATAATGTTAGAGGTCTTTCTCTTTGAGTTAAATAAGCATTTTGAAGCAGCGAGGCAATAATGACTGGGTACTGTGTAAGAACCTGTGTGCTTTTATGGCCACCTCAGAGTGGCTATTTTTTTTCATCAAATGTGTTGGAAATATGTGAGAGTTAGTTAGACAACATTACAGATCACTGACCTTTCAAAACAGCTACCCAGATAAATCAGTGCATTCCTCCAGCTACGCCGGATTATAGGAATCATGCTTCTATTCTCTGTTCAATAATACTGGACACCTAAAACCCCAGTTTCCAAATGGTGTTCCATGGAACACTAGTTCTGAGAACACATTTTAAAAGTGTTCCATGGTCCAAGAAGATTTGGAAATACTGAGCTTCTTTGTGTTTCCTCTTGCAGAGTCATAATGAGTATTAACATGTTGAAGTCTCTGGAAAGTTCTACAGTAAAGAAAGAGTTGAACCCCAATTCCCAAATATGTTTGATCATGCAGTGCCCCCTAAGTCAAACGAAAACTAGGAATATGTGAAACTACCTGTTACGAGCCTAACACATGCGCTTTTGGACATGCAGAGAGATTAAAAAAAAAAAAAACTTTCATGCTCTCAACCCACTTTTGAAACCAGGGAATTCTACCCAATTCCAAGTTGAGAGCTTGCTCTGCTGTTACTCTGTTCCCTGAGAACATAGCCTGCTGGGGAATAGCTGCTGACAACCTGTGAAGCCCAAATCTCCTTTCCTTTGTCTTCTCCCATCTGAGCTTCCCTTGAGGAATCTGCCCTCAAGCAGTTTTACAAGCAGAGGGTGGGGAAAAATGTCTGAACAAAAGGAATTCTAATACTTTCTCAAATGGCGGGTTCAGATGCAATTTGAAATGGGTAGCTCCAAACTTCAAAATGTTGGCCTTCATTACCAAGGCAAATAACACTATACCTGGTAAGGATTCAAGGAGTCATTTGGTACAAAATGCTCATTTTGCTCATAAACTAAGGCATGGGGCTTCCCAGGTGGCACAGTGGTAAAGAATCTGCCTGCAAAGCAGGAGATCTGGGTTCAATCCCTGGGTTGGGAAGATCTCCTGGAGAAGGGAATGACTACCCACTCCAGTATTCTTGCCTGGAGAATTACAACTAACACACACACACACACAAACTAAGGCATAGATAGCCAGAGACAGCACCAAAGCCACACAGTTGAAGGGATAACATAGCCAGGAGGAGGTCAGTGGTGTTTACTCTCAGCCCACCTTCTCTTGAAATATGCCATCTGGGGCTTATAAAAAAACTTACACAAACTCCTGACACAGCATTTGATCCCAACATTAATAGGTAATATAAACATCACCAAAAAGAGAATCTAATTCAGGAGTCTCAGTAGCACATACCTTCTCTGAATAATGCTAATCAGTGCAATAAACTCTAAAAATAACACCCTATAAAGTTTTATGTTCTCGTTATCCATGAGCCATGTAAATGGTTTCCTTCATTACCACAAAATAACCCCTTTGACATTTTTATGTATTCATAAAAGTTTTCTGTTCTTGGTTAAGGATTTTTTTTCCCTTTAAACAGAAAATATTAAGAAAATGACTTTGAAAATACCTGCTTTGGGGTTTTTTACTTCCATCTCCTTCCCTTCTGCAATCTCTGGTTGCAAATAGAAAGTATCTTCTAATCAGTACCACCCACTTAAGAGAGTAAAGTCATGTTCTGCTGTCTACGCTCCACCACCCAGGCTGCTATGAGTCCTTATCAGTGCTTTTATGGAGGTCAGTTTGCGCTCATTCCGTCACTGCGGCCCCACACAGATACACGGTTCTGCATTTGGGACTCAGCACCCAGGCCGCAGCCTTTCGGACAAGGTAACGGGACGGCAGGAGGGAAGATGCCTCCCTCTAGGTGGCGCTGCCTGGGCAGGCGTTTCACTGGGAGACGCGCCCGGCCTCTCTCCAGGTGTGCGCTTCCAGCCGCTCAGAGAAGCACTGTTCCTGCGACACAGCCCCTTCACCCAGCCCTGCTTTTCTGCCTTGTACTGCCCTCAAGGAAGGGCAATTTGTTCTGATCCTGGAGCATAGCAAGCTAAGGGAACCCAAGGTGATTCTTCAGTAACCATTTTTCCTTTCTCAGGAATTTTTAAGGATAATTTAGGGCTCCCTGCAATTTTCTCTTTTACTAGTTAGTTTTAGAACCTAATCCACACACAAAATGTAGACTTCCAGATGAACTTTTGTCAAGATAAAGTAGGAGTGATGCTGTCTGGACACATCTCCATTTACTCAAGCCCATCTGCCTTCTACTGGCCCATTTTGCTTCCGTTTAGACAGCATGTTTTTCCATCCTATTTGGGCCAGTCTTAAAAGCACATCTAGGTCCTAATGTTCTCTCATCTCAGAAAGCAGATAAATCTTTCAAAATGCTTGGAAAGCTGCCTACAAAATGCTGCCACTCCTCTGGCAATAAACACCTTGAGGAAGTTACAGTCAGCATTCTTTTTCTAATTCAGGCAGAAGCCCAATGTAGGGCAAGAAGGAAAAATTAAAAAGAAGCGAGAGTCTAAGTCATGGGCCCACTACATATTTGCTGAGGGACCTTGGGTAAATTTCTTCTTTAGTCTGAGCTTCAGTTTCCCCACCAGTAAAATAAGAGTGACAATATTGACTGAAAATACTGTTGGGAAAGGAACTGAGGCTTGACAACATTTGCATTTAGTTTCTGGCACATCAAAGCTCTCAGCATGTGTACCTCCCCTTCTCATCTCTGGCTCCTTTGAACCTCAGAATTCAACTCCATGTAACTTTAGACATTAAACGCCAGCTGTGTATCTAAAAGAAAGTTCTTTGTGAAAGTTTAACCTAAAGGAAGTTGTCATCCTGAGTGTGTAATATCTAGACTTAAATACAGTATCATTGAAAGAATGCATTGGGGAAAAAATACAGAATAGACAGCAAGTAGACTCCATAGAATGGCATAGTGGGGGCTACCTATGTCCATGAATAAGAATTTAAGAAAATAAAAATACTCAGTCCGGCATATAGGCCATATTTATTCCACTATTACCTATAGATGTAAGATTTGTGGGGATGTTGGACAGACTCAGGAAGAAGTTAAATGTAGTGGTTAACAGCATACATTTGGAGTCAAATACTATGTATTTGGAGTATTTGGAGTCAAATACGGTTGGAATCCCAGCTCTGCCACATTCTAACTATGCCTTTTTAAGCAAGCTATTTAACCTCTGAGTTTGAGTTTTCTCATTGGTAGAAAGGGGATAATATAATAGTATTATAGTGTGGAGTAATAATAGTATTAATGTGTGGAGTTGT
Source organism: Cervus canadensis (assembly GCF_019320065.1). NCBI lineage: Eukaryota > Metazoa > Chordata > Mammalia > Artiodactyla > Cervidae > Cervus > Cervus canadensis. The sequence goes on from NC_057407.1 coordinate 23,139,428, forward strand.
CTTTGGGAGTAGTAAATACTGTAATGAATACATAGTGCTCAGCCCACCGTCAGTCAAATAGCCTGTGTTCAATAAATGCTATCAATTATTATTGTTGTTCATGTTATTTTCCTTTTTTTTTTTTTTGAGACACTTAAGGTCAAGTCTGATTCACTTGTAATCAGGACTTTAGCCATTCAGTCCCCCAAAATGCATAAGAGGAACCCAGTGCTTGGGAACAGAAACAAAAGAACATCCTCCCTGGTGAATGTTCCTCCTCCATTAAACAGTCTGGGAGTGCTGTGGGGACTGTCAGTAGGGAAGGACAAAGCTGAACTGTTTCTGGTTATCAAGAAACATACAGAAAGTTGAAGTCTGTACTCTACAGCCATCACACATGAGATGTGAATTTTGTGAAACTGCTTATTTTAGCTCGATTGCCAGCTTTTCTTCTATGGCAAAACTAAGAAGCTTAATCATGTTACCAGTGGGGAAGCTTTTGCCTTTGTCCTAGCCAGTTGGCTGGCATGACAGCTGAAATAACAGCACTTCCCATTCTCTTTAGATATCTAAACAAGGTAGGAAATCTAGGTCTTTGTGTTAAACAGCAAGTATTCAAAAAGAATCCAGCAGATGTATGTGTAGTTTCCTGGGTAAAAGAAGAATGCCAGTTTTTCTTTATTTCATGGAAGCATTGACAGCAAGTTCTTCATCATCCTGATGCCAGAGATGAAACATCTCAGCCCCAGGCTAGAGCAGTGCAGGGGTTTAGCAAGTCAGCCCAGACCAGTGTGGTGTGGGATGAAAAGGAAGGGGAGTGCTTGCTACATTACTTGCTTTGTGTGAATACCAGTTGGGAATAGAATATTTGGGGGGCAAAGTCGATGAATGAGGTCAAAAACTCAAATGGATAGTTCTTGATAATCATGGACTGGGAGTTCCAGGAGTGAATAGCTGAAAACATTCTAATAATTCTACATATTAAGTAGCAGGCATATATGGATATATGCATGTTATTTAAATAGTAAGTGTATGTTTTTGTTTATGTGTGTGTGTATACAGGGCTTCCAAGGTGGCGCAGTGGTAAAGAATCTGCTTGCCAATGCATGAGACGCAAGAGATGCAGGCTCAATCCCTGGGTTGGGAAGATCCTCTGGAATAGGAAATGGCAACCCACTCCCGTATTCTTGCCTGGAAAATCCCACGGACAGAGGAGCCCGGAGGGCCAGAGTCCATAGTGTCAAAAAGAGTCAGACATGACTAAGTGACTGAGCGTGCATGCTTGTGTGTATTTGACGTAATGAGGAGGCTACTATGAAGTCCTAAAGTACTGTGAAACTACAGAATTTATAAGATTCAAATGAGAATGCCTCTGGGTTGGTTTTGTATACAGATGTTTTTGACAGCTTTATTCATAATCATCAAATGCTAGAAAAACCAAATAATTTTCAGCCTGTGAAGAGATCAACAGAACATAGCATAGCTATTCTGTGGACTGCTCCACAGTAAGAAAAAAGGAACAAATTAATAAAGCACACTCTGTGGATGCATCTGAGGAGCATTGAAGGAAGGTCGAGTTGACAGGCTGCATCTGATCTTCTGGAATAGGCAAAGGACTGATCGGTGATTGCCAGGGGCCAGGGGTGGGGGGACCTGTCTACAAAGGGGCGTGAGAATTCAGGGAGATGTTATGTATGGCTTACAAGCCATAAGCCAGTGAAAGTGGCAAAAACTGCCCACCTGAGACCCTGATTTTCTCCTTCTTCCACTTAGGGTCCCCATGCCCCAGGCCCCAGCTGGATACTTCTGGTTCCCTTATCGGGACTTCTTCCCAGTTTCAGCAAATTAGTGACTCAACTCAGAGGCTGCCCAGATTTCTGGGCACTCTCTTTCCCTGAGACTTCTCCCTGTCTCCATATGTGAAAAAGTACCAGCAAGAGAAACCAACCTCTCACAATGGCCTGTACTTCTAGATGCCTGCCAGGCCTTAGGCACTAGGCACTACAAATGCCCTTGTTTGAAACAGCAGAAAAACTATTGAAAAAGATCAGCCTCTTTGCTGGAATTTCCAGAATACATCAAAGGAAGAAAACAAGACTAGAATAAAGGCTCAGGTGTGAGAGAGACTAATAATCCACAAGGCTGCCCAATGAAAAATCCATGAATTAGGGAGGACTCAGGGTTAAGTAACAGGAATCAACTTGAATTAGAGTGGTAATATATCTCCATGTATTAGTCTGTGCTCTGTATGCATTTCCTTCAGCTTCTAGAATGCCAAGGATATTGTCTTCCCTCTCCTTGTTAATACAGAATAACTGCATCTGACTTTCCAGAGTAAGGTGTCATTATCTGCACTATTACTGTCAGGAACAGAAGAGGGCACCCTAGGAATATTTAAGTAGCAGAAGCCATAGCTCTAACACCCTTTACAATATTACAATGAATACCTTTTCTCAAACACAGGAAAGCAAAGCATGGTCTGTTTTGCAACTAAAATTATTCTACAAATCTCCATGATTGGGGATAAAGAGCAGGAATGCCCAAGTCATCTCTAAGAAACAAGGCGAAGCCTAAAATAAAACTTAGTATTTGTCAAACATGATATATTCCCAAATAATTGAATCGAAGTGTCACACTGGTTTAGTGAAAAAGGGTGCTCAGTTATTACTTTTGTTTAATGAGTATGAATAAGGAAATAATAAAGTTTCTATTGAACACTTTCTATATGCCAAACATATGTCTCTGAACATATTTAGTATTATACAGCAGGAATTCCTGGTGGTCCAGTGGTTAAGACTCCATGCTTCCAGTGCAGGGGGCGTGAGTTTGATCCCTGTTGGGGAAGTTCTACGTGCCTCTCTATGCAGCAAAACTAATTTTTTTTTAATTAAAAAAAAAATTGTATTGCAACTCTGAGGTATACATTCAACCTCCCTCCCCTCAACTCCAGTAACTAAGGGATCATTTTAACTAGCCCCTTTTCTGGCTGATCCAAATAGTCTCTTTCATAAGGATAGATCTGAAATAAGCAGGTAGATTGTTTTTTAAAAAACTACATGGAATTAAAGGATTGAGATCAAAGAGGAAGGAGAGATGTAGATAAAGAGAAGACGAAAAGATAGGATCGTGGTGTGGAGAAAAAGAAGGTGGGGGAGAAGGGGGGAGAAATGGAGAAGGGGGTGTGAGGAGACAGAACAGAGCAACCAAGAGAAAGCGGGGGATGGGGGCAGGGGGAAGCGTCTCCTAAGCCTTCAAAAAGATCTTCATAGATCTGAGTTGTGAATGTTCCCTTTATTCTCATACACACAACAGCCCAAATACACATATTGCTGAGAGGTTCCAACATGGGCGTCAGTGTCCACGCCTAGCAGTGAACATTTAGGAAGGAGCCACATGCGCTACTGGAAGGGGAACCATCCAGGGAGGGTATTGATTGAGCAAGCTTGGGAGGCAGGCTTCACAGAAGCAGGCTTACCCATCTCCAGCTGTTCATTAGTTAATGAATATGAAATATTGACTCAAGGATGGCCCCACAGGTGTTCAGGAAAACAATCTCATTTCAAACCAGTCAATTGCACAGGACTGGAGGGTAGGTAGATGGGGGAGGGAGAGAATCCTTTCCCCTTCCCCCTCCCCCATTTACATTTCCCTGGAGCCTCAGGATAAGCTGGGTCTTTGGATCCACATACTTCCCTTATTCTGTCCTAGGTCGAGGAGGTCCTGAAATAAAGACGAAAGAGCACATTCACTGCCCCCTGCTCTTTCTGAACACTTCAGGACAGGGGCAAATTGAGTCCCAAGTTTGGACAATTGTGGTAGGTAAAACTCCCCACTCCCTTTTTAAAAAATTAACTCTTGTGAATTTATTTTAAAGTGTATTTGAAGAAAAATAAACTTGCATATAAAGCCCTCAATTTTAGAGCTGTTAGAATAATGTCAGAGGAGCCACTTAGTTATAATAGAGCAAGTAGTGTGTAGATATAACTGTAAATATTGAGAACACCGTGTTAATGGCTACAGTTTGAGAAACAGATTTAAGGCACATGAACTAGACGTGTTGGAAAAATGAATGGGTGAGTGGGTGGATGAGTGGGTAGGTGTGTAGATGAATCAGGAGTGTTGGAAGTGTAAATGGTGGATGGGTGGATGGTTGGATGGTTGGGCCGTTGGATGTAGGATAAGTGTGTGATATAAGATGTTCCCTTAATTATTTGCTCTAGCAAAGTGGGTTCTGTTTGACTAAAGGGCAGTAGAAGCGGAAAGGAGTGCATCTACTTCTGGTCCAGTGCACCTCGACAAATATTGGGTGGTGCAGTCCCTTCACAAGTGAGCTGGCAACGTATGTTAACTAAAATGTTTATTTTCCTTATGATGTCAGGATCTCACCAAAACTGTTAATTTAGCTTTAATTGTCTAATTGCTACTCTGGCAACGGCTGCCACAGATTCATTTTAGAAATCGGCACAGGTGCACTCGGTGGCTGATGTTCTATTTTCAAGGACGAAAGGAAGGGATTAGGGAACCTGATGTCTTCTGCTTTAAGAGTTAAGATGAAGTTATTTTTTTTCCCCCAATCAACTCCTGTTATCTCATTTCAATTTTCCAGAGTGTCTTCTCATCAGAAATTAAATTGGGTTGCCAAATCCCAGAGCAACAGAAATGGAAAGGTAGTTGGGAGGGAGAGGAGAAAAAGTTTTGGAGCTTATTAAAGCAAAATGTTTCTGTGTCCTTGAAGTGCAGGCATTATGTAAAGGGGCTGCATGTGATGATAATCATGAAAATGGTGAGGAGGATGAAGATAATGATGGTGATGTGAAAATAAAATAATGATGATGATGCTGACCCTGTCTGGCCCTTAAGAAATATTCATTAATTAAAGTCACTGGATTCTACTCTGAGGTAGGTAAGAAGCCATAGTCCTACTTTACACATTGAAAAACAGATTAAAAAAAAAAGTCTGAGAGAATTACTTAAAATAGTTACTGTGTTCTTGATTCCAACAGTTAATTCAATTTCAACAAGACACCCATTTTTAAAAAAATACTCGGAAGACAGATAAGCTGACTTTACATGTGCCTTAATTATTTTCAAGTCAGCATGAAGGAGATGAGCTGTAGCCAGGGGTATGTGCTTTTACAAACTCGATGTGTAATAGAATGAAAAATGCCAAGACAGAGCATGTTGATAAAGAGAAGGCCAGTGAGTGAATTCCAGGGCCCCCGAGTACATCAGAGCCCATTCAGAAGCCAGCATGGGTCTCACATTATTCCTGCAAACAAAGCCTGAAAACGAACGGGTGTAAGAGAAGCAATCCATCAAAACCCCCAAGTACACACCTGGCCATCAGTGATCAAGCTTTGTGTTCTGATTGTTTCACGGGCATGAGGAGGCAGTATGAGCAATACTCAGAATTCTGCTGAGTATTAGTTTACAACAATCAAGTCAAAAGCGCGCAGAGTCTCAATTTCCTAGCCTGTGGAATGGAGGTGATGACAATCCTTGCGGCCCTATCAACCCTCGGGTTGCCATGAGGATAAAACATAACACCACATTGGGAACTGTCAAGAGACAGTCAAACAAAAGCAAGGCTCTTAGTATCACTATCTTCTCCCCAACTGGCCTTGGGAGCTGCTTGTGTATAAAGAAGACATGACTTTATATTTCTTTGTGCCTCTTACATATACTCTTTGTACCTCTACCCACATTATTTCCACATAATAGTGTCAAACGCAGAGCCAAGGCTTTGGAGGAGTTTCAGAAATCTTTGTCTATAAAAGAGTTCACCTAAGGTTTTCTTCAGTCAACGCAGTTAATGCATTTGAAATATGACCTGATTGCCCCCCAAATAGAAAAAACAGTATGTCAGTTCTAGAATAGAAATCATATCCCTTTTATTAACTTCTTTGCATTTTTTCATATACTCTTCCCAAGAGCTCTTCAAAACTGATATAACTATACTTCGTTTGGGATGAGGAAACTGAGACTCAGAGTTTAAATAAATTGTCCAATTTCACCTAACTAAGAAGCAACAGAGGCAAGAATTGACCTTGGATCTGTCCAATTCCAAAGCTCCTGCATTTTCAAGTTGTGCTAAGCTTGGCTGGCAGATGGACATTGCTGTGGCTCTAAATGCCCACTAAACATCAAGTAACTTCTCAATAAACTTGGATATATTATGAAAAACTCAGTACTGTCATTTATTTCTTAGGAAATGACTCTTCTCATCAACGAGAGATAATCATTCTTTTGGACCAGTGTTCAATATATACATATCAATCTTATAAGAACACTAGAAACCTGTCCCATTTACTGTCTGAATTCTAGAACTTTGTGTACAAGGGCACGCAGGGTGGAAGACTGCATATTGGCAGGTTAAGCCAGGACCAAGATTCTTCAAATTTGGCATTCCTGAATGAGTACCTGGTCTTCCTTGATAGCTCAGTTGGTAAAGAATCTGCCTGCAATGCAGGAGACCCAGGTTCAATTCCTGGGTTGGGAAGATCCCCTGGAGAAGGGACAGGCTACCCACTCCAGTATTCTGGCCTGAAGAATTCCATGGACTGTATAGTCCAAGGGGCCGCAAAGAGTCAGACACGACTGAGCAATTTTCACTAATGAGCACTTACCCAGGTAGCTTGTTTAAAATGCAGACTTCCAGCCTCCATGTCACCCCATTATAATTCCAACCACTTAGAGTAGAGCCCAGGAAACAGAGTTTTAATAAACTCTGCAGATATTGAGATGCAGGTGGGTCTCACACTATACTGTGCTTAAATAGGCCAAGGAAAAGGGCCAGGAAATTGGGGGACCAAGACTAGCTCTGAGGCACACTTGCTGAGAGGCCTTCAACAGCTCAACGAGCCTCTTTGGGATTCTGTGTGTGGAAATGAACTCTTGTCTTGGGCATCCCTGACCCTCACCATTTGTAGGCTGACTGGATCTTGTTTGCTTTAGAACTTCTTGAAGGGCAACACTCTTCTTTGGTGTTTGGTCACCGTATCATCTGCTTTCCACTGGGATGTCCAGTAAATGCTTTCATTTTTAATTGTAGAACAGGCTTCAGAGGGGAAGCTACAACTGAACAGTGTTAAAGAAACCTAGGCCTATTCCAGCATTTGTAGGAGTCTATTACAACCATGGAGTCATCTCCAGAGGCCAGAGCTACCAGCAATGACTTCATGCTCAGGTAAGTTTCTTCTACTGGTACTTAAGTGACTACAAGAGGTACCTTTGTTGGCAAATACGGTCACTAAGAAGACAGTACAAAGGCTGCTTGCCAGAGGGGGTGCCTCAACAGCTATATAAGAATGAATGAATGAATAAGTAAATAAATAAAACTAGGGTCCCAGGTGAATCAGTTGTACAAAAAGTTTTGAGGACACTGTCTTTAAGAACCTTCAAGTGCCATTCACCACATTGGCAGTACAGAAAAACCGACCTCTTCCCTGTTTCAACAAAGGATGCTTCCCTTAGCTAGAGCACAACTCGAGCATAACCAGAACGTTTAGGCTAGTGGTCTCCAGAGTGAATTAAGTGACAATATTAGAGTTTATCTTTAAATTGATTTTTACTTAAAATTTAGGGCATTAAACGTATAGGTATTTTATATATGGTTTGACACAGGGGCCCTCACTTGATTTTTGCCGGATGGTCATGTGGCATGCCTCCTGTGTGGCCCTGAGAGCACCCTGAGGAAAAGCGAGAGAGCTATAATCTGGGACAGTTGACAGTGAGGTTACTGATTGCCAGGTTAAATGAGTTTATGGCATGTGGGCACCTGGTATATCTGAACCAAAATTTACAACTGGTCTCAACAGATCACTACAAAAAATCCAGTATATAACTGTCTAATGAAAGCACAAGAAAATGAGACAAATGGCTGAGTGAGTGCACCTCCTACTTCTGATATGGGCTCCTTTGATGACAAAGTACAAATTAAAAACAACAACAAGGAGAACTAACCATAATTTGGTAAAAAACTAAGAAATGATCAAGATGGCTCTCTGAAGTACACATTTTTGCTTACTATGAGTAACTGTGAATCTTACTTTATGTATATATCATACTTTGGAATACAGTCTTTGCATTGCATAGTTGCTCATGCACAAATTTCAGTTATTCTGGCTTTCTCAACTCTGGCCTCCCATCATGATTCAAATTTCACTTCCTATAGTATATTCACCGTGAGTGATTTGCATAAAGTATAAACATCACTGCTTCAGTCCACAAATCATTACCTATCAATAAATACCAGGTGCACATTATGATCAGTGACCAGTCATGTCCTTTCTTTCAGTCTGCCAGTGACTGGTCACTGAGCAGCTCTTACTCAGTTCATGCACAGACAGCAAAGCACGTAGCTGTGTTGTCTTCTCATCTCCCAGTGATACCTGTGCAATACGGAGCCAGAGTAATTTAATGAAGGTGAACACTTCGTGACATAAAGGCAAATGGTTGTGACAAAAAAGGGTGAAGATGTATGTTCCAGAAGGGGCTTCCCAGGTGGTTCAGTGGTCAAGAATATGCCTGCCAATGCAGGAGACGTGGGAGACATGGGTTTGATCCCTGGGTGGGGGAGATCCCCTGAAGGACTAAATGGCAACCCATGCCACTACTCTTGCCTGGGATTAAGGACAGAGGAGCCTGGTGGACCACAGTTCATAGGGTCACAAAGAGATGTGACTGAGCATGCACATATGTTCCAGAGTCAGTGACACGTGACAAAAAGCAAGGAGCTCTCAGTAATATTTCATGAAACTACAAAGCGTAAAATGGAAACTGATCCCAACTTAGAAAGGAGTATGACAATCTGCCACGTTCTAGAAAAGATGCTTCATCTGTATCATAAAATAAGAGGAAGACAAGCACCGTTCAAACTGCTCTTAAGGTTTGTCCAAAGAAGTAAAACATTGTAATCCTTAATGTTTCCAATTCTTTCAGTTGCAGTGTACTAAATATTAATTTTAGTATTTTTCTTATTTCCCTATGCATTTATAATCAAGAGTAAGAGTTTTTATTGTTTTGAAAAAAATTCAAAGGTCACAATACATTTGTAAATTTTCACATTGCTTATTAAAATCACTCTGCAAAGTTTCAGCTTGCATGGTTATTTTTACAGTCCCATACTGTCATGCAAAGCAAGTATGGACTGTTTCAACCAACCACAGGAGTATGTGCATATAATTTATTGATAAGTAAATACACACTATTTGGCAGTCTGTGATCAAACATTTTCTAAAAGAGTTTTGGATACCTCTGGCTCAGACCATGCTTACTGAATACTGTGGGACAGCAAAAGGGGAAAGACCACAGTAACGAGGAACAGCTAGACAATCCAAGTCTCAAAGTATAGCTTTCTCAATTTCCACTGATGCAAGTCTTTCCTTCTAATGTCCAGTCTGTCCTCAAGCGTCAGTGACAGTTTTAACACCTCTATAGGTGTGCCCTATAGGACTTCCACAACCCTGTTCCTCAAAAGCATCATCAAAGGCTTGTTAGAAAGGCAGGATCTGAGACTCCATTCAAGACTCAATGAATCAGAACCTGTATTTTAATAGGATCCCCGAGTGATTCTTACACTCTAACATTTGAGAAGCGCTACTCTAGACTTCAGGCTTCCCTGGTGACTCAGTTGGTAAAGAATCTGCCTGCAATGTGGGAGACCTGGGTTTGATCCCTGGGTTGGGAAGATCCCCTGGAGAAGGGAAAGGCTACCCACTCCAGTATTCTGGCCTGGGGAATTCCATGAGCTACAGTCCATGGGGTCCCAAAGAGTTGGACACGACTGACTGACATTCACTTTCACTTTTCACTCTAGACTTCACATCTGATTCCCTATGTCATTAATCCAAGGAGTTAAGTGTACATATTACTGAGGTCTACCTTTTGTTTAAGGACTTATTACTTCTCTAGGTGACTGATATCACTGAGGAAAGCAACAACGATAACAACAATGGTAAACATTTACCAAGCACTCACTCTACACCAGTTGTGATAAACCAACTACCAATCATCTCCCATGAGACTCAAATGATGTGTACAATGAGAATAATGATACTACTTCCAACACACACACAGTAGCAGAATTGCAAAGGGCCTAGATCATGGTAGAGTAGATGAGAATTTTGAGTTAACCTGTATACATGGGCCTTCGGGTGTGTGTGTGTGTGAGTGTTGGTGTGTGTTTTAATTGTAGCAAGAAAAGTCAGTGGGGTTAATGTGTTCTCCCCACTCCATTTTTCAGTCTCGCTCTAGACTACCTCCCTGAGTTACTGACTCCAACCAGTAAATTGAGGATCTACTCAAATATGGGACATAATACAAAATCCCAACTGTCTATTTTTCAGAATTGACACATTTCATATGGAAATTCAAGGGACCCCGAATAGCCAAGACAATCCTGAAAGAGAAGAGTTGGAAGACTCTCATTTACCCATTTCAAAACTGACTATAAAGTTACAGTAATTAAAAGACAGTCTGGTACTGGCATAAAGATAGACATTTAGATTAATGAAACAGAAGGGAGAGCCCAGAAATACACTCAAGCATCTATTGTCAACTGATTTTTTTTTTAAAAGAGTACCAAGACAATTCAATGGGGGAAATAGGTCTTTTTAACTAATGGTTCTGGGACAACTGGGGATCCACAAGTAAAATAAAGAATTTGAACTCCTTCCTCACATCATACGCAAAAATTAACACAAAATGGGTCACAGACTTAACTCTAAGAGCTATGACTACAAAATTCCTACAAGAAAAAAAAGAGTTTTTCATAATCCTGTAATAGGCAATAGTTTCTTAGCTCTGAACTCCAATCACAAATGACAAAAGAAAAATATGGATATCTTGGGCTTTATTATAATTAAAAACATTTGTGCTTCAAAGGATACCACCAAGAAAGTGGAGACAATCCACAGAATGGGAAAGAAATACCTGCAAAGCATATATCTGATATGGGACTACTATCTAGAACATAAAAACAAACTTAACACTCCACAAGAAAAAGATAACTCAAAAGTGGGCAATATCTGAGTAGACATTTCTCTGCAGCAAATATACAATGATCAATAGGCATGCAAAAAAAATGCTCAACATTATGAGCCATTGTAGAAAAAGAAATTAAAACCACAATGAAAACAATATCCACTAGGATGATTATAATTAAAAGACAGTAATAAGTATTGGTGATGATGCGGAGAGATGGCTCCTCTCATGTATTGCTAATGGGAATATAAAACTTTGTATCCACTATGGACAGTTTGACCATTTCTCAAAATCTCGGAGATAGATTTACTCTCTGATTCAGGAATTCCATTCATAGGTATAACACCCAAGAGAAAAGAAAAAAGATGTCCACATAAAACCCTGTGCATGGATGTATACAGAAATATTATTCATAGTAACTAAAAAGTGCAAACAACACAAAGGTCCATCAATATTTGAAAAAGACAAAATGTGGTATATCCATACAATGCAATTATTGTATTATCCAGCAAGAAAAAGATGTGAGGTACTGATAATTGCTGTAACGTACATGAAACTGGAAAACATTAAGCTAAATCAAAGAGGCCAGTCACAAAAGGTCATATATTATATGACTGATTTATCTGAAAGGTCCAGAAAAAGTAAATCCATTGATATAATCTAGATTAGGGGTTACTAGGGCTGGGAGAGAAGAAGTGATGATGTTAATGGGTATGGTTTATTTTTTTCCTTCAGACTAGGAAAATGTTCTGGAATTAGACTATGTTGATAGCTGCACAACTCTGTGAAGACACTAATGATCATGGAACTGTACACTTTTTATGGACAAGTCATGTGGTATGTAAATTATTTCTCAATAAAGCTATTAAAATTGTTTGAATTAGGCCACTTCCGTAATTTCTCCATCCTTAAGGACAGCTTTGATGATTCAGGTCAGTGGCTGAAGCTCAGCTGCTCCCTTAAACCTGGTTCATCTTACATGTGGAATCTAAAAAAGTGATAAAAATGAACTTATTTACAAAACAGAAATAGAGTCACAGATGTAGAAAGCAAATGTACAATTACCAGAGGGGAAAGGAGGAGGGAGGGATAAACTGGGAGACTGGGGTTGCCATATACACAGTACTATAAATAAAATAGATAACCCCCTAATAAGGACCTACCGTATGGCACAAGGCGCTCTACTCAGGAGTCTGCAACGACCTATATGGGAAAGAATCTGAAAACAGTGGATACATGTATGTGCACAACTGGCTCACTCTGCTGTACATCTGAAACTAACACAACCTAGTTAATCAACTAGACTCCAATAAAAATGTAAAAAAAAAAAAAAAAAAAAAAAGACCTGGCTTAGTCCTACTTCTGTATGAGCCTGCTGTTAAAAAGAGAAATATTCTTATTCTTGAGGAACAATGAACATGGCATGGTGATGAGGTCCCTCCAGGCCCAGAGTTATAATGAACACAGTTGCCAATTCACAAGCCAGGCCTCCTCGGCAATTTTCAGTACTCTCCACGGATGCTCCTAGGCTGGGACCCCTCTCAGAGGAGGCAGTGAGGCCCACAGGGAACGAGTTCAAATCCTGGTCTCTAAATAACACTAACAGAGCCAAGGGAAGATGCCTGGGGTGGGGGGTGTGACCGTTAATGCTGTACTAGTGTGATACTATATTTCTCTCCTTCAACTAATTAGAGCTTCATTTTAATTAGGCTGACTTCATCTGCCATTCCTTCTCAAATCCATATACTAGCCGGACAGGAGATTACATACCAATCCAAACTTTGTATCCAGCCACATCTGAGCAACAAAGAATTTAGAGAAGTTTGAATTAGAAAAGGGACTCTCTTTTTTTTTTTGTATAATTAATACCTCAATTAGCAGAGATATTATGGGCAATCTACATTTCAGTGATGACATTGCCCCCTGCCTGAGTTAACCCAGGAGAGGACCACATTATAAAAAACGTTTCCACATACCCCTGAGATTCCAAGGACATCAACTCACCAGGAAAAGCCAGACAGACATCAAAATGCATGACTCAAAGTGCTCAATTCCCACTGGTAGTTACTCATGTTGCTTTGGAGGAAAGAAGACTCTCAAATATCGACTTTAACATAAATACATCTTTCGCTGCTTACTTTCCAAACTTTAAATCCTGCAAGTTCTTTCCAAACGTTCAGTTAAAAGGAAGAAAAAAAGGTTAATTGCTCTGACCCCCTAAAAAGACCAATGCAGACTAGCAAATATGTTCACATGCAAACAGGCACACACAGAGAGCACCTTGCTCTAATTTTTTTTGAGTGGTTCGGATTTCTCATCAAGAATCTGGCAAGCTTGCCTGCTGGGTCTTGTATTCGTTTCCAAGCTCGTAGCCTACCCCCTCTCATACTTTCAGTCGGTATGTAATTTAGACCTACGTGGATTTCAAGTGCAGTGGCCAATTTGCAACTAGCCAGGGTTGGGGAGAGGGGTCACTGGTATGAACCCTGAGGATGTTGCTCATAAACTCTGAAATAAGGGGCTATCGCTTGTTACACAAGAAGCTTTTCTTTTTTCTTCTTAATGGGGTAGCTCTAACTTTCACGGCTCTTAAGAGTTAAATGAAGATGTAGCAAAGACCTTAAAATGAGGCCTAAGAGAAAAAGAAGAATACTCTCTCCCTCCTCCAACTCCACTTGGAGTTGGGAACCAACTTCCTGATCCTGCTGTTTCTGGGCCAACCACCCCCACCCTTCTCTATTCTCTTCCCAAGAACCAACTGCAGCTCAGCCTGTTCCCTCTCGGCTCTGCCAGAAGGGAGCCCTCCTGCCTGCCTAGGACCACCCACAGACTCTGGGCTCTGTTTGGACAGGAGGACCCAACTGCAAAGAGGGAACATCTTGCCTGTTTCCAAAAGGAGGGTGAGTCACCTTGGCGGAAGCAGTCAGATCTCGGTAACAATTACGCCCCCACCCTTTCCACCTGACATGGCCAGAGCCTGGGTGGCATTGACAACAGCAGTGTCCAAGCAGCAGCTGATGGGCCAGCGCTTGGCTGGTCGAAACATGACTACAGAGAGGGTTATAAAATATACAGACTTTCAAGGCCCATCCTCAGAAGTGCTGATCTAGTAGGTCCAGGTGTAGTTACCGAGACTCTGCACCCTTTTTATGCCTCCTAGGATGTATAGATGGACAGCCAGGATTGAGGACCTCTGCTCTAGAGCCAGGACTCTAAAGATAAGGTCTCTCAACCTCTCAAAGAACTGAGATGAGGAGGAAATACAGTGGAGAGGAGGATGTGTTTCTTGAGACCAATACCACAGGATTCTATCTGGGTAGCTTTTGAAAGAGGAACCACCCACATCCTGGTGTCCATGGAGTTGGCGAGAAGAAGAGCGTGTAAAAACAAAGTGAAAACGTTGGAAGTTAACAGACTTGGATTCCAGTGCCATCTCTGAGACTGACAGACACAAGGTCCCATGCCCGTGATTTCCAGAAACTTCTAAATCTTAGACAACAAGCCAGAGCCTCAGTTTCCTCGGATGACCGATGGGGATGGTGAGGCTGAGGACAGTAACTTTTTGTTGATTAGCTGCCCAGGAAATCCCATTGACACAGGATGATAACTAGTCACTAACAATCATACTGTGTGCACTCTGCACTGGCCAACATTTTAACATTACAGATGCTAACTCCTGGGGGAGATGTGAGTAGGATGTAAGCTATTTCATATAACATACTTAACCGACTGCCTTACATGTTCTATTATGGTTTTCTGGCTTTCCTGCTCAGAAAGATGGCTGCCCTACTATCTCTTTAAAAAGGACATTAAAAAGTTCCACTTCAGTTCACTTTAGTTCAGTTGCTCAGTCGTGTCTGACTCTTTGCGACCCCATGGACTGCAGCATGCCAGGCCTCCCTGTCCATCACCAACTCCAGGAGTTTACTCAACCCATGTCCACTGAGTCAGTAATACCATCCAACCATCTCAACTTCTGTCATCCCCTTCTCCTCCTGCCTTCAATCTTTCCCAGCATCAGGGTCTTTTCCAATGAGACAGTTCTTCACACAGGTGGCCAAAGTATTGGAGTTTCAGCTTCAGCATTAGTCCTTCCAACAAACACCCAGGACTGATCTCCTTTAGGGACTCTCAAGAGTCTTCTCCAACACCACAGTTCAAAAGCATCAATTCTTTGGCGCTCAGCTTTCTTATAGTCCAGCTCTACTTGCCTCCAGCCAACACCTTCCTGGCCACTCCTCCCCCACCCCACCTTTCACTCTGTTTCTAATGTTGCCCCCATGACATGACCATTAGATTCTGGCATGGAAGGAAGGCTCTGATTAAAATAAAACTATTCTCATGGAGGAAAACACATTCCTGTTAGACACTCATACTCCACATATAATTTACTTTTCACACCAGTTACTTAGCAGGATCCTAGAGGGCTTAGGACAGAGAAAGAAGTTATGGAAGAGAAGACAAGCTTATAAATGGGGTAAAATTTGACTATCAAGGACCTTTATCTTAGGATCATAGACACCTTGCCAAAACTATTATAATCTATGCACTCTTTCTCCAGAAATTCCTATGTGGGCGCACACACACACATACATGAAATGTTTTGCATGTAATTTCAGAGGATTCACTCAATGTAAGGCCATGAATGAATGCCCTTGGAAAATTGGGGTCTCTAAGTTAAAAATCCATCAAAGGCTGGCAAACTCTTTCTGTAAAGAGCCTGTGAGTTGGTATTTTCATCTTTGCAGGTCGTGTGGTCTCTCTCCTAGCTACTTACCTCTGCAACTGCAGAGGGAAAGCAGCCACTGATGATAAACCTCATGACTATGTCTCAATGAAACTATTTACAAAAACATTCAGTGAGCCAGCTTTGAGTTGTAAATTGCTGACCCCTGCTTTAGTTTTGCTACGCCACCGTGGGTCAAATGTCACTTGGGGAACATGTTAGTCTGAAGCCTACTGTGGACTGTGGTCTCATGGTTGGGCACATCTTCCAACCTGCAAGTCACCCCAGTCCTGGCTGAGCATCTTCTGAATGTACTAGTCTGGGCTTCTAGGACCATAGCAGTTCCAAGGAGGTGCTGCCCACCTCTCACCCAGCCTGGACCTCAGACCCTCAAGCCCCACGTGCTCTGAGCTATTGGCACTTAAAAACCCCCTTCTATATTAATGAACCTAACTACCTAAACAGTCATCATTTTCACCCCTATTACACGAAGGTCCACATACACTGGCAGGACTTGCATGAAAGTGATGAACACAGTGACATGGTTCTTCCCAAGTAGGTCTTAAAGGAGAGAGACCAGTAAGAATAACGTAGTCTAGAAACGCAGAACACACCAGGGGCTGTCCCAAGTAATGACATGAGCTACTTAAGTGAGGTTGCCACAGGACAGAAAACTGCCTTATTAGTTTTGACAAATTCCAGAGAAAACACCACATCTTTATGTGCACCGTGATTAAAACATCATCCACAGAGAGCAGGAAGAGAAAGTTACTTGATTTTCCCCTGTGGTCAGGTTTTTTTGTAAGGACCTTTTAAATAATATACATGGCTGTAATCAGATGCTAGCCAAAGAGAGATACGACACTGGGAACTGTGGAGATGTGCCTGTTTCTCATCCCACCTCTGCTGGGACTGTCTCGTCTGACACGCAGGACAGACATCTGGGCTGATCATTAAGCAATGTGCAGGGGAGCTTCTCCACTGACTGTGTGGCTGCAGACTGTCTTCAGTATCCTCGAGTTGGACTAACTCTAGGATAAGTATGTAAGGGGGGGTTGTGGGTGAAGTCACTCCAACAACCAGACAGCGAGGCAAAAATCACTCGACTCAAGAACCATTTGGAAGTTTGCAGCCCAGCTCCCAATTCCCTTTCTTCATTTCCCAAGAAATATTTTCTTAATGTACAATATCTTCCTGCTGATGAGGGTAGGAGTTGGGAGTGAGGGGTGAGGGTAGAGTGAAGACTAGTTTTCATTCAGAGAAAACTGAGCTCAAGAACAATGCCTTGAAGTAAAGGAGTCTGGACCCCCAAACCAAGCCCCGCGCCCTGAGTACATTTGGTGTCCGTTTAGTCTGAGAGCCTCACGGCTACATCATAAAAGTTTAAAACCCTGCCCTGATCTAATAATTGTAAATTCTTGAATTCACTCAGTTTAAAAAACATTCTAAGGAACATTACCACAGAAAGAGCTTCAGTATAAACCAGGCGGTATTTCCACGGTCCTCCCTACCCCCAGGCATGGAGGAGACCAGAGCAATGTGTCCTTTGTGGGGCAGGCTCAATTCAGACCCTGGTCTACCCAACCAGCTGAGCACACATATTTGTCTATCCTCCTAGTGCTGACATTTACTTGCTGACGTTGCCAAAAAGAATGTGAGATGAAGCAAGTCTCTTACTAGATAAACATTTGGTTTTGATAAGGGAAGTTCTTTTCTTCTAATGGAAACAAACCAAAAATGCCACTTACATACTCTATCACAAGAGGCAAGTCTCAGAGACAGACCCGGATGCTGCGGGCTCGCGGCCTTAAGACAGGGGAAGGAGGCCCGGACCTGCCCTGCCCTGGGAAGCCATGTTTGGTTTTGTTCTTAGAGATCTGTCTGAGTTTCCTAATTAGGAAGACGCCTGGAGAACATCAAGAGGTCAAATATTTATTCGTGGAGAAGAAGCCAGACTTGTCTAATGTGCTCCCCTGATGTGGAGGTGAGTCACTTTCAAAGGCAGCCAGGATTGCAAGCGGCTGAGTTCGCACAGGGCTGCCAACTTCAGCTCCTTCCCTGAGCTGCACCATCCCAGCTCACCAAGCCACCCAGGGGCTCCGCCTGGCACCACAGCTTGACTCCCAGTCCTTGGGAAGTCAGCTCCAGCCCCTGCTGTTTCAGAAAGGTTCTATGAATGTCTCTCTTTCCAAGAAGTTGAGGCATGAGACCAGCTGGCCTGGAAAGGTTATCACCTTGAAGAACACAGGAGTTGAGTAGATAACTGGGCCCCACGACGCTAAACTCTGTTTCCTGTGGCCCTGAACTAGATTCCATCACCCATCAGCCTGCTCCTTTCCTGATCTCAGCCTCTCTACTCCTCTTCCTTCGCACCCCAGCCGTATACCTTCACATCAACCCTCTAGGTTCCTTTGAAGTAAGCAACACCATTTTTTCCTTCTTGGTCTTTAATTTGTCACTAACTGGGATCAGTACTTTCCAGTTACATAAAGAGTTCCTGTGTGGCTTTATAGCATATGCTGACAAATCATTTGGCAAACGCTTTCTTTTGTTGCAACAAACTGCACTGTGGAGAACCGTAGCACTGGCAACCAAATATGTACACTCTTAATGAAGCCACGGAGATAAGAAATCCATCTCGATGCTGACTGTAGGCTCTGGGGAGCCAGAGTCATATGCACAAGGAAAATAGTGATCTATTATACAGGATGGATGTTTGCTGGAATGGTTTCCAGATGGATCCAGGAGGCTCCAAAAGAGAGGGTTACAGAGGAATTGAGCAAGGTTCATGTGGAGGGTGCCGGTATGTCATAATTTATTCTGGAAGAATCTGCCCCAGCCTTATCAATGTAATTAAGACTTTATAGATGGGCTCCTAAACTAGGACAGTGCATCAGATCAAATGGCTGTAAGGGATGAGGAGCACACTGACTGGAGAAGAGACAGGGCTTTATTTACTAACTCAACAATGATGACGAAGAATCAGCAATGTGTCAGGCACTGTTCTAGGGCCCTGGGATTAGAGAATAAGACAAATAGTCTTACATTTAGTGCAGGGCAGGAGAGGGATCAGTTCAGTTCAGTCACTTAGTCACGTCTGACTCTTTGTGACCCCATGGACTGCAGCACCCTAGGCTTCCCTGTCCATCACCAACTCCCGGAGCTTGCTCAAACCCATGTCCATTGAGTCAGTGATGCCATCCAACCATCTCATCCTCTGTCATTCCCTTCTCCTCTTGCCTTCAATCTTTCCCAGCATCAGGGTCTTTGCAAATGAGTCAGTTCTTAGCATCAGGTAGCCAAAGTATTGGAGCTCCAGCACCAGTCCTTCCAATGAATATTCAGGACTGCTCTCCTTTAGGATGGACTGGTTGGATCTCCTTGCAGTCCAAGGGACTCTCAAGAGTCCTCTTCAACACCACAATTCGAAAGCATCAATTCTTTGGCACTCAGCTTTCTTTAGGGTCAAACTCTCACATTCATACATGACTACTGGAAAAACCACAGCTTTGACTAGATGGACCTCTGTCGGTATGAAAAGGGACAGGGATAGACAGACCAAAAAGGAAAAAAAAAAAGGCACTGGGACTTCCCTGATGATCCAGTGGCTAAGGTTCTGTATTCCCAATGCAGGAGGCTCAAGTATGATCCCTGATCAGGGAACTTGATCCCACATGCCACAGCTAAGAGTTCACATGCTGCTACTAAATATTTCTAAACGAAAACTGAAGATCCCTCATGTTGCAACTAAGACCCAGTGCAGTCAAATAAATAAATAAATAATTTTTAAAAACCCATTGTGTTATAAAGTGGTTAAGTGGGGCTTTCCTGGTGGCTCAGTGGTGAAGATCGGCCTGCCAATGCAGGAGACATGGGTTCGATTCCTGGCCTGGGAAGATCCCACATGCTGAAGAACAACTAAGCCCACATGCCACAACTACTGAGGCTGTGCTCAAGAGCCTGGGAGCTGCAACTACTGACCACAGGTGCTGCAACGATGGAAGACCGTGTGCCCTACAGCCCACGTCCCACAATGAGAGAAGCCATCGCAGTGAAAAGCCCATGCACCTCAACTAAAGAGGAGTCCCCACTTGCCACAGCCAGAAAAAAGCCTGTGTGGCAACGAACACTCAGCACAGGTAAAGATAAATAAATAAATAAAATTTCAAAAACGAAAAATAGTGAAGTGTTTTGCATAAAAGAAAAACAGTGTGCTGGAGAGATGGGGAATCCCAGAGAGGAATGCAGGCATCTGAAACAGATTGCCCAGGCAGACCAAAGACTTTAGGGAGGTAAAGGCACGCCGGGCGAAAGGGACATGTGATGCAAAGGTCCTGAGGCAGGAGCAGGCAAGGCTTCTTCAAGGAACAGAAACAGCCCAATGTGGCTGAAGCAGTAAGCCTGAGAGAGTGTAGGGGTTTATGAGACTCATCAGGACTGAGAGGAATTAATGGTAGGGACAAGGGTCTGTTGATCACGTGGTGACATGAGTCCACTGAAGAACTTTGGGTTTTACACTGAGCGTGATGAAATAACAGGTGTGGGGAGCCCATCTGGAAGGTTTTCCAAAGATTGCTGGAGGCTGGGATGGAAATGATGTTATCACTGGGATTCAGGCTACAGATGAGAGTGACCACAATCAGGGAATCAGTGTGGTGGTGGGAAAAGATCAAAGTCTGCCTACTGTGGGGGCTTCCTGGTGGCTCCGATGGTAAAGAATCTGCCTGCAATGCAGGAGGCCCAGGTTCTATCTCTGGGTTGGGAAATTCCCTGGGAGAAAAGAATGGCAACCCACTCCAGTATTCCTGCCTGGAGAATTCTATGGACAGAGGAGTCTGGTGGGCTACAGTCCATGGGGTCACAAAATAGTTGTACACAACTGGGTGACTAACACACACTGCGTACTGAGAAGGCAGGCCCCTCAGTACTTCCTGCTGGACTGAGTGAGAGGTGCCAGAGTAAGAGAAGAGACGAAGGTGACCGCAAAGCTTTTGGCCTGAAAAGTCGGATGAACAGAACTGTCATCAACGGAGGTAGCAAAAGATGAAGCTGGAGCGGGGGTGAGGGGGGGCAGACAGGAAAACCAGGAATCCAATTTTGGACACGTCAAGCTTCTGACATCTACCAATCATCCAAGAAGAGAGAGAGACACAGAGAGGAGATCTGAATACACAAGCTGGGGTCCTGGGAGAGGTCTGGACCACAGACTCGGGCTCCACGTATGGAGTAGACCAGGTAGGTGGAACCACAGGAAGGGTGAGCTCACCCCATTGTACATAAAAGTCCCCCAGAACCCCAAAGACGTCTGATTCTCCTCACTGTCCAGATCTGCAGCAGGACACGCTGTAAACAAACACAATAGTGAACAAAAAAGGAGAAGCAGCAAGTTCCTATGCTCCCAAATCACACGCATCGGCTGAGAATCGATAAAATAGTTATGAGAAAACGTGTCTGAACCTTTCAGAGAGAGCAGAGTGGGTGCCTCCTCCTGATTATTTTGAAAATTATATGGTGCTTCAAGAGAAGGAAGATAATGAGAAAAAACAGTATGAGGTCCAGAGCTCCAGTGTGGAGTCAGAACAGGCAAAATAACCAGTTACCTGAATTAAAACCTCCCTTTACTAATCTCAACTGCAGTCACATTTCCTGTGCCTACGGCATGTTCAGTCTCTCCTGGAGAAAGTGCTCACCTCCCGCTCCCCGCTCCCTGGAGCTTACAGATGCCCCCTGGGAAATATCTGCCTCTCTAACGCCAGAAGCACTTTATTTATCCCTTTCATAAAGCTCTTCTCATCAAATTTGTATAGATTGATGGATGTCTACTTTGTCTTGTTACAGGGAGAAGTTAAGGCAGCTTATGAGGATACATCAAATACAAGACGGCATAAATTAAAAATAGGAACAAAAGGAAAAGAAAAATGAGGACGGGGATGTGAAGTGGATCCAAGAATGAGGCGAAACTGCATACCAAGAAGATGTATGGGCCACAAATTTGGCTCTAAATCTGCAGCAGCTGATGTGGAAAAGGAAAAATCATATAATTACACAACTTGCTGCGTCCAAAAAGTAAAATCAGTCTAAGGGCTCTGGAAAAATCAAAACATTCCCATGGGTCCTAGGTTACGCCCCTCTATCTCTTCTTCTTTTCAGATACCCAGCTTGTCCTGTCTCCAGGAGCTACTCAACACACGTCTGTGGATGTGTGAATGAATAAACAAGCAAAGTCATTCACTTGGAATTCATTCATTCTTTCATCCCACTAATATTTTCTGAGCATCCTCTGTGGGATAAGCACTGAACTAGGTTCCAGAGACAGGTTGGTGAATTAAAAAAAAAAAACATAGTTGCTTCCCCTATGGTTCTCACATTACAGTGAAAGAGTTAGAGAAAATACAACAAATGAACAAAATAATGACAGAGTGCCTCATGCTAGGAAGAGAACAGACAGGAGCCTGAGGTGGAAATAATGGGGAGTAAGAGACAGATGTTGAATGGGTGTGGTCAGAGTGGCTGAGACCGTAAGTGAGAAGGAGGCAGCTATGTGGAGAGCCATCAAGTGCTTCGGAAGGAGCCTGTGCAAAGGTCCTGAGGTCAGCACAAGTCCAGCTGGATGTAGTCAGAGGTCATGGTGCCTCAAAAGGCGGAAAAGGAAGAAAGTGGCATGAGGCGATGCCTGGTGATCAGAGTGGGCAGGCTGTGTAAACCGAGGGCAAACTTTGGTTTTATTCTAAATGAAATGGAGGGTGAGAAGCCAGGGAAGGATATCCCACTTGAAAGATCACTCTGGCTGCACCTTAAAGAACAAACAGGAAGGCAGGAAGATCAGTGAAGAGGCTGCCTGCAGTCCAGACAAGGCATGAAGCAGAGGAGAGAAGTAGAAAAAAGAGGGGTACGGGAAGGCTACAAACAGCCTGTAGAGGACCTGGACTTATCAGGATTTGGCAAGTGGTTTTAGATAATTAGGAAGGAAATATACAAAGAGAGGAATCGAGAGTGGCCCAAGATTTCCAGGGCAGGAGAGGGGATGATAACAATGATCCAAGTGGCAACATCAGCTAATGGAAACTGAGGCCTCATCTGCGCTGGGCTCTGCTAAGCACTTGGTTTGAATCATCTTTGCCATCCTCGCAACAAGTCCGTGTGGTTGGAAGCTATCATTATTCCCACTTTACAAACGAGAAGAAACACAGATATGAAATGTCCAAGATCCGAAGCTCATGCTTTCAACAATTAAGTAATTATGAGAAGCATGGTGTGTATGTGTATTTAATACATTCGTCTGGCACCTCTCAACCCTCCTGACTTACAGCCCAGGGGTAGGGTCCAAGCATCCATCTTTTTAAGAAGCTGCACAGATGACTTAGTGCAGGGGTACCTCAGGCATGCTCTGGCTGCTTAAGAACAACAGAACCACAGCATTCTGTTCGCCTAAGCTTCCAATAATAAAAAATTACAGTCAAAGTACAATTAATTGCTGACAAACCGGGACTAATTATTCCCTGTTTTTGTTTTTGCCTTCATCCAGGTCTTAAGTGCTAATGTTCAGCCAACTGTTTCTTGAGTCCTTCTGTTAGCTGCGCGGTGAGAGAGGGTTGGGAAGGAAGGGGCCTGAACCATGGGGAAGAAAGATGAAACACTCGGTGAATTGTTCCAGAATCTCTCTCAGGCGCTCAGAAGAGAAGCAGAGCCTGCAGCATGGTCAAGGGCAAACCCGCAAGGCGAAGACTGCTTCCCACATCTAGAAGGCAGCTTCAGAGTGTTCCGGGTCAGTGGCTTTCTAGGTTTCGCTAGTCTCCAAGAAAGGCAATTCTATCACCTGCTCTGGTGATGAACTTTCACTCTCCGAGATCTTGGTCTGAAAGTTCCCTGTCTTAGCTAACAGAAATCCCTAGAGCTGTTAATTAAACTCATCTCCTTTTCAACTGTTAGTGGATATTCAAAAGAGATGGCCTTGATCTTCTCTGAACAATTCTTCACATGGAATAACAATTAAAAAAAATTTTTTTTCTGTGTTAGAATATATAAATTCAGCAAAACAAGGCGGGGGG
The DNA here is from genome assembly GCF_019320065.1 of Cervus canadensis. Taxonomy (NCBI): domain Eukaryota; kingdom Metazoa; phylum Chordata; class Mammalia; order Artiodactyla; family Cervidae; genus Cervus; species Cervus canadensis. Next base: position 23,163,164 of record NC_057407.1, read on the forward strand.
GGGGTAGGAAAAAGAAAAGAAGTTGTTCTCAACTTTCATTCCCAAGAGTTGTCTTCCAGAGAAATATAAATTGATTTATCACATACATATGTTAGCATCTGGAGGGAAACTAAGAACTATAATTATGATTAGAATCATTGAATTTTAGAGCTTGGAAGGAAGAGAAGAGTCCAAAAAAAAAAGCATACATATTAATCATTCAGTATAATTTAATTAGGTTTTCTCATTTCACATTCCCAGTCACCCTATAGGAAGGGATCTACATGCCCTCAGTAGGTTAATCTACATTAACCTACTGAGTGAGCACATGACAGAACTCGAATTCCAAGACACATCTAGTGGGAATTTGGAGCCACAGTTCTCCACCAGGGGGCAATTCTGCTCCCCAGGGACATTAGGAATGGGATGTCTAGAGACATTTTTGGTTGTGCCACTGGGAACAGGGGGGCTCTACTGGCATCTAGAGGGTCTTCTAGGGGACTTGCAGTGGTTAAGACTCTGCGCTTCCAGTGTAAGGGGTGTGGGTTTGCTCCCTGGTTGGGGAACTGAGATCCCATATGCTATGTGGTACAGTCAAAAAATGAAATAAATTTAGAGGGTGATATAGAAGCCAGGGATGCTGCTAAACATCCCACAATGCACAGGGCAGGGTGCACAATAAAGAATTTTGTGACCCAAAATGTCAATAGTGCTATGGTTGAGAAACTCGGCCTCACGGAATTCTCCAGTAGAATCCTTCACTCCTGCCAGATTGACAAATGAAAGCAAAGATTTAGGTGCAGAAAAATGTTTATAGTTTTCAACTTAATAACTCGTTTGATTATCATTCTGAGCTACCTAGAGTTTACCTTCCTACAAAAGGAAGAATCTGATTCAGTTTGTTTGACATTTCACAGATCTAGTGAAAGTTCTTTTCAAAACTATTCAAAGAGTAAGTGTGATTCATTTCCTTTCAAGGCCAGAATGAAACCTTGCTTTGAATGTGCTCAATTATTTACTGTCTAGTTCTTCTTAAAGGAACAGGGTAGATTCAAGTATGAAAATAACGAGCATTGCTATGTGGAAAATTCTTCCTAAGGTGCCATGAAGAGCCAGTGGCCCATAACCAGATGGTCTGCAACTGAATCCTAGCTCCACCATTTATTAGTTGCATAACCTTGGGTGACTGACTTAAAAAACTCTTTTTGCCTCATTTTCCTGACCTGAAAAATGGGGATGATAATAGCTTGAATTTCATACGGTTTATTATAAGGATGAATGGAGCAAAATACTTACACAATGATGGGTTTGAGTATTTGTTGTTGCCATTATTGTGACAATTACTGTAGTATTGTTCTCTTGGTGGAAGACGAGAATGGCAGGAAGTTTTGAACTTGAGAAAGATTTTAGAATAACCAGAAATTTTAGAAGATGCAAACTGTTCTCAAATTCGACTTTGGCTACTACATTTCTTAAGCTTAGCGAAAAAAATCCTCACATGGATCACAGATACAGCAGGTCCTTTGCACCTGCTCCAAGGGCTAAATGTGTCAAGAAATGTCTAAAAAGATAAACAACTAAACTCCCTGAGTACTTACTGTGCACCACGCATCACACTATGCCTCACATCACACCTCAGTTATTGTTTTTAATGCCACGAAGTAGGTGCTTTTTCTGCATCTTCCTTCTAGCAATGGGGAAAGCAAAATTTACCAAGGTTAAGGGCCAGGTCCAAGGGCAGTTGGGCAGCTTATGTCAGCAGCAGGACTTGAATGCAGGTGCACTTGACCCTCATCAAACTGTTTAACCAGTGAGTTATATCGCCTCTGCCTGTCTTATCCTGGGAGCAAACGTACAGTATGACCTAAGGATGCACAGTGGTGAATCAGTTTCCCTCTAACGGACTAATGGACTTGAACAACATACTCTGTTCCTGCATTCTTTTTCTTTTTTGGGAGGGGGGGCTGCCGCCTTTTTGATCTAGGCTGTCCGCTAAGTGCTACAGCAAGAGGAAGCCTAAATAAAACACACACATCCCAGGACGCCTGCTGAGATGCCTTCTGGAGAACATTTGGTCTGCCCAGGCCCCAGACAACAGAGGAGGAATTGTGTAAGCACACTCATTGAAGGAGGCTCCAGAGTCACACCACTTATACAGAGGGTGGTTCCTGGGACACTGAGGAGGCTGCCGGCCCGGGAGTGAGGAGTCCACGGCCGAGAAAGACGGCTCAGATGACCAGCACCCCTTCTCCCAAGTCCAGGTGTGTCCACCAGTGAGGAAGTCTGCTCTGTCACAAAAGCCCACACCACCACCCCTCTTCAGCTGCACCGGTGACATGTCTACAGACGAACATCTGACGCTCAAGCCTGAGGTTACAAGCACTCGGCAGTCCTGGCCCTGAGTCCTAGAAGGACACTCTTAAAAAGCAGACCTGGCCTTGGAGCACTTGCACAAGTTGGAACTGGTGTCTTCCAGTCACAGCTGAGTACGTAGGTCCTAGAGCATCTGGGAGTTCCTTGGGGTTCTAGGAAACTCTCAAATTCAAAGTACAATTTCCAAAGCACATAGGTGATGCCAGGTTCAGATGCCAAGACTGAGAAGTATGGAAAGAACAAGATGTTTCTGTTTCCAGATGGCCCATAAAACAATGGAGGGGCTTGATGGGGTTGGAAGGAGACACTCTCTGGCACAGAACCTTTTCTGTCTTTTCAGCACAACCCAGGATGAGGGCTTGAGAGGCCCCAAACATTGTGAAATGAGTTATTGCTCTCTTTAACTTATAGTATGCTCTTATTTTATTATTTTGAAATAACTTCTCAAATTACATACTCAATGCCTTACACAGAAAGAAAATACCAAAAGGCACAGATTCGTGTAATACAAAAATCAGGCAAAAGCCTATTGCCTGGACCACTCCTCTTAAGATTTTAGTCTGTATTTATTTCTAATAACTTTTTCAGGAACACATTAAAACAAAAAAAGAGGTTTAAAGGACATCTTCTGTAATACAGGTTTTCCTCAATGAAGAGTATACCACTGACTTTTGTTCTTTTCAGTATGTGGCTATATATACAGGTTCTTTAGGTATTTAAAATAATCCTATGATATGCACAGATTAGGACCCCAAGACCAATTTGTAAGGCAACCTGGGCAGGCAGCCACAGATGATACTTACATGAAAGGGTGTGGCTTTGTTGGTACAAAAGTTTATGGGTACTGAAATCACAATTTCACAAAATTTTCAGCTGTCAGAAAACATTTTCTTTGTTTTTGTTTTCTCTAGCTTTTAACAAATATAAAAACCATTCTTAGCTTGTTACAAAACTAGGCACTGGACCAGATTTGGTCCTTAAGTCACTGGTCTTGACTCCTGATCAAAAATACTGGTATAGCTGCTTTTTTCCTAAATATATCTTCCTTCATAACCCCTTTGCTGTTCTACTCTTGAACTACTAGAACAAACCGTCCAAAGTCGGTGACATTTTCGTGTCTTAATGGACAGCAAAAGATCGAAGAGATTTTTTTTAAGTAGCCAAATATTGGGGCCGACAAATGAAAAAAATATGACATGTGGAGACACATAATTACACAAACTAATGCTGGTTGAACATCAAACACGTGACAGGCACCAACTTGAGAGCTGAAAATTTAGGAGAAGTCATGCCACAGTAACTAGTGGTCTGAGAAGCTCCATGCTTATGACCACATACAGCAAGTACCCGCTCAGGCAGCACGGTCACTGGCTGTAGCTCTGCCCCATAGTTTCCCACTCCTGAATCTGGGCTGATGGGGCAGCTTCTACCAAGAACACTGCCAATCTTAAGGTAAAGGGGAAGAACATGGCAAACCAGGCCGGAAGTAACATGTGTCCTTTCACTCAAAATTCACTGGCCAAAACACATTACATGGTCGTGCTTGAAATCAACAGACTAGATAAATTCTTCTGGGGGTTCAGGAGAGTCAATACTTGTGAAAATAAAGTCCACAACAAAAACTTAACTCTATCTTCATAACAACCCCTTGAGACAGAAACTACTTTTCCCATATTACTGATATAGAAACTGAGATCCAGAGAGTTGAGCTGGCTGAGGTCACATGGCTAACATACAGAGCTGGCATGTGGCCCCCGAGGGTCTCACTTCAGAATTTATATTCAAATCTCCAGCGATGTGCCTGCTTTCTGCAAACACCAGACAGATGTAATAACTGGAAAGTCAACTACCAAAAGCTATTCATCCATATGGGTAACTACTCAGTTGAGCAAAATGATGGGACCATGACCCCAATATGTCAGACATTATGACAAAGGTTATCTAAGCTGTGCCTACCAAATACTGAGGACTGTGCTGGAGAGACAGGCTCCTTGCTAGAGGTGAAGATATTTGACTCAAACAGTTAAGACTTGGAGTATCATCATTTCATAAACAAAATCAATGATAATATAATTCATATGCATTTGGAGTAATTTTGTTTTAAAACAGGAAAGCCCTAACTTATACAATGAAAGAGCATTGGCATGTCCAAAGAAACATAACAAATGTTTTACAAATTAAAACATTTTACAAACATTTAAACAAATATTTAAATGTCATTATTTATTGTGAAGGCATTTTGGGGAACTCCTTCCATCTCTCCCTCCACCCTCCCTCCCTCTTTCCCATCTTTTCTTCCTTATTTTAAAAATAAATATCCTGCTCCCAAAATAGAAAAGTCATTCTTTGTAGCTCCTGCATTTTTACTATCCATTGTTTGTGGATTTCCCTTGGTAAGTTCATGGCACCTCTAGCACTGTTTCCTATCATCCTTTTCCAAGTATCACGAAGCCACAGTGTTCAGGAGACCATGAAATAAGGACAGAAGGAGGAGGAGGACTTCATGTTTCTCCTCCTGACCAGCAGGCTCATACAATGGGAAGCACAGGAGGGCTCATTAGTCCTCATCTGTAGGAACTCACACTCCACTGACAGCCCTGAGAAAGCAGCTCTCAATTCTGTCATCAACTGATGTACGTGTAAAAATTAAAACGCTCCTAAGACAAATACTGCTATAAAAAGTCAGTGCTGGTATATAATTGGCACTTAATATTCACTGGTTAAATGAATGCTGAAAAGAGCAGAGTTAAATAAGTGAAGTATACACAGAATTTTTTTTAATAAGGTAAAGAAAATTATACCACCCAGACATGATAATCATTAACATTTTGATATAAAACCTTTGTCTTTTTTCTTATATGTATGTATATTTGAAAAAAAGAAAAGCACACTAAATAGACAACTTTTACTTATCAATATATCTTCCTTTAGGTATTTAAAGGTATTTATATCAAAAAAATTTCAGTTAAATTTTAATGGATACATTGTTTCAACACATTAATATTCCAGCTGTTGCTAGAATGCTCTATAACCTTACTGCTAGTTATTTATTTCTGACTTGCAATTACGAAAAAAAAAACATTTTTATGAATACCCAAGTGGTACACTTCCTTTAAAAAAAAAATTATTTGCTTAGTAAAAATTCCTGGAAATTTCATCACTGAGTTACACTGCATGAATATTTTTCAGGCTTATAATATTTTGCCTGAGATTTTGAACCAATGTGTATTCCCAATAGCAGTATATGCCCATCACCCAGCATCCTTCAAAATTAAGTATTATCACTGACAATTCAAAAAAAACAGAGCTTGGTTATTTAATAGGTAAAATGCTGTCTCATTTTTGTTTTACTTTCTACTGCTTATTGCTGCTGAGCTGAACTTCTAAAATCCCCATCTGCCACATGTATTCAGCTTCTCTACACTTTTTGTTCATATCCTTTGGCCCATCTGGAAGGCACTTTGAAAGCAAACAGTCATCATCTGTATAAAAGAGAACAGGGTCTGTCCCCGCCCTTTAATCCTTCCCCCTCCTTTACCTCATCTTCTTACTGCTGACCTAAGACTAATAAGTGAACATTAATGCCAAAGAATCCATTCCCACCTAGAGAAGAAAGACCTGTCTCTTCCTCCACAGTGAGAACACAATCACTGCTGGACCGCTCGCCCTCTGCTGTCCTTCCCCTCACTCCTCAGCACCCAGAGTCCACAGATGCTGGTGGGATGAGGAAGCTGCAGGAGCTCTGAGAGGTATGGAAATGGAATTTGTGCAAGAAGCACCCCTAAGAACCCCCTCCAATAACAGCTTTCAGTTAGAAAGAAGATTAGAGATCTGTCAAAACCAATTTCAGTATCCATCACTTCCCCTAATCTGCTTCTCAAGAGGCATGGAAACTGCTGCTGCAAGACGCTGGCACACACATGCTGAAATGCCCACTGAGCAGGAAGCTTCTCATGAAACATGACAACTGGGCATGGAGGAGGTTGTTGGCGTGAGGAGCAGAGGACCACCTTGCGACAGAGCTGGGCACTAATCCTTTGGAAACACTTCTGTTTCAGGGAAATTAGCTAGGCACAGAATGAGTACTTGGACTCTGAAAAGTCACAGAAATGTGGGGGTTTCCAAGCCAACAGAATAAAGAACCCAAAGCTCAACACTCAAGATTCAATTAGAGACCTGGGCTAGCATTTATAAAATCCATCTAGCAACACCAACACCCCTCAAAGTAAGCATCTTCACTGTGAATGATAGAGAAGAAGGAACTGTCTTTCCCTGCATGGCTGGGATGAACTGCACAAGCTTCAGGACAACTGAATCTAAGCTGATTTGCCTTGAAGGGTCCACTCCTCTCTGGCATGAAAATCAACAGGCACTTTTCTTCCCTTTGGTGTGAATGTTTTTAACAAAAGCCTATTCATTCTATTTGATATTTTTTACTCATAAACCTAATGCCACAAAACACTGATTAGGCGTACCCTACCTTACAGGCACTGCAGCATAAAGAGACAGGTAAGTACAGGATCAGGGGCCAGCAATCACCAAGCTGCTACAGTCCCTCTGTTCCTAAATGTCACCTGCCAGTATGGTAGACGTTTGGCTGAGACTGAAATGAAAAAAAAAAAAAATCTCCCTTGTATCCTCTGCACCTGGATACTTAGGGAGCTGACCAAGCACCAGCCTTTATGGAAAGCAATCAAATCCAGCAATCAAGTTAACTGCCACTGGCAGTCAGGCAGACTGGGAGGGGTTTAATTCCCAGCTCTATGCTGGTAAGTTGTATGACAATGAGCAAGTTACTTATCCTCTCCTGGAGCAAATAAGTTATTAGCAAATGCAGTCAAACAAGACTATTTGAATAGCATCTGGGATATGAAAAGGATTATTATAACATTTCCTCAACTTAAAAATAAATACTAACTGCCCATCAGCAGAAGGATGGATAAAGATGATGTGGTATACATACACAATGGAATACTACTCAGCCATGAGAAGAAGGAAATAATAACATTTGCAGCAGCCTAGATAGACCTAGAGATTATTATATTAAGTCAGGGAGAGACAAACATTGTATGATATCACTTACATGAGGAATCTAAACAAAAGTACAAATGAACTTATTTACTAAAGAGAAAGAGAATCACAGACATAGAAAACAAGCATACCATTACCAAAGGGGAAGGGGACAGGAAAGATAAATTAGGTGTATGTTTTGAACAGATACATGATACTTCATATAAAATAAATTAAACAAGGATTTACCGTATGGCACAGGAAACGATATTCAATATCTATAATGGATAAGAATTGGAAAATAAAGAATGTATATACATGTATACATATTTGTATACATGTAGCAATGTAGGAGCAATGACCAAATCACTCTACTATATACCAGAAACTAACACAATATTACATATCAACTTTGTATCAATAAAGGAATAAACATTCAAACTCAAGCTACCCCTTGGAGGTTCAATGTGAAGATTAAATAAAACTTGTAAAACGTTCATCATGATACCTGGTCAAGAGTAAGTGCTCAATACCAGTAGCTATTATTTTTAATTAATGAAAAGTTTCAGAATTTAAAAAGAACTATATATAGGCTGATTCTAGTCCTGAATTTACTATCACCCACTCTACTACTTAACTTTATTTCAACTTTCATTTGAGAATCTGGCATTTGTGAGCAAATGCTGAGGATGTCACACAGGTCACTTAAAACTATGGTATCAGTTGTTAAAGTCAAAATCACATTTTAAATGAAATAAGAAAAACAAACAAACAAAAGAACTGGTATGGAAACCTACCATATGCTGAGACGGCGACAGTAAAAGTGGCCAGCTCCCAATGAGAAGAGGCGGATAACACCCCTCCATGCATTGTATCAAACCCAGCCATCATCACGATGGCGCCATAACCTTAAACTCAGCCCTAGACAAACATTATCATGGTGGTTTCTCAACCCAATATTGTGAAGACACTCATAAGCCAGAAAGTTCTTTTAAGAGGGCAGGGGATACACATTCTGTCTACTAGTTACTGCCAAACTGTGCTCTAAAATGGCTGCACTAAAGAGTTTTGCATAAGGAATATGAATTTTTACTCTTGAATCATCCACAAGATGCAAGGAGAGAGACACTAATATATCACCATTTTATAGATGATAAAAAAAAAAGCACAGTGAAGTCATAAAACTTATTTTGTTTATATGAACAGGAAGTAGTAATACTATAAAGCAGTATTAAGTTGCCTACATGTGAATGCATCTGAGTGTGAGTATTTGTGTCCTTTAGGTCAAGTGGAGAGAAAACAGAACAAGTTTCTGTGGTCAACAAGAAGTAGTGAACGCATGGATTCTTTATGTACAAGAAAATGTATGCCGCATGAGCCACAGAAGCTTCTAGGCTAGTGGTTCTCAACCTCGGCTACATATTAGGATCTGTGGAGACCTCTGAAAGATCCCCATGTCCAAGAAACAGCCTCATCTGTTATAACAGACTCTAAAGGGAGGTGGAACCCAGACATCAGTATTTCTTCAAACTCTCTGGGTGATTCCAGCATGCACCCAAGTTTCAGAAACACTTGAGCATGAAGGTATTTTTTTAATGTATCTACTATTAAATTTGGAACAACCTAAACATCCAATATCCCCCATAATATCTGGGTTATTATGCAGGTATGTAAAATAGTAACTGGTAATACTGGAAGCATATAGAAATCTTGATGATATAACATCAGGTGAAATGGTCAGGTTGACTTTGCCTCCAGCAGGTAATCAAAAGTAGAATATTGTCTTTCCATGGGTCCTGCATGACTTCGGACTTTCAAGCTAAATTCTCTAGCCATCTGCCAATTCTACAAGTCAGTGATAATGCTTCCAAAAAGTTCTTCTGGTGTTATTTTTTTATAAAATGAGATATTTATCAAATTTCCCATGAACTATTACTCTAAGAGGGTAAAAATACTCATGAGAATAAACACAGGAAAAGAAAATGGGAAAATAAATACTACTATGGCATGTCACCATAAAACATGACATCCGAATAACAGCACTGAAGAGAACTTACTTAATAAATTTTAATCAAGCACAGCAGGCAAATGCTTTGGTATTAACTATTGCAGGCAAACATCATCAATGGAAGCTAAAATTGGTAAGCAAAAGTACAATGACAAACCGAATATGTGCATCATCTCAAAGTGTCTCCCAATAAGACAAGCATTACTTACAAAGGGAAAAATAGTAACTTTACAGCAGAGAAACCTGGCAGATAGTACCTTAAAAAAAGTGGTCAAAACTAGCATCACTGGTACCAAGACATGCTAATATCACGTACGATACTTCCTGACAAGATGTACTGAAAAGAACATAGCATGACTTCAGTGGTCTTTCAGTCAAAAAAGCATACCCCAGTCAAATCATGCAAGAATATCAGACAAATCTAAATTGAGGGACACTCAAATAAATGATCAGTTCTGTTCAACTATGTCAAAGTCATGAAATAAAAAGACAGGAACCATCACAGATTAGAGTCATAGACAAAAAGAAGACATGAAAACCAAATGCAATGTGAGATCCTGGAAAAGATCCAGGACCAGGAAATGAAGACATTAATGGGAAAGTTGTGAATTATGAATAAGGTCTGTGGCTGAGTTAATGACATTGTGTCAATGTTAATTTCCTGGTTATGATGATCGTACAATAATTTTTTTAAGATATCAGCCTTAGGGAAAACTGGCAGAAGGGTACCTGGGGACTCTCTGTACTAATTCTATAACTTTTTATAATTTTAGATAATTTCAAAAGAAAGTTTTCAAGTATTAGTGAAGTTAAATTATTTAAAAATAAACATTAATATGAGTGTTGATATATTCTTCCCTCCCCCATTCAACCATCATGTGTGTATTTTGGGGATTAAAAAATGGAGTCAGGAAGATTTAGGAAGATTACCAAGACCCTCTGGGTAGAGGAGGTGAACTTAGTCTTGAACCAGGGCAGTTTAATTCTTAATCCCTCCCTGGTGGGCATATAGAGAAATATAAGGACGCAGGCAGGGTGTCTGCCTACAACGGGAGTTCCAGTGGGTGGAACTCACTCCTTGGTGTTTTCTACCACCAGCTTTTGTGACTCCAGGGAGAGCCACTGCCACCTTCTGCCTCCCCGAAATACCCTCCAAGATCAGCAGAAATAACTAACCAGAGACACGGCCTGATAATATTCCAGCTGCAAGCGAGATATTATTGAAGTTTGGCACCAATGGCCAAGATAACTATCTCTGAAAACAGAACACTACACTCTACCCAGAAGGTATCCCCTTCCTCTTTCCCCTATATTACCTCTGAGCAAAGTCTGAGGAGGTAGGAGTTGGTTCTTTGGGACACGAGTCCACCTTCTCCCCAGGATTGGCAGCTTCCTCAATAATGCTATCTTTCCTTCTACTCCCTCCGTTACTCCCCAAAAGAGAAATGTAAGCCTTTAAAAACTGAGACTGACTTACGGGCAAGTAATTATGGAGTAGTCAAAATATCCCTGGGTTTTGAATCAAAGGTATGGACACAAATGCCCAAGCATTGAGCCCACTACAGTATAAATTTATGATCATGAATCAATGATCTGTAAAAATGGAGACAAACTTTTTAATTGCACATAATTTTAGGGAGGATAAAGTGAACAGGTGTGCCCGAAAGCATGCAGTAAAATAGTAAAACCCTGTTATAAAGTGGTTATTAAAATTACCAAGAATAACAACAGTATCTACCTAAGCAAGATAATTCTGCCATTTCCACTCCCAAACTACAACCACAGCATCCTAGCATTTAATGGTACTTATCCCATATGGAAGTAAATCTGTCTTGCCTTCTGCCTGAACTTGGAGCCTGGGGCCACCAGTCTTCATGTGTGGTCAGTATTAAGCACCATCTGTCCTGAGTTAATGTAACTCCTCCTCAGTTTCAGCAATGAATACAGGCTGCACTGGTGAAAGCATAAACAGATACAATACAAAGAAAGACTTTTCCCTTCTGTTTATTACTTCAGAGGGTGGCATTCACCTCCTAGCTGTTTACTCATCTAAATTGTGTGATAAAATGCCTTTTGAACACTTTTTACAGGCAATTAGATGCAATCAGTTCTCTTCTTGCTTAATTCTCCTCAGCAAACAAGATACTAAAAAACCAATAAGAAGCTGGGCTTCATTTCAAATCTTTTTTTTTTTTCCTGCTGCACATATATTCCCTGAAGCCACTCTACTCCTTCCTCCTTAAAAAGCCCTAACAATAGCTATACTCTTTATCTCTGGTGGAGGTCACTTTTCTCATTGCTCATCAGTGTGAGAATATGAGATGGACAGGAAGCTATTTGTGGTGGACATTTGGGTTTTAGTCTCCTCCAGATCCTTCTGGTACCACCATCTAAGTTTTCTTCTGGGGAACCCCCTCCTTCCCCTACTCTCAGTTTATAAGGCTTGAATAGGTTGGGCAGCTCCCATCCCATTACAAAGAAGCTGGGACTGGCCAATCGGCCTAGCCCATCATCTTGACCAGAGTTCACAGGTGGGCATATGCTCCCACCTAAGTACAAGGAAAGACAATCATGTGATTTTTGTGGGAAGGAGTGGAAAAAGAGAGCTTCCTTTCCCTCAGGGTACTGTGTATAACAAAATGTAAGGCTTTTGTGTATCACTCACTTTAAGTTAGGTTTCCGTTCATTGCAACCCAGAGTGATGTGATTTCAAGAAAGCAGGTAAACACTGAACATTTCCCTTTGTGAACTAAGATGCTGCCAGCATGGGTCCACAGTTTTTAAGGGGACAGGGATGGTTGCCCAGGATCAGCCACAACAATCTTAGCCACCTTCCCTTGCAGTCATGGGAGGGATCATTTACAAATCAACCTGCAGGTGTCAAGAGCCATCTGCAACAAGGGAATGGAGATTTTCTGTGTAGAGCTAGCACATAGTACACACGGCCCCCAAATAACCAGTTCAGTCTCATTTTCTACCTTCTGCTTCCCACGTCTCTGACACGTCAGGCACAAAGACCATCTTTCCCTTCCCTAGATCACAGCACACGGCTTCAGGCTGCCACACTAACACACTTGGGCCTGTCCTCTTCTAATAGAGAAGAACAAATCTGACTCCGTATTACATCTATTTCTTGAATGTTAACCTTTGTACACTATTGCTTTTGCTTCAAGTTAAGAATGTTACCAATAGCCTGAAATACAGGGTAGCCCATTCTCAAGGCTCTCACTTTAAAGTTAAGAGTATAACACTTCTCCATTCATGTAGAAAAGTGACAGAACTGAGAATAACATTTGTCTTACCGGAGGTTTACAGGAATATGGTGACCAGACCTACCTGTACAGCTACAAAAACAAGGGATTGCTATACCAAGAAGTTTGCAACTAACCTTGCCTTTAAAAATGCTTTGCTGAAACCCTTCAGGGGGTTCGGGGTTTGGGCAGCACCAGTCACCTGTCTCCTTGCAAGGCCCTGCAATAAACCTTTTTCTGTTCCAAACTCTGACATTTGGGTTTGTCTGGCCTCACTGTGTGTCAAGCACATGAACTTCTGTTCAGTAACACTCTAAGATCCAGCGCAGAGACTTCCTCTTTGAGGTTTCCCACAACCTTCCCAGGCAACATCTGTGGTCCTAATCATGGATTCCCACAGTAGGGACACGTTGCAGCAGCAGGTACAGGGGGGACCACGTGATTTACATTGATGCACATGTCTTCAGCCTTTATCCGTCTATGTACGCAGGTTCTGGCTTTGTCAACCTGACTTCCTATGTCTACCTTAAACCCTCCCTATCCCCCATTTGAGGTCTCTGGTCTGAAAACACGGAAGAGTTTGCATTATTTATCCAGGAGACTAATTTAAGCCTTTATGAAGCTGAACTGAGAGAAGGTGGCGGGGGGGGGGACGGGGGGTAGAGAAGGAGAAACTGAAGAGATGTGTGGAGGAGGGTGCCAGGGAAAAGAGTGTTTTTTGAGGAATTCCTAGGGAAGTTTAGAAGAGAAAGATAAAGGGCAACTAACTGCATGAGGGAAGCAGATGAGTGAGGAAACTAGTTTTTTTTTAAGGACTGTTTTCAAGTATCTTTCCACGATGTTTGAGAAAAGCAAGGAAAGAATGGGTGGTTTTTTGAAACCATCTTCAGTTGTCAAAAGATATTTCTTTGATGACAACACCTCTCCTAAACACATGGGTCTCTGCAGGCTCACGCACACACCCTCACACATACACATTCAGAGAGAATTGTACACACTACATTTCAGATCCACTTCTCTCCTTATATTGTAATTTCACAAAAATCAGGGAGCACTTCTTAGACTGTTACAACATAGCTCTTAGTGCTCAGCACAGAGCATCTCCATACACACTCTTTTTATGGTAGTATTTTGTCTGCCCCTCACCACAGTACTCTGAGCAGAAGGATTTTATGCATGAAGGAACAAGGACTGTTCCCTTAAAAAGAATAAGGACCTGGAAAAAAGAGCCAATAAACAGTGAAAACTAACAAGGACAAATGTGACTCTGTATTGAATCTATTCTCTTAGCTTTAACTTTTGTGCTCCATTGCAAATATTTAGTCATGCTTTTGTAGAATGTTGCCTATAGCCTGAAATATATGGGGTAGCCCATTCTTAAGGCTCCAATCTTTGAAATATAATACATCCATTCATACAGAGATAAAAAGTTACAGAACCGAGTATAACTTTTGTCTCGTTGGAGGTTTACAGGAATGTGATGACCAGACCTACTTGGACAGCTACAAGGAACAAAGGATTTTGGCACCAAGAAGTTTGTAACAGCCAACCATATCTCTTCCCTTTTTTGTATAAAAGAAGCCTAAATTCAAACTTGGTTAAGATGGTGCTTTGGGATACCAGTCCACCATTTCCTTGGTCTGCTAGCTTTTCTAATGAAGTCACTATTCCCCGCCCCCAACAACTCGATTTATTGTCCTGTGGTGCAGCATGCAGGAAGACTTTGGATTAGGTAATACACCTACAGTTCAACATCAACTTTCTAGTAAATCATATTGTGATCTACAAATATTCTAGAACCTAGGCAGAACTAAATACCAACATGTGAACCATGACTGAGTCTCCAGACAAGACTTTCTCGGGCACCACATTTCGGCAATCTTTCATAGGTTAACCATGGACATAGCTAACAGTTGTTTTCTTTCTTTCTCTCTTTCAGAATAGAACTTTGTACCAATTTTCAAATTAGGGTAGGTTTTCTTTCTTTGTTTCTTCCTTCAGGCAGCAAGACTGCAAGAACTAATAGTAGTCCCAAAGCCTGACATAATTCCTGGCACAAAGCATGTGTTCAATAGACTGGATAATTCCAATGTGAACTTAAGTTCCAGTGTGTTCTATGCAAGAAGTCTCCACTCTTCTAAGGGTTTTCCCCAGAAACATTTCCCTAGATGACTTTTCTCCCCATTCTCAGAAGCCATGGCAAAAAGTGAAACAGGAGAAAGAGCCACGAGCTTCCTCAGTGCAAAGATGCAAGATGACAAAGTGAGTTGTGACACTACATGAAGAGAACCAGGGCTCATCTGGGGACTGGCTGTCATTTTCATATGGATTCCGGCCAACCCTTAATAAAAGTCAGAGCTGCAGCTGACCATCACTGGTGTGTCTTCTTTCAAAACACACTCAGACTGAAGACCAAGGAAGCGTGGTTGGGTTTCAGAGAGCTTCAGTCACACAGGGACAGTCATTCCACATCATTCAGTTGGGTCCTTCCCTGCACAAGAAGTGGCCAGTGGGCTGGCCTGCCTCCCACCTCCCTTTTTCAGACCACCATCCAAAGCCAGACTACCCGGCCTACCTATCCACCTATAGTGTCCTGGAGCTGACACCCTAAGTGTGCATGGAGCAGATCCAGAACCCTCAGGGTTTCTGCCTAATTCCCTTCCACCGTAACACATGCCATACCAACCAGATCCAACAGGGCAGCCCAACATACAAATCAGAGTGGCACAACTGTGATCGACAGGACAGAATATGATTTCTATAGTGACAGTGACTTAAAAAATGAAAGCAACTGAAATACTTCAATTTACCTTAAGCATCATTCAGGGGTCTCCAGAGAAGCAGAATCAGTAAAGCATCTTATAAGCCTGTATCTATCTATAGAGAGAGATGTATTTTAAGGAAATTGGCTCATACAATTGTGGAGGCTGGCAAGTCTAAAATACTTTGGGCTGGCTGACAATTCGGGTAAGAGTCATTGCTGTCTTGAGTCTGAAATCTGTAGGGCAAGCCAGCAGCCTGAGTGCTTGGGTGGGGTTCCTATGTGGCACCCTGGAGGCAGAAAGTTTTCTTTCTCATGGGAACTCAATTCTTTCTCTTAAGCCCTTCAAATAATTGGATAAGGCCCAGGCACATGATACAGGCCACTGGCTCAGATGGTAAAGAATCCACCTGCAATGCAGGAGATCCAGGTTCAATCCCTGTGTCAGGAAGATCCCCTGGAGAAGGGGATGGTAACCCACTCCAGTATTATTGCCTGGAGAATACCCTGGATAGATAAGCCAAGCAGGCTATAGTCCATGGGGTTGCAAAGAGTCAGACATGACTGAGTGACTAACACATACACACACACACAATATACAGAGTAATCTGCTTTACTTAAAGTCAAGTGATAGTAAACCTCAACCACATCTAAAAAATATCTTCGGGGCACCATCTAGACTAACTAGTCTTTGACCAAACAACTAGGCACCATAACCTAGCAGAACTGAAACAATAAAGTTAATCACTACATCTTAATTCAACATGTATAATTTAGTGGCTTTTCATTTACTTTGGGACTATGGGGAACCTTCCACTTTTTAAGTGTTTGGAGTATATCATAAAATTCACACATTTAAAATATATAAATCAATGATGTTTAGTAAGTTTATCAAGTCGTGTGACTATACCATAATCCAGCTTTATAAGGTGGTCATCATTCCATTAAGATCACTCATCTATGGGGGTCCTTTTGAAAATCTGCTAACTCTAGCCCTAAAAAACAGGTTCTACAGGTTGTTTATACCCAACATCCAAGAACTTACCACTCACTGGAAATATTTTTAATAATGACTGGCATATATGCACACTTTGGGGTAGAATTCCAAGGGTCAAATATTCCCATTAGCTTAGCTTTAGTTGGAGGCCTCTCATGTAAATAATCTCCAGTCTGTTCCTCTCATTCCTATTCTTTGACCATTACAGTGTCTAAAACCCCATGACCTGGAAGAACAGATGCTTCTTAGTTTTAAAACTGCATCCTCCTTCCGACACATCTCTCTGGCTCTAAACATGTCTGTTGTGCAACTATTCTCCATCTCCAAGCCAGAAGAAAACTTCTAAATTGCAAATTAGCCACCTTCAGAGCCCAAGCTCCAGGAGATAGTGAAGGACAGAGAAGCCTGGCGTGCTATAGTTCATGGCGTCACAAGTGGTCAGACATGACTTGCAACAACAAAAGAGCCCTTCCAAGGTTTGCCTCATCATATCTGGTATCAAATCCAGAGGTTGCTCCTAAGATCAATAATTCATATCCAGCCATCTCTGCCATGGCAGTTGGCTGCTTTTCCGGCTCTGGCCGCCCTGCCTGGTACGTCTCACTTTATGAGCCCGAACTGCTCACCCTCCCTGCTCTTCATCTGACTGACACTGTGGAAGCACGTGACGCTTAGGCGGGGTTAGGTAGGTGCAGCTTCCCTCTGTCCTAGATATTTAGCATGTTTCTCTTATTAAACGCACCACGTCATAGTATAACACCAAGCTTCCATCTCTCTCTACCCAACTGCATTGCTCCTTGGAAGATGCAGGCAGCCAGCCAGCCAACCAGCAGTTACTAATCTAGCAAACAGAGAGTCAGGCTAAAAGCTTAATCACAGCAACTATATTCTTTGCAGGTCTGAATGTCTGTGGCCATGGAATTTTCCTGAAATATCCTTTTTAGTAAGGAGCAGATACCATTCTAGGGATTATCCGAAAGAAACAACTAGACGAGTTTAAAAAGACCTGTGTACAAACACACCCAGACCTATACTTTGGAAACATGAAAGAATGCACTTCAGCAACCTTATTCTTTCATGTGAGGGAGAAGGACCAGCAGGTGTCCAGTTATAGGGATTTGGTGAAATAAATCAGGATACACATGATATATAGAAAAGTATGCTGTTAAAAAAAAAAAGAAAGAAAAGTATGCTGTTATTAAAATGACTGTAGATACAAACTGATATAATAAGTTAGCTTTGCTGTTTGTTGAAAAAGTGGTAAAATATAACATAATTAATATAGAGGTCCATATCATGTGATATAGAAAAAGTGGCCAAATATAATAACACATATAGAGGCACACGCTGTGGCAGAAACCGTATATAGAGATTTCTGTGAGGTGCTTCTTCCAGACGCTGGCACACAGTCAGCCCTCAAGTAAATCTGCACCTTCTAAACAGAAGTAGATTTAAAGAAATAAACAAGTGTAGATATCATGTCCTTTTGGTCAACATAACCAGAACGTATGTTCAAGGTACTGCTCTTTCACATGTGAAGTGTGAGACAGCCCTGCTAGGTTGGTGAATGGGTGGGAGAATGGGTAGCAGTTGCCAAAAACACCCGCTTTTCTGTGCAATTCCAAATAGCACTAAGGTTCTGTTCTGGAGGTTTCTGGAGCACTGCAGGTGAGCCTGTGCTCTGATAAGCACATTACACAGAAGCCATCATTGTCCTCACTCCCCCTCCCCGCAAGAAGATTTTGTTTTTCATTCAAGTGCCCCAGAAGCAGGATGTCCAGCAGGTCCAAGACCCCTGTGAGGCTATGGACCACAAGATGCTCATTCCTACGAGCTGGGGATGGAGACAGGGAAAGGGAGGGATGCTGGAGCAAGAAGAGTCTGAAAAAGAGATCAATCGACTGGGTCCTTCAGAGTCTGTGCTGTCCTCTGTCCTGTGCTGGCAGTGGAGGGGCCAGGAATCTGGGGTAAGGGCTATCAGAGCCTATTATTTTTCATGCCAAAATAATGAAACTATATTCACCTTCTCTAAGATATTCCTTCACTTATTTTGATTATCCAAATTATAGTAGGTTCCCTGCAATGATTATCTCTCTTATCAAAACCCTATCTTTGCCTTATTTTTATTTCATGGTATTTATTATAATAAGCAATTATAAATATATATAATTGTGAGTTTACTTTATTCCTGCCTCCAGTTACCCAAAGAAACTAGAGACAGAAAAGCATATATCCACTGAGATGCCTGTCCTAGGAAGGATGCTCTTTTTCCCTAAATGATCGTGGCATTCCAAGGCACAAAATTTTCATTATAATCCTCCCAATTGTTCCCTTGACACATCCACTAAGTGGTCAAGAAGAGGGTAACACAGCCCATCCATTTGTCTGCATTCTGCCAAGGAAAAACATGGTTTCTTATATCCTGTTGTGGAAACTAAATCCTCTGATGGCCTTTAAACCAGTTCCAGTTTCCAGCAACATTAGTTGTCATTCTTTCTGCCTTCTTCCTGATGACAACAAATTGGATCCAGGGGCTGCTGGGGAAAAGGTAACATCGAAATTCAGAATGCAAGATTTTTTAAATCTTACAGTAACCTTTCTAGCATTAGGCTCATTCTAGAACTACACGTCCCACTACTTAAAAAACCCTGTATTCGAACTCCAAGTTGTACACTGCAATTCCACAGATATTTAAGGAGCAACCTACTGTGTACTAGGCAATGATCTCAGAGAAGGCAGATAAGGATCCTTCCTTTCTGGAGCTCCCATTCTAGTCCGGGTAACAGACAAGGGACAAATGAAGAAGACAATATCAGGGGGAGGCAAGTACAAAAAAGGAAACACAGTGAGGTAACAGAGAATCTGAGGTGGGGGAGGAGAAGTTAAGGAGAGACCTGAAGGTTAACAGGGAGTGACCACGTGTAGTGCTGGGAGAAGGGCAGCAAGCACAAAGGTTCTGAGGTGGGACCAAAGCTGGGGTCTTCAAGAAACAGAGAAGAGGCCAGTGTGGTAAGTAAATTCAATTAGACCAGATATCAGAGAACATTTTGGATGTACCTGGAGAGCCGAATTCTCCACTGCCTCCAAAAATTAGGGGAAAACAACAAAAATAACACCAATAATGGCAGGTGAGTTCACCGTATGCCAAGCATTATGCAAAGAACTTGGCATGCACTATTTCATTTGACCGACAAAAGTCCTGCAAGGTAGGTGTCATCATGCCTACTGTTCAGATAAAGCAACCTAAACCTGGAAGGGATAAAAACTCATAATTTTCACACAGCCATTAAGTGGTGGTAGAGCTGGGATTAGGACCCAACGGTCTGAATCTCGGCTCCTTCTCTCCACTCCTGAGCTTCACCCTAAATAGTAACTTCTCCCTGGACGCTGACAGAGGCTAGCTTAGGTCCTCCAATAATGGTGGCTTGGCTTCACCCCATCCAAAATCTGGGCAAAAATCAGAACAGTTTAGATCCACAAGGCAAAAAGACAAAAGCCATTAGTTCTGATTCTCTAGCAGCTCTGCACAAGATTCTGCTCACCACCCACGGACTCTTTCATTAACAGCTAAAATAAGTCTCAGATGAAAACTGTTGCCATAGGTGAAGCTTACTTTAACATATGGCTGCTCTGAGCAGAGAACAACATGTGAAAAAAGCATTTTTAAAATCTCAATTTACTTGTACAATGGTTTTGTAAAAAAACAAAACAACATTGATCATGTTTCTGGTCTGCTGATGCATTCCACATGTTGGGATAAGGAAACATGTCCAGGGGTCATTTGCTAAACTGATAACAAATGCACTCGGCCCCCATGGAATTGGGCTTTCAATGTTTGGTTTGATGCAATTTGCAAAAACATAAAGAGGTAACCTGTGGTTTTGTCAACTTGGTTAAGAGCGATGTGTTTCTAACTTGAAAGCTAGCTGTGATGTTTCAGCGGGTGGAGGCAGCTACTCAGATACCCTCAAATAGCAAGCTTTACCCCTCGCTCTTGATGGGGGGATACTCTTCCAGTAAAGCTCTCTGCTGGGGCAGGCGAAGCAGCAGGGGCAGAGACAAAGCAACAAGGAAGTGATCAAACTGCAGCAGGGTGGAGGCTGGGGAGGACTCGGAGCTTCCTCTCAGCCATGACTGCACTTGGCTTGCATCAGGCAGTGTCAAGTGTTGGGTGCCTTCTGGTGACATGCCTGTGTGGGCCTACTAGGCACTCAGGTTCCCTCTGTGCCAGTCCAAAGATGACTGGTCCAGTTGAGCTCAAGGACATCCACCAGTCACAATTCCTGCACCGTCCTGGGGTGCTCCCCTGTGAGGATACCTGCCTACCTCCGGGCCGCCACCAGCCGCCAGAGCAGTGTGTACCTTTATGCACACACCACTTATTCTAGTCAACAGTGTTTAAGCTTATTATTTTAGTAAGTTTATTCTAACAGGAAACTTTGTATTTCCATAGGAAAACCAATACACATTGCTGGAATGTAAGCTAATCATTTAAAAAAAAAAATACTGAAATATCCAGAATGGACAAACCTGTAGAGCTAAGAAATAGATAAGTGGTTGTCAGGGATGGGAGTGAAGGGAAATTTGGGGGATCAGGGCAAAAGGGGTATGAGATTTCCTTTTGAAGTAATAGAAACATCTAAAAACTGATGGTGATAATGGATGCCCAACTCCTGTGAATATACTAAAAGGCATTGCATTACATACTTAAAATGGGTGAACTGTGTGGGATGTAAACTATCTCAATAAAGATGCTTTTTAAAAGTCAATATGATATCCTCACTTTCAAAAAAAAAAAAAAGGAAGTAAAAAGAAAGTGATATGCTAGTTACAAAACATTATCAATGTCAAATACCATTAAAAAATTCTACTTGACCCTGTAATCTCCTGGCTGAAGGGAGAAGGTTGGTGACTAGAGCAGAGTAAGCCTCAGGGAATAAAACCACTGAACTGAGATGGGCGTTTGGGGCCTAATGGTCGTAAGGGCCTGGATTTTACTGTCCATGTGAAGGGAAGCCATGAGAAGGCTCTGAGGAGAACAGGAGGTGGGGTTTCAGAAGGCCACCTGGCTGCAGGGAGAATGCACTGTAGGAGATAGGAAAGAAATCTGGGAGCCCAGGGAGTAGCCCCCTGGCAGCAAGACAGTGAAAGATGGCAGCAAAGGGGACAGCCAGAGAGGCGAAAGAGACAGAGCTGAGCAAACTTGCCAACAGTTTGATGGCAGGTATGAGAGAAAGGAACAGAGATTTCCAGATTTCTGCCCTAAACACGGAAAAATAGACATGTTTTGTTCAGAACAAGGTCTGGCACTGAGAAAGTACTAAAAAAATACTAACCATCCAGCACTGCATCAATATTGTGATCACCAGCATTTACAACTTCCACCATCCTTGCTGCCATGACCGTTACAACTACTGTCATCAGCACCAGCAAGAACATCGCAGGGACAGCAGAGACCACCACACAAGGAGCAAGTACAGGTCAAAGAAATCCCCATCCAAATCAAGACATCTTTTCCAGACAAAGGAAACACTTACCCGTCCTGGGATGTTACCCAAGCTGTAGGGCCTAATTCATTTCCACCGTGCTCTCCCCATGCCATCCCCCACACATACTTATATGACCTTCTTTCCATGTTTAGAGCTTCTTCCGGGACTCCTGCCTTTACTCTCAGGCTTTCTCCTGGCCCCATCAGAGTCCAGCCCCCCCACCCCCCACGCCAAATGGCCTGATGTATCTTCCAAAACTCCTGACAGGTGCATATGGGACATTCCCTTCTCGAATTAGTATTACAGTGTCTACAAAATGCAAGCAATGTGCTCAACACCAGCACTGCCCTACAGCTGGTATATTCTATAAATGGAATCTCAAAAAAAAAAAAAAAGAGGCATTAATTGCATTTGTAAATATCTAATCCCTAAGTAACCTTATGCCCAAAATATATCCAAGACTCTTGGTCTTCAGTGCCACTTAGCTTTCTATCAGCTGATCTCTAAGAGAACACCTCTCTGGGGTCAAAGAAAAATATCTCCACTGAGATACACAGACACATGAAGGTCAGTCAACAGATGGGATAAGTTCAAGGAGAAAGAAGCAGGCACAAGAAGCCTCCCCATTCTCTGGGTGAGCCCTGATGGCACCCAAATTTGCAAAGGGAAAACAACTACTTCCCATCCTAGCAAAATCCACACGTATGTGAAACAGACTGTCAGCTCTTAGAAACTCATGGTTTAGCATTTCCTCTCCAAACACTGCAATGTTATATAATATGATTGATCTCCGAAACTTAACATAAAAGCCCAGAACAGGAGAATTCCAGAGTTGGGGTCCACCCTTCTATTTCCAAACAAGAAAGAGCATGTCTACTTCATGGTAGGAGGGGTTTAGGAGCATCTTTCTTTGAAGTTTACTTTTAAAAACACCGATGTGTTCCTGCTAAATGCTCATGACTGTTTCTGAAGGAGAATGTGAGCTGTGGATGGTACCTGATGAAGTCTCAGGCCATCCCGACAGCTTGCTTTCCTGTGTGAGCCGGTCAGTGCACTAGAACCTTTTAGCTAAAGAGGGCAGATCTTTTCATCCAGGACCAAATCCACAGCAATATTTTGGGGACCTGTATGAGCGTGGGGAGGAGAGAGAAATGATGACTTTTATCTAGTGAACAAAACTCCTTATAATTAGGTTGGTGGTTTCTATGGTAACGAGGAGCTGACTCTTTTATTTGAAATAAAAAATAGCAACACTCCAGCTGTCCTTGCCGTCCGGACGCTCCAAAGCAAATGAGAGATTTGATTTCACAATTTGCAACGACTGCTGAGGACATTAAACCACATATTTTACTTGTTGTTAAGATTTGGCAAGACACTAAGTCCCATTCCCCTGAGAAAACAGGTGTGAAAAACAAAAGCAAAAAGCAACCAAAACAAAATTATGCTCCCCCTCTGCAACTGACATGTTCTTGTTTCCTTCTTCCCAATTGTCATACAAAACCATCAAACCACTTCCTCGAGGAAAACTGCTACTGATGGTTCATTTTGAAAAACTACTGGAGGTCTCCAAAATATATTTACACATTTATAACAACAGCACCCACTATTACTGGTGACTTCATTAGATGCTAAGTACCGTGCCAAGGGTTTTCCTTACATCAGCTCATAAAATGCTCATAGTAACCCTATGAAACAAGACTTGTCATCACGTCTTTTTTTTTTTTTTTAGTGATAAGGAGGTTTAGGAGGTTAAGCACCTTGCTCATTGTCAGTAAGAGCTAAAAGTTAATCCTCATGGAAGAAGTCTAACCATCCTTATGCTATTCTGCCTTTACTGCCACTTTATAACCTGTATCAGAAAACATCATTCACAAGGTAGAGACCCTGTTCAAAATGCCCCACAGAGGACTGTCAACCTTAGAGGACTTGCTGGCTCATCTCTGGGAAGGTCCTTTTCCTTCTCTCCCACCATCCCAAATGGTGCCAGGCTGCCTGAGAATACAGAAAATCATGACTTCCTCTTTTTAAAAAATTTATTAAGAAGAAATATCAGAGTATAGTTGATTTACAACATTGTATTAGTTTCAGGTGTACGACAAAGTGAATCAGCTATACATACACATCCATCCACTCTTTTTCAGACTGCCTTCCCATACAGGTCATTACAGAGTATTCAGTAGCGTTCCCTGTGCTGTACAACAGTTATCTATTTTATATACAGCCGTGTGCATACATCAGTCCCATTCTCCCCGTTTATCCCTGCCCCCTTTCCTCCCTGGTTATTAGGAGGACCAGCCTATAGTCTACACATGACAGTTAGGGAGGCTGAGGGATGCTGACAGTCACATTATCAGAGGGTCCAGAGTGTAAGGGGGACATGCACTAGGTCCTAAGGGAACCAGGAAGGCAAGAGAGATGAAAAAAGAGAAGAGAGGTACCCAACTGAGGCCAACAGGCTGGGAAGGCCTATCATAGAAGGTGATGCTTGAATTAAGTCTTTAAGGGAAAGTGGATAGACAGAGCCTTTGGGGCAGAGAAAGTAAGTGCACGGAGAATTCGAGGTGAGAAAGGACACGGCTCCCGAACTCACGGAGTCTTGGCAGTAGGGCATGACTGGGGTGGGGCAGGAAAGGCCAGCAAGGTCCATGACATGCAGGCATCTGCCTGTCTCAGCAGGCTGAGGGCAGTCAGCAGAAGAGGAAAAAAAGGGAATGACACATTTTGGCAGGTGCGTGCTCCCCCTTCATGCTATTCTATAAATCTCAGTGAGTTTGAAATTCCTTTTGGTTGTACACCACTCTGGGGAAGCAACCACATGGATCATGCAATCATAAGCATTACCTTCGCTATCTTGGTTACATGATTTCCCCTTCCAAGAAACCACACATTCCCCTAGAACAGGATTTTTATCTTCTTCATTTTATCTTTATGTTGTCTAGTAAAGGATCTAGAATGTATCGAAAACTTAGCAGATGCCAACTGAACAAATAGAAATGGTCAGCAAACACTTGTTCTTTGAAATATAGAGATACTAATGTTAATTACTGTGCATCAGCCCTCACTATCGGCCAGCTACTGTTTAAAGCACTTTACATGCATAATCTCATTTAATCATCACACTGGCTCTATGTGGAGGGACTATACTAGTCTCATTTTATAAACACACAAAGTGAGGCCTACAGGGGCCGGTGACTTGTTTAGTCAATGGCAGCATCAGATTTAGAGTCATGTCTGCATCATCTCAAAGTTCTCCTTCAGCAGGCTGTGGGATAAAAGCGGGTTTGACTGATTACTGCAACAAAAGACATTCATTAATGTAAGAGTACTGGGCACACAGTAGGTACACCACACAATTCTGTCTACTGAAGTGAAGTGAAGTGAGAGTCACTCAGTCGGGTCTGACTCTTTGCAACCCCATGGGCTATACAGCCCATGGAATTCTCCAGGCCAGAATACTGAAGTGGGTAGCCTTTCCCTTCTCCAGGGGATCTTCCCCACCCAGGAATCAAACCCAGGTCCCCCGCATTGCAGGCGGATTCTTAACCAGTTGAGCCACAAGGGAAGCCCTCTGTCTACTGGAACACTGATTAAAAACCTGCTGTTTGCAGTGTACCAGGGTACGTCCAAAGATCAATATAGAGTATTATCTGCCCCAAGGAGCTCCCAGTCTGCTGATGACTTGGGAATGCCTGCAACCATGACTTTGGAAGTGGGGGAAGGATTGTGGTTTCTGTAGCGATAGTCAATCTCATTTAGAAAGAGAAAAACCAATTCCTTTGTAGGTTTTTAAAGTAGTTCTTTGATTTATTTTGCCAGCTGTACCTTTTCCTCTTTTCAGTGGTCAACTGACCTTGAATTGACTTTAGGGCACCATACCATTCTCCTCTCTCTACTCCAGCAGTTTGGGTGAGGCTGGCTTTACACCCTGATCCAGGGGAGGTTGTGTGATCCAGATTTGCAAAGTCGAGCATTTCATCTGCATGGCTACGTTCCAGGTAAGATACACATTTCAACCAGAGCCAATTCCCAAAAACTTTCCTGGAGCTATGTGGGGAGCCAAGGTCTTTGGTGGAGTGAGGACATTTAAGAGGAGGTTTAACCATGGACAACCATCTGGTCCATGAGGGTGGAGACAGTCTGACAGTAAAACCAAGAGACAGACAGACTCATGTCCTAATAATATTCCTTGAGCCTCTGTATGAAGTCTTGCCTCAGTATTGCAATAAGCTCAACTTATAAATTCTTGCTTTTGTGCATAAACCCCTTTATAAAACTGGTCTCTGTCACTTGCAACGCAGAGTTCAGACAAATATAGTTCCACTCTAAGGAAGAGATGGAGATTGGGGAATGGTTACATGCATTGGACCAAAAAGAGCTGAAGAAAATATGGAGGGGGAAATTATGTTCAACTACTCATGAGGGTCCTTCTTATTTGTTCCATTAAGGTACATTCTACAATATGGCATTAAAGCCCTCATCTGAATCCTCCATGTAGGAGTTTACTTAGTTACTGCCTCTGGCACTACAGATAAACACCCTAGGTGATCAGGAGGATTCATGCAACTTGCAAGGAATATGAACAGGACAGAAATTCATTCATTTAATAAATATTTATGGAGCATCGTCTTTGTGCAGAGCACTGAAGTTAACATTTGCTGAAAAATTATCTCATTTACTTCAAAGGGGACTTCAGCTATCTTTCAAGTTCAATTTCACCAATCCATAAGGCAGTTAGGACAATTAAGACATAAGGGCACTTTCACTAAAAGGATTTTTTTTTTTTTTTTGGATAGCTAAGACTGGCTGATATCTGTTTGGAAGTAAATTAGATTCTGTAGTGTGTGAGAAGGAAGGAGAAAGGGAAACTGACTGAAGAACACTTTCTGGAAAAAGCAAAGATATCCTTAAGACAGAGTGGGAGACATTCCATGTTAATACCTGAGTTACAATGGAGAGGTGAGCCTGAGGGTTCTGTTAGAAATAATACAGTTGATGTGCTCGGTCCACAGGAGCTAAACCAGATGCCCCAGGGATCAGCCCCGAGGGACGTGCAGCTTCTCTGGGTCACCAGCTGGGTTCTTCTGCAAACTCAAGTCTGAAGACCATGACATCAGACCCAGAGAACCATTCTGCGTGAAGACTTTGAGGAAGATGCACCAGAGCCCTGCACGTGGCAAACACAGGCAGGCCTATCAATATTCAACGCCAAAATGAACACCTAAGCTGTATTTAGAGTCCGAGGAAATCATTTAGAGGCAGCTGTTCTGAAAAACAGGCCCAGTTTTTTGCTGTTTACAAACCTCTCAGAATACAAATTAATGCTACAGGCGAAAGAATTCACATGTCTGCTGAGACGGCAGAGACAAAAGGTGAAAATTCTTTAACAAAGTAACTAAAACTGGGCTAAAAGTCTTAAGCGCCTATGATTTTCTCTTTCTTTCTCTTTTGGCAAATTTTACATGTTCCTGCCTGCGACAGTTAACAAACAACTCAAAACAAACACACCAACCTCTTGCCTCAAAATGAAACAGCTGACAGGCAATATTTTATAGCAGCACTGTGCAACAGAAATAAATTTGAGTCACATATGTGATGTAAAATTTTCTACTAGCCACATTAAAAAAATACTAACAAGTGAAATTAATCTTAACGGTATATTTATTTAAATGAGTAGATCCAGAAAATCACTGTCATATGTAATCAATATAAAAATTAATGAGATAGTTTAGATTCTGTTGATCACACTAAGTCTTCAAATAACTCTGCGCTGAGAGCACATCTCAATTAATATGAAGCGCATTCAAGTGGTCAATAATCACACACCCTAAGCACTTACCACACTGGTCAACACATGTCTATGGATCAAGGGTGGTAAAATTTTAAGTCAAAACCTAAATTTCCTAACAAGAATTCTGAGATGAACGTTATCTGAAGGAAAAGAAAGTGAAGGCAATGAAACTATGCTGCAACATCACTGAAGAACCAACTAGTATTCACACCGATATTTTCTATATTACAATTTTTAAAAAGCTATAAAAATCATGTCCATTACAAGTGGAAAGAAACTAGACTAACACCCATCTCCCTCTTTTAACTGGATTAACTGAATCAAGGTCTTCCACATGCTTTCCTCGGATCTTATATTTCAGGTTCCACTTGAATTGGATACATTATCTCCTGGGCAGAAGTCAAGTCCTCTTGGAAATGGAAATGGAAAACTTCAAGTAGTTGAACAGAAATCAAGTCTAATGGAACAGAGTGAAAAATGTTCTGTCCCTCAAGAACAAGAGATCAGAAGAGACTCAGAGCCAGCTATATGGGGACTAGTATCCTGCTTCTGCCTTCGTGGCTAAGAGATGACTTCAGATAAGTAACTTAATTTCTTGGAGCCTCAGTTTCTTGATTTCTAGAATCAGGATAATCACTGTACCTATTTCAGGGTGGTTTCATGAGTTACTATTTGTTAACGTTTCCAGTGATGCACGTTCCACATGCTAGACATCTATGTGCCCTAAGGCTCACAGAGTAAGTACTTAATATAAAGTAAATGGCCTTATCGACATGGACAAGGAATAAATACCAACATTTTATCACAGTACTGATCTTTTTTTCCCTTTTGCCTCAGGCTCCAGCATGGCTCTGGAGGGCACTATGAATGTGCATTCTTTCTTGAAAATTAACTGAATTTATCCCAAAATTTGACATTTGGTTCATGTGCCAGGACTCCAGATCCTTGAACTCAAGGGGAGAGCCCTTGGTCACCCAGTGCCTCACGTCGCCCTGTGGGGCAGGACAAAGGAGAGCAGAGTTCCAGGACAAGAGTCTATGGAACAGAATCTAGGGCCCAGCCGCATGGAAACAATAAGCGTTGTGTATTTCCCATGATAAGGACCTTCCTGAAAGCAAATCCATCCAACAAGTTCCAGAAAGAATGAGAGGCACCAGACAAGGGCTTGAGTAAGCAGTCAAGCCTTCCTTGTCATGAGGAATTTTATTTTCTCCCCATCTTCCTTGGAGGCCTCCTCATACAAGAGGTCCCTCTGAAGGGACCTGCCTTCCCTTCCTTTCCTTAGTTAACAACAGTAGAGATCAGATGCGGCAGAAACTGAAATCTCCAGACAAAGACGATTTAAATGGCAAATAAATACAGTATGTGGGAGTAATCAAAATCAGTGAAACGCAAGCCCCACTTTGAGCTCAGATTATTTTAAAGCATGAGCAGAATTGTCAATGAACTATACAAGAAGGGTGGAAAAAGCATAAACTTACCACCAGCCTGGAGCTGTGAGGATGGAAAGATAATTTACATTCTTTCTAACTGGGATGGACTCTTTGACAGACAGTGAGGTGGCGGCCTTGCCTCCATGGCCCTCAGTCATTAAGACTTGGTCTTAAGTTTCAGTAACATAACTTTGTTACACTCATGCTTCAGAGGCGAGTGTCCTCAGAAAACTGCTAAATACATAACTTCACTGAGCAGAAAACTTATTCTTTCCACAGGTCTGTGCCTTTTACAGTTCATTTCAGAAGCCTCAACTGCATTTTTCCCTTTCAGTGTTGGGAAAATGTCTTTTTTCCTTCTGGCTCTACATGTGATCCTTCAAAGGAAAAGAAAGACAAATCCACACAACATCCAGTGACTCTTTCCACAATATGGTTGCCACACTCTGTCTGAGTCTAATTTGGCCCAGGCTCTTTTAGCCCGTGGTATTCTGGGAGCTCTTTTGGCCCATGGGATTCTGGGAGGGGTTATCTTTCTTCTTTGACTATACAAACTGTCCTTGGTCTAGTGACTGCTCTCTAGTTCTGTCCCATGTGGGCTTAAGTGTCACCATCAACCCTAGATCAAAAGAATAAAACCAAGGTTTTCATGGACACCAGCTCAGAATCCAGCCCTTAATCCAAGTAGGGTTATCAGCTTCCATCTGAGGCTTTCAACGGAGTTAATACAACCTCAGCGGGATCTGATCATCTCAGGCATCTCGAACATGCTCTTTCCAACTTCCCAGCATGAAGAAAACCAACTGATTTCAATAGTTTAGATTATTTAACTCTTAAGCACTGAAATAAAACTCAAATTCCCTCTTCTCTGGGACCACTATTAAAGAATGACAACATATTCTCAATGTATTATGAGAATGAAATGCTCTTCATATCAATTTAGTGTCCGGAATGAAATGTTTTAAACTATTCACAAAACACATTTCTGTAACACAGTACAAGAAACACACAAATTCCAAGCTATAGAGGGAAAACTTTGGCTGAGAGAAATGAAATTTTATCCCAAATTATGAAGAGTCAGGAGTACAACCTAGGGGGGTACCTAGATCATTTTCCTTCTAGCCATACATTCTACACTTTCATCCATGCTTCTCTAAAGGGACTTCATGTATATTTTTTGAGAAGTTAATAGATAGTGAAGCAAGGGAGGGAGAGAAGGATAGAAGGGAGGGAGGGAAAGAGTGGTTTTACGGTCAAGTTTAGAAACATGTGCTAGAACCCCTTCTAGAATAACTGTGATACATGTTACTATACTAAAACTTCTACGTCTTGCAATAAAAATGAAAACAGATCAATAAATTCTGACCTCTTTGACTTAGTGTAATTTGAGACTTCCAAAACAGTGGAAGGCTACTTCAAAGTATTTTTCACTTTCACATTTACGCCATCTCTGTCACATCTCAACTGGAATTTCCCCATGGAGATGGGTCTCAAAGAGACTCCTACAGAATGCATCATGCAAAAAGAAAATCATTTACGGCAAGCCCCCTTCTCCAACGGAATGATTATTTCTTTTAACTTCAGAGTTTTTAACTCTAAGTCTCAGTTTCCTTTATGGAAAATGAAGATAGTAAATTTCATTCTCCTAAGGATGCTCTAAGGATTAGAGGGAATAATCCAATCAAAACATGTGCATGTTAAATGGCCGACAGTGGGCCTCAGTGAAAACCAGCTGCTGGTCACAGGGAACTCTACTCAATATTCTGTAATGGCCTGCACGGGAAAATAATCTAAAAAAGAAAAGGTATATGTATTAATATATGTATAACTGATTCACTTCACTATACACACCTGAAACTAACAAAATATGTAAAAAATTAGCTGCTGGTGCTGCTACTAATACTACCAAGGTATTCTGAACTCCCACCCAGGTTCATCGTAACAACAAAAGCATGTGCCTGGCTGGCTATACCATCGTGCCCTGGGCTGTCCCCAGAGGCTCAGCCAGGCGTAGGACTGGCCCCTGTCTGTCTGTCTTTCTACTGCTCTAACCTATCAATGTGCCCTCCCTCCTCTATCCTGAGTCACATCTCCCTTCCCCTTCAACACCACTTCCTATGTACAGATCCCTGCAGTGACTATTTTTCTCTGGTCCTCCAAAGCCTTCCACAAGGACTCTGCAAAAAGAGCTCAAGACGTGGCTCAGAACCAGAGGAGAAAAGGAAGAAAGAATGAGCCTCTCCCAGTTTCAGAAAAGGAACAAATTGAGGGATATTAAATTTCAAAGGGAGCACTCCCCATTCCACTCACCAACACTTTCCTTTTTACAGAGGCTCTGATTCATGACTAAATAACTATCTGTTTAAAAAATGTTCCTGGGCAGCGTTTCAACCCTACATGTCAATAAAGACCTGATTTGACTAAAATTACCAAGTCTTAGAGGCACAAATTTCTCTTCCTCCATAAGGCAGTTGACAAATTAGGTCTTTTCACCTAAAGCCTTGAACAAAGATGACTTAATGACTTACAACTCTACAAATGTTTGCTAAACAGTCCATTTTGCTGTTCTATCTTCTCAGGCACATTTTTCTTTCAAATGCTAATACATCTTTAGGGGTTATGATTGGGATAAATACCCCTTTTCATGTTCTTATTTGGGTTGTTGATGATTGTCAAATGGATTCAAAGGCCTCCATTTCCACCATGTTGTACTGAAAAGCCATGTTAAAACAAACCAGTGAACAGAAATCAAACACATTTATACACGTATAGTATCCATTGTGCAAACACAGAGCACTGTGCACAAACGTTCTTCCCAAGTTGGAGGTAAAAAGAACAGATAAAGGCAATTACAATATTAAACACACAAAAGCCAGCAGAAATCTGACACTGCCAAATTCTGAAATAAAATGTTGCCAAAGAAAACCAAAGGAAAATCTCAAAAGGTAGCAATTTGTAAAAGGAGGATGCCAATCAACTTCAATAAGCTCTCTGCACGTATGTTCCTGACCACAAGATGCTACGTCGGACAAATGT
Source organism: Cervus canadensis (assembly GCF_019320065.1). Taxonomy (NCBI): domain Eukaryota; kingdom Metazoa; phylum Chordata; class Mammalia; order Artiodactyla; family Cervidae; genus Cervus; species Cervus canadensis. The sequence continues at coordinate 23,195,289 of NC_057407.1, forward strand.
TAGAGGTTTGTCTTGAAACCGCAGCAACAAAAACACTACGCGTCAGGGCTGGGGGGAGACTGCCAGGGAGCCAGCCCTGTGTAAGTGATCTGGTTCAAAGGAGGGTGGAACCACCTTTAAAAAGATACCACATGAGCTTGTATTTGTATAAAAAGAGAAAAAGCATAACTGGTACGTGACAGAGGGGAGATTATATAAAAAAAAACAAAAACTTTATGTTTAGCCTAAAAACTAAGCTGGGAAAGAGTGAAGGCAGAAAGGGACGACAGAGGATGAGATGGTTGTATGGCATCACCGACTCGATGGACATGAGTTTGAAGAAGCTCCGGGCGTTGGTGATGGACAGGGAGGCCTAGTGTGCTGCAGTCCATGGGGTGGCAAGGAGTCAGACACGACTGAGCAGCTGAACTGAACTAAAAATTTCTTACATCTTTATTAAATGTGTTTATAAGGTCTGCCCTGGGATAAACGGATATACTTTTTCTAAAAGCTCTTCGGTCCAATCTGTGTGTCACTATCAGTGCTTAATGAGGACACATAATTGATAGGGTGAAAACGGAAAGGTATGTGGGGGTTGGGGAGACTTGGCACGGGGCTTAGAATCTGGTGACCTGGGCAGTGTTCTCCAGTCTGGAAAAGAAGGATCCCAAGGAATGAGACATAAGGCTGCCTCTGGGTAGTAAGTGAGAACCCCCATACCTCTCGTTAAAATATTGAAATGCTTGGCAAAATAATTACTTCCCCAGCAACTTCCCTGAAGCAGCCCAACCAACAACAAAGGGTTAATTCATAATACCAGAGGGTGGCCCCAAAGGCCCATTTCCGATGCTGTGGCCAGTGCTATTTATCAAGTCTGACCATCTGTGTCCCCGTGTTTACTGAACACTGTGAAAAGCATTTTTGTTCACATAACATTTCTCCACTTCATTCTAAGTGTGAAAAGAAGATGAACCCATCAACTAGGGTCCGTGGGGTAATACTGCTTTACAAGATCCCAGGTAAATGAGATAAAGGTCTACTCTTTCTAGAGTGAGATGGTAAAGGAAATACAAGTTCCCTGCCCAGGCTTCTGCTACCTGATGCTTTGAAGCCAGTGGTGTTTCACCCTGGCAGGTCTACAAATGTTAGCTTCTGAAGGGCAAGAACTGCATCTTATTTCCCACACAGACTAATCCCTGGCCAAGTGGAGTTGGTGGGTATAAGCTAAAGGAAATACTTCAGGGCTGCTATCTGTCAGGCTTGAAGAATGGCTAGGGCTACACTGAGTATCAAGCTAAATGTTCATTAATTTTATTTATTAAGTAGGCTTTTCTAGTTTAAATTTTACTCTGCAATGTGCTCATAAAACACTGTTACTGTTTCTGTTTGGCCAATCACACAGAGGTTTTCCAGCAAAGACATGAGTGGAGAACCATGTCCACCATCATCCTCCCACCAGGAACATCCAGAAATGCTTGAGGGCATTTTTTGGTGCTTTGTGTATTTCATGCATAAAGGACAACGATGCTATACATGTGACTCAGTCCTATGTCAGGAAGAATTGACCAAGACCAAGATGCCTATAGTTGCCAAGATGAGTAACACTTATGAACCTCATTCTTCTAGAAAGTGGCTACTTGAATGGACACTGTCTCTGATTCCCTCACACTCTTGTGTTTGTATATGTGGGCCATCTGATCACAGTCCAGGTGTTGCCAGTCCCTGAATTACACTCCTCATGGATAAGCACTGGTAATTCACCTCCTAATCACTTGTCCTGCAAATCCATGACTGTAGAGGTGGCAACCGGGTATGATCATCAAAACGCTGAGTCACCAGCACCAGCCAATTGGACTGGAGGTTGGCATGAATTAAGGGGCTAGATCCAGCTCTTGAGTGCCGGTTATCAGCTCTGGGGGTGGCCACCAGTTGATGAAAGGTAACAAGTAAAATGTGAGCCCAGCTGATAGTAGTCGGTGAGGCCTCAGGGATAAAACATGCTCAAAGGAGATTTCTATAAGAAAACATGGCACATGATGGTAAACAACCGACTATCCCTTGGGAAGACGCCTGGCTTATCATCCAGGCCTGAGGAAGGTGGAAAGAGTCCTTTGTACTCGGACGGCAGAAGGAATAAAAAATGAGTAATGGTGGTCACCATCACTTATTAAGAAACCTCAGCATATCTTACATTAAGTGACCTTCTCAGGAACCTGGAAGTAGGAACTGCTTTCCCATTTTTTACAGATGAGAAAATCAAGACCCATAGAAACAGAAAGACAAATACCATATATTATGTACATGTGAAATCTAAACTATGGCACAAATGAACTCCTCTATGAAACAGACTCACAGACATGGAGAACCAGACACATGGCTGCTAAGGGGTAAGGAGGGAGGCACTGGGCGTGCGGGCTCAGTGGGTCTAAACTGGCATATATAGGATGAATAAATAACAAGGTTCTACTGTACAGCTCAGGGAATCATATTCAATACCCTGTGATAAAATGTAATGTTAAAGAACATGAAAAAGAAAAGAATGTGTGTGTGTATAAACCCTGAATCACTTTGGTGTACAGAAGAAATGAACCCAGCATTGTAAATCAACTATATTTCAATAAAATAAATTTTTAAAAATTCAACAAACAGAAAGCAACACCCCTTTCCTAAAACCACACTGGAAGTAAGCAGCAGCACCTGGGGTTGGAACCCAGATGTGTTCTACAGTTTTGACCTTTTATGAAGAGTAAAAAAACATGGAAGACACAAAGGTAGAAACAGGGGGAGAGAGCAGGAGAACGAGCTGAGGCTGTCCTCTGAAATACAATTTTTCTATCCTGAATATAGGAATAAAATTTTAACGAGCCCATTAAATAAAGTAAGGCTGTCTTTTCTATATTCACTCCCAAGTAAACGCCGACCTCTGTTTGTGCAAGGCCCGAAAGAAGGGGGCACTTTCCTCACGAACCTCTTCCAGAACCACACACCCTGAGGGAACTGTACCTTCTCAGAATTCCTTAAAGTCCCAAAGTCTGGATCACACGAACGACCACTGTCAACAACTCACCCATCCTTCAAACTCCACGTTCTCCTTAGAGTCCCACCTACAGCTTCTCTGCTCTGCCCCCAACCCCTCCCAGGGGCAGCAGTATTCTGGTTACATGGCTGTGTCCCTGCCTAGATTCCCACGAGGACTGTGGGTTTCTCATAACTCTCCACTCAAGTATTTGCATATGGATTCTCTCTGGGGGACTTCTGTGTGCATAATTTATTCTATTAAAGTATAAATCAGCATCAGCCTTACCACCATCACTCACATACTATTAGCCGTGGACAGTATGCCAGAAGCAATGCTAAATCCTTCACGTATTTTTGATTAATTCTCATGTTGAAGCAAAATGATTCTCATCTTTATTGCCCTCTACACATGTGAAACCTAAAGCTTCCCTCAAAACATTATATAATTTGTGCAGTATCATACATGTCTTTTTTTTTTTCTTCCTTTTTTTCAGTCTCTGAAGTACATATGTCCATCAAGGATAAAATTTAGCACCCTGAATATACTTCATGGTACATCATTCATTCATTCACTCACTCACTCTCAGGGTCCACTACATGCGAGACAGTTCATAAACAAAAAGAACAGGGCCAACTTGCTGCCCTCAGAAGACTCACGGGCTAGTGGGAGAAGCCTCCTTCCCTCCCAAACAGGCCCCCAGGATATAATGAGTGCAACCACGGTGGAATGCTTGGGTTCCTAAACAGCTGAGGGCACAGGCATCAGAAGCAGGAGGACCCAGGTGGTCCTGGGTGTCTGCCCCTGCCACAGTCCCTTGCAATGGAGCCCTAAGCAGCATCACTGCCACCAGCAGCTGTGACCTCTGAGGCCTTGCAAGGTGGTGATGTAAGGACTGGGCCTTCACTAGTCTGTGTACTTATCAGCAAAACGTGGCAAGGAAACGAAGTCCCCTTCCCGCCCCCTTCCCCATTTGTACAGAGGATTGTTGGTGGCACTTACAAGCAGCTTCAAATGAGTACACAGGTTTTATTTCCCAACAGACGTTAAATAACGACATTCTGCCACAAGCTGAAAATCTGGTTGGCACTCCTGAGGACGTGTCAGCTTGCTGCGACATTCTCTAACATCAAGCCTATTTGCAACATAAAAATTTAAAAAGACAAAAATCCCAACATTTTCCTCCTGGATACATCGACCACAGGAAGAGAGCGTTTCCTCCCCGCCTGGCTGTATCAGTTCTCTGTTGGCACCTCTTCCCCGGGTGTCTGTGGGAGCCGGGCTGCCTGCTGCATCTGGGGGGTGGGCTGGCTGATTTCAGATGAGTCTGGCTGGTCTGCTCTGCTCTCATTTAATGCCTCTCATTCCTTTCCTGGACCAGGAGGCTAATACGCAGGTGCATCTTTCTCTGGAAGATGACAGGGGAAGAGTGAGAACAGAAACACGCTTGCACTTTTTTAAGTGGTTGTCCTAGGTTTGCTGACATCCCAGTGGCCAAAGCAATTCCTTGGCTGAGCAGAGGGTGTGAGGAGGAGAGGACCATAAACTACACAAAAAGAAGACGGAGGGACGAACTAGGGCCATCTATGTGACCAATGACCACACAGGCCCTGGTCGTCACTCAGAGGGACAGGAGTAATATTTTCTGAGCCCAAAGTCAGAAACATATCCTGGGAAGAGTGGTCCAAATGCAAAAGCTGGACAGTCTGAAGACATTTTGAGGGTATATTCCAGGTAATTCATGAATCATTTGGAAGAATATTTATAGGCTGTTTTGAAAACCAGGAGGGACAGTCACCAACAAATAGAGACCAAATCACTCTGAACAAAGGCTGAACGCTTCTGGCAGACCTAGAACAGAGCTTATGATTTATTGCCTAGAACTACTAAGCAATAGTTAGTGGTAAAGTACCCACCTGCCAATGCAGGAGAAGTAAGAAACATGGGTTCAGATACCTGGGTCAGGAAGATCCCCCAGAGAAAGAAATGGCAACCCACTCCAGTATTCGCCTGGAGAATCTCATGGACAGAGGAGCCTGGTGGGCTACGGTCCATGGGGTCGCAAAGAGCTGTACACAACTGAAGCGACTTCACACACACTAAGCAACAGTAATTGCAATAATGGCGAATAATCATTCAGCAATTGCTATGTCATGGGTTCTGTGTTAAGCACTTTCTATAAATTGTTCCTCTTAATTTTTAAAATAAACCACGCAATAGACATTGAGAGGATGCCACTTTTACAGATGTGGACACTGAGGCCAGCAGTTTCATAATGTGGCTGACAGTCCACACACAGTAAAAAGAAAAGCCAGGACCTGAACCCAGGTCCTTGTGGTCCCATAGACCACAGTTTTTACCACGACCACGTACCATCCCTCTCTTGGTTCAGGTGAGCCTCAAGAGCCTTGTCATATGCCCGATTTATAAATAACCCTCAGAGCTTCTGAATCTTTTGTTCCTGACAGAAAGACTATTCTGTCTAAAAACGCCTACATTTTACTCAATGCCTGGCTAGTCTAATTTAGTGTTTCTTCCATTTGTATATTAACTAAGACAGTTTCCAGGGAGAACACAGGATAAGATTCAAGATGAGAGGTCTGACTGGCTACTGCCAATCTCTGAATATAGATCATGCAGGGAGGAAATCAATAAAGTTCCAAGAAGCAGAGGAGAAAGGGAAAAAGCCCAGCACTTGGCTTGGTTCCTTTTGTGTCGAGTGAGACTATTCCGTGATTATATTCAAAACACTAAACTTATTCTAAATTGATACAAAAATGCACACTTAAATTCCAAACTGCAATTTCTTTTATTCTCTCTATAACATACATGTGCATAAAAGTGAACGACTGGTCAGATTGCTAAGTGATATAGAGGCTGAAGCACGTATTGTGTTTCAAATTGGTCTAACATTTTCCTAATTGTTGATTCAGGTTTGTTGGCACACTCCTTTGTTTGATGCACTTGTCAGCAGTAAATGATGGCTATGGCTGACCCATCGTTCACACAGGGAACCACGACAAGGTCTTTGAAAGACATTCTCATGACAGTAAAGAGTCATGATGGCCCCGCTTGGCTCCCAGCACCTTGCTGTAGTTGAGAGGGAGGCCAGATGCCGGTTTATCTTGGCTGGTGAATGGGTGCCAGCTCTTCGCACATACCCTAGAGACCTTGAGCCTGGCCTGCGCTGCACCCTGCCTCCTTCTCTGAAGCCTGGTCAGTGCTGGGGTAGGCACTGCCCGGGCCCCACCTAGGTCCATTCAGCTGCTCCTGGAAGTTGGTACCACTCCTGGCCTCCTCCACCACCACACTGGTTTGGTGCTAACATCAACCAACAGTGTAACCACAGTCCAGCTATTCTGGCGCTGAGGTATAAGAAGATGGCTTCCAAAACAATGAGTAAATATTGCTTATAAAATGCTTCTGGGTATCTTTTCATCCACTGAATATACTAAAGTAAAGGAAGTCCAAACATTAGTCCTTCATTCTTCTCTTGCTTTCTGTTCACTAACTTGCTGTTCTCCACAATCTGTAAAGTGTGCAAAGAAGGCTGTTTGTCAGCAGACTACTGTGCTGGGAAGAGCTCAGTCACTACAACAGGGTAAAACCAGCCCTTTCAGGCCAACAGGCATCCTATAACCACCTAATAATGGCCGCGCTTCCAGCACTGGGGTCTGTGTAACAACCTTTCACTCCGTGTAGCCAGTGGGCTACCCGGGTGGCTCAGTGGTAAAGAATCCGTCTGCCAAGGCAAGAGATGCAGGACACACCAGTTCAATCCCTAGGTCAGAAAGAGCCCCTGGAGGAGGAAATAACAATCCATTTTCAGTATTCCTGCCTGGAAAATTCCCACAGACAGAGGAGCCAGGTGGGCTACAGGATCACAGAAGAGTTGATCACGACTGAGTGTGCACACACGCAATGCAGACAGTGCTAAAACCTCCACCATTGTCCACGCTGTCTCAGAGCAAATGGAGATCTCCCACAATACAACAGTCAGGTCATATCTGGCTAGGCCCTTGAAGTCCATGCTCATAGACAGACAGATACAGAACAGTGGTAACTCTATCAGAAACAGACCAATAGGGATACACAGAGAGGGGTGGGGAAGAGGGGGAAGAGAGGAGGGAGCAGGTGGGGGAGACAGAGAGACTGAGAGAGATATTAACTGATTACACGCGTGCTTCAGGGACACCGCAGGTTCAGTGCCAGACCACTGCCATAAAGCGAATATCACAACAAAGCAGATCACACAAATGTTTTGGTTTCCCAGTGCATATAAAAGTTATGTAGTTATGTTTATACTATCCTATAGGCTATTAAGTATGCAACAGCATTATGTCTAAAAAAACAAGAAAACTTAATAGCTAAAATGCTAACCATCATTTGAGCCTTCAGCCAGTCATCATCTTTTGTCCTGGTGGAGGGTTTGAAATATTCTGAGAATTACTAAAATATGACACAGAGCCATGAAGTGAGCAAATGCTGTTGGGAAAATGACCCCAGTGGGGTTGCTCAACACGGGGTTACCACAAACATTCAATTTGTGAAAAATGTAATATCTGAGAAGCACAGTCATATAAGGTATGCCTATATAAGGAATTGTCTCACATAATTATGGAAGCTGAGAAGTTGAAAAATGTGCATGGAGGGTCCTGTTCCAGTCTGAAGGTTACCAGGCAGAAAGAGTTAAGGCGATGTTGCAGGATGAAGTCCGAAGGTAGTTAGCCTGACCACTCTCTCTTACTCAATGAAGGACTGGTCTTTCTGTTCTCTGCAGGCCTTCAGCTGATTAGACAAGGCTTACCCCAAACTAGGGAGGGCACTCTGCTTTACTCAAGTCCACTGATATAAATGTCAATGTCATCCCAAAACATTCTTACAGAGCACCCAGAATAAAGCGTAACCAACTTTCTGGGCACCACATAGCTCTACCCAGTTGACACCTAAAATCAACCATCACAAGTATGTGTACAGAGGAGCGAACCAAATTTCAGGCAGAGTTTAACAGCCACTGAATCTGACTGGCCTAGAAGTTCTCAGGTTCCATGAGTCAAGAAAAGTCCAGAAGGCTTGAGAATCTTGGATATTTTCCAGAGATAGATTTTGCAGCCCATGGAAAACTCCACTAAAAGAGGGTGGGGGGTTGTGAGAATAAAGAAAAACCACAGGGGGGAAACCATTAACAGATAATGAATCATCATCTCAGCTTAGCAGCTCCTGCTGCTTCCTCTGACAAAATAGCATCTCTGCCAGGCAAGGTTATTTGGGAGGGGAGAATTCACTTGTGAAAAGCTGGAACCAGGACTTTTAACAGTGCTCTGTGCGTATGTGTGCATGTGTGCTAAACTCTGCTAATAGAATATTTATCTAAGGACATATTTTCCCCTTCTCTGATTCCTTCACTGATTCCTCTTCCCCTCTAAATCCTCTGAACAGTGCAAAGCCTCAAGCTTTGGACAGGCTCTCTGTCTGACATCAATCCTCTCCTTAACTGATCTTCACCACAAATGTAAATACCATCGATGTGCTGATAATTCCTGAATATATTTTTTTCCCAGCCCAGATCTTCCCTGCCAGTTTCTTACAGTAAAAATATATTCACCTTAATATATCCAATAAGCATCTCACCTATACCTGAAAGTTTTTTCTCTCTTTAAAATGATTCCTTGTCATCACATGGTCTATAAAACCCTCAAAACATTGAAGAATTACCCCTGCCTTTATAATGAGCAAGGCCCAGTTCAGATGCATCCAAGGTATACCCCCTGTTCCTTAAGAACCACTTACCATGACTTTTTCTCTCTTATCTCCACCGCATCTCTGCTAAGTAGCACCCAGGATCCAGGGACTAGTGAGAGGCTGGGTATGAAACTAACTCAGTGAGAGGTAGAAAGAGTATAAAACCACTAGAACAGATTCACAGTAAGAACTCTGCCAGTGGTTGATGCTTCAGAGAATAAAACTTGCATCTAAGAAGATCGGCCACTAAAAGCTTTGTTTGTTTCCTTCTTGAAAATTTCTTTCAGGACCCAGGGTAAGTCAGAAATTTTGCTAAATTTTCATCAGGAAAAATAAAAGGAGACTCATCTCTTTTGCATAACTCAATATGCTAACACTTTGCTTCTGCATTTCATGGATGAGCTGAAGCAGATGCTAAGTGGCCAAGCTTTCAGAACCTCTCATGCAGTTCCCATTTTACCCAGAAACTGAGGCAGGTTATTGCTAAAATTGGACCAGGCTCAGCATTTCAACATTTATGGATGTTAAACTAAACTGATGCCGGGTTCCTCAACACACCACAGGCTCAGCTCAGGCAATTTTCAACAAACGGCAAAAGCACAGTCCTAGTTCCTTGTCAATTACGATAACATCCCCACCCCCGCATAATAAAGATTTCCCATTTTCATAATAAGCTTTGCTTCAGTGCTTTTGATTTGATTTTGTCTGGAACCTAGAGGAAACGGGGATCTTAGAAGCTATTTGATCTGTCTTTGTTCCAGAGAAGAGCAAGGTGGAGCCCAGAGAAATCCAGGGACTTGCTCAAGGTCACAAAGCCATTCCCTTTATCTCAGGGTCTCCATTTCCCTTCCCATAAAATGGCAATAACAAACCTATCTACCTTATGGGGTTTTGTGACTATTAGATGAAATATTGCATAAGACAGAATCAGCAGAGTGAGTGCCTGGCACATGAAAGAAAAACAGATGTTTGGCATTAATGATCCTCTCTGGGCTAATCCTCTGTGCAGGGGCCTGTGAAGATAGTCTAATAAGTCAGCAAGGCTGGCTGCATTGTGTTTGAATGTCCCATCACTCTGTACATTTGATTTAAAAAACAAAAACAAATGAACAAAAGCCAGCATGGCTACTCTACAGCTAAGCCCCTTCTGTCTTTGAACTTCACAAATTAGACCCAACAGTGTCAGGAGGTTGGGTAGGCAGAAGAGGGAAATTGCCCCTTCAAGAAAATCACCCCTCCTACACATAAAAGATGGCCTCTAGGAGAAGGGATTTCTCTCTCCTTTATGAAGCTGGCCTAATTAAAGAAACTTTTCCACAGGTTTTTCAATTTAATAGACATCACCGCAGAGGCAGCCTTGATATGCATGAGAGATCGCCCTCTGCTGTAGATTTTCATTAGTGCAGTAATTGCTGGTATTGTGGAGATTCTCGGTCTGGGAAAGGAGTGAAGTCCAGCAAGCCTGAAGGTCCTCTGAGAGTGGAGGACACCGACTTCTTCAGGTTCTGATCCCCCAAAATGGAATGAACAACCTACAGGGCTCTCAGCCAAATGAGGAATTCTAAGGGAGAGGGTGCCCTGGGGTATGGGGAGAGACTGAGGCTACAGAACCATACTCTCACTCCACTGATTACTCAACCCCAGGTTCAGACAGGGCTCTAAATTGCAATAAAGGCCAGTTCACTTCTGAAGCATTCCTATGTTTCAGATGGACAGCAAATTATTACAAAATTCCAACTGAGTGAATTCAAAAAACCAACAATAGGCAAATGGAAGGTATGTGTGTTCCTCTTTCTATTCTTGCAGTGCTAAAGATCACTGCTGATTGAATGTCTCCTATCACGACTGGAAGAGGAAGGGACTCTCAAGAATCTTCTCCAACACCACAGTTCAAAAGCATCAATTTTTCGGTGCTCAGCTTTCTTCACAGTCCAACTCTCACATCCATACATGACCACTGGAAAAACCATAGCCTTGACTAGACGGACCTTTGTTGGCAATGTAATGACAAACTGTTAAGAGCCATTCAAATATAAATTCTTATTCATGGACAGAAGTACAGTGACATTTTCATCTGTATTGGTTTTAATGGCATTTCACTTAGTAATAAATACTTAATAATTAAATACTATTGAAACTATTTATGAAAAACCATAGGAATTTATATAAAATCCATTTATTGAGAACTAGCCAATCAAAAATAAAAATGTGATTTAAGGGGTTTTCAAAGAGGAGTAGAAAACCACAGAGTTCTGTTAGCTCCAGTATTATGATTAATGGCCCTTCTGGTCCAAGGAGATGATGCTCATGAAAGCATATCGCAGAATGCAGAAGGGTGAATGCAGGATTCAAATCTCCCTCATTTTGTGGGTCACAGAAGGAGAGAACAGCACCGTACAGGGAAGCTAGCTTAGTAAGTCCACATTCTGAGAAAAGAGTGAAGAAAAAAGACAGAGACAAACAACCTACGTGAAGCTTTTATGTGGCCTGTAATAGAACCTGACTTTGGATCACATAGTGTGACATATTAAACATACGGGTCATCTTTCCGAAAGAATGTCCAACTTTATTATTTTTGCATAGTTCCAAGCTGATATTACAGCCCCTCCAACTGGGCAATGACAGAGGTGGGATTCCAAAAGATCTTTACAGCAGGCGCCCTGGGGTCCTCATGCAGGACCTGGGCCCTGGGATGAATGTCACAATTAGTTCCATGTGTGAGAAAGGGCAAGCTCTTTTGCATCTCGGCACTGTTCCTGCAAGATTTCTTCTTCTTTACATCGTCACAAAGTTTTAAATAGAACCTCTGTTCCCTGCTGTGGGACTCAGATTCTCAAGGATAAATGAAAGTGCTGGAAACAAAATATGTTCATATGCTTAGTTTATCAGGATGCTGGTAAATAAATAGCCTAAAATCAGAAGATTCATCTGAATGTGGTCACAGGAGTCTTCAGAGGTAAAAAAGGTAACACCCAACTAACACACATCTTTTCCTACTGGTAAGAGTAGTATGATTCACTCAGGTGAAGAGATTAGCAAAAAGGGAAATAAGTTGAGTCAGACATTTTCAATAATATGTTCATATTACAGGGAAGTTGAAGGACCTTCTCTGTTAGCATGGATTCAAGTTCAAGAGTAGAAATGTGCCGCTGATCTTAATGCAAATAATAATATTTAGCTATTGCCAGACACTGTGGTCAAGGCTTTCCATATATAATATATCATTTAATCTTCACAATAATCTCATGAAAGAAATATTATGCACTTCATCAGGCTGAGGGGGAAATGGGAACCTGACAAGTTATAGGATTTGCTCACAAATTTACAAGTGTTACAAGTGTCAGGAAGTGCATCCCGTTCTGTCTAAATTCAAAACCGTCCCCCCACCCCGCCCAAATAACATCCACAGAGAGATTTAAAACACCAATCTTCTGATCTCCTAGAATCAGATGTCTTTAGCACAAAATCATTTCTTGTTAAAGACAGACTTTAAAACGAGGAAGGTCTCACACAGCCTCCTCATCCTCACACCTCTCCTACCCCCATCTGCCAATCTCCTGAGATCAGGGCTTAGTTTGAGAGCAAGAACAAGTTAAGCAACACACTTAAGCAATTGACAAGATTATCAGTTACGAACTGTCCAGTGCAAAGTAGAAGTTTTATATTTTTAACTTGTAATTTTTAAATAAATACTAGAAGACCATTTTTAAAATTCTCACAATATTTATAGACCTTACTTTGGAAACCACCACATTAGATCCAGATTCTGGTCTTGGATCTGCCAGTAAAAACATTTGCTTAGAAGAGTGAACTTCCTCTCCCTGCCAATCAGTGTTCTCAACCGGATATTCCAGGTAGTCTCCAAGAGGCTTCCTAGGTCTAAGGTTCTAAAAGATGAAGAAAGGCAAGGTGATTTACTCTGGGATTTATGTAAGTAAGATTTGCTTATCAAGAATTGAGCAGGCGCTTCGCTGGTGGCTCAGTGGTGAAGAATCCACCTGCCAATGCAGGAGACGGCCCCCCCAGCAGGGTCTGGGAAGGTTCCCTCTATAAAGAAACGGCAACCCACTCCAGTCTTCTTGCCTGGAAAATTCTATGGACAGAGGAGCCTAGTGGGCCGCAGTCTATGGGGTCACAGTCAGACATGACGGAGCAACTGAACACACACTTCCCTGCTGGTCCAGTGATTAAGAATCTGCCTGACAGTGAAGGGGACATGGATTTGATCCTTGGTCCCAGAGGATCCCACCTGCTTGGAGCAACGAGGTCTATGTGCCACAACTACTGAGCCTGTGCTCTAGAGCCCAAGAGCTGCAACTACTGAAGCACATGTGCCTAGAGCCCATGCTCTGCAACAAGAGAAGCCACCGCAATGAGAGGCCCACCCACCACAACTAGAGAAAGTCTGCACAGACAAAAATAAACAAATACATCTTTTTTTAAAAAAGAATTGAGCAATAGGGTCTTTAAAGAAAAGTCTTGCATCTAGAAATTTCTCAAAGTACTCTTAAAAGATGGATGCATGCTGAAAAAATTTTCAGTGAGCCAAAACATAGTCTAAAGGACACAGAGGCACTTGCTATTTAATGATTAATGACTTCTCAACTGGAAAAACATGTTACTAGGCAGCTTTGGGTAGTAAGTTTTATAAGCATGGGCACTTGCATCTTCGGTGATGACCAACCAACCCCGCTGGCCTGAAAGAGACCACCGACTGCTATCAAGGCAAGCTGTCAAGCCCTTCGCTCTGGAGACCATTGTGAGAAGATGGCTTTCAGGCTAGCCAGTCTAGACCTCAAGCAAGAGACTCAAGGCACGGTTACCATTCCAGGCCTCTGATGGGATGATACACCACTCGCTTTGTGGAAAACTGAAGCCATTGACAGCATCTCAACATGCCCAGCCCCAATGTGATTCGGTCAAACATAACCAATTGTATTCTCTTAAGACTGCCCTTATAAAAGTTTAATAAGAGAGAAGAACTGACATTTATGGAGCATGTGCTAGGCAAGCTGCATAGATCGTCGTATTTAATTTTTACAACTGTACTCTAATCAAGCCCATGAATGTCAATGGGAAAACTCCAGAAGGCCAGGCCAAGCTCTTGAACCACGGTAAACCTCTTAAATTCTTGTGTCATGATTCTGATTAACTGATTGCCAGATCCTGAGTACCTTGTTTGAAAACAAAAACCTCAAAGTTTAATGAGAGATGCTAAGTCCAGCCCAACGATAGTCATGAGTTCTTTTTATGTAGTGAGTTCTGGAGGTAAAAGGATGCTACCCTGTTATGGTAAGAGTGTTGCATAAAGGAAACCTCCCCAGGCTTCTCTCATACATGCTGAGAACCTGGAGAACCTGCCCTGTTATCTGTGGTGACCCTAGAAAGCTACGAACATAAAAGTCGCCAGCAGCTGGTTTAACTTATGCAATGCATTTCTCGACATGGTTTTCAAACATTTTGGAAATGAGAGTGCACATAACGAACTTGCCTGAACTTCATGTTTCCTCTCTCGGCTCTCCTCCTGAGCCTCTCCCAGTGGTCTGGCCAAAGTCCAAAAGCAAACACTAAATTCATATGTTTCAGTCTCCTTATTAACCTTTACAGCAATAACTTCTGATTCACTGTCATGTCTTCATTTCCTTAAAATCAGCTCATCAAGAGAAATGACCTGCCCATGTCTACCCTGTGCCCACCCCTTTAAAAAAGAGGTACCATACCAGAGATTCAGCCCAAAACAAGCCCTGACTTTTATGACAGAAACTCTCCAAAGGGGAATCAAGTGTTTCTGGAAGAATTTTGAGCATCTCTCTGGAGTGACAAAAAGATGGCTTGTTACCAAAAGCCCGTGAGAATATAATGGAAAGGAAACTGATGAAACCACTTTCAAGTGTCTCAGAAAGAAAAGGAAAAAAAAAGAGGTTTGCTCCTGATAGCTCTCGGGGAAGATGTGCTTGGTGCTATCGTACTTCCTGGGAGGAAACAAGCAAGAGGAAGAGAAACCGGAGACCTCATTATCTAAATCAACATTCCCCTTGAGTGTTTTTAACTTAGGAACAAGTGAAGGCATCTTAATGGCTTCATATTTTCGTCCTCACCCTCAATAGGCCATCTTTTGATTCTCAAGCTATGGTAAGGTGCGTGTGGAAGTGAAAAGATGACTCTCATCTTTGTGGATTTTGACAAAAAGAAGAACACCAAAATGTGAGTCCTCATTTTCAGCCAACCAATAAATAGAGCGGAGCGGAATATAGGAACGGGAGCTATTTTGAAGGTTTCCCATGGTTACAGCTGCTATGGAAATGATTTTCTTCTCTGGGGTTTTCAGATATGTGAGCCTAGCTTCAATCACGGTTTAAAGAAGGACAACAAAGGGAGAACACGAACAGAAATGGCTTCTTTTATTTAAAATTTTAAAAGCTTCCACACTGGGGTGGTTGGAGGATGGGTGCTGGCACCAATGGTCATGGTAACCTCAAAAGGCTCCATCAGAGCTGCCCAGCAAGGAATGAGATCAATCCCTTATAGTCTGGAGAGGAACCTACGATTCCTGGACCTACACAGAGACAGGCTGATCTTTTAAAGCACAAATTGAATCTTATCTGCTCTGTGTAAAATCATTCAACAGCTTCCCATTAATCTTAAGATAAACTCCTCAATTTCCAAGATGATCTGGTGCAGACATTTTTCTCTGCCTTTCATTCATCTCTTCCATTCTCTGCCTTATTTACTGTACATCTGCTGTCCTGGTGTTCAGTCCAAATATGTGACATTCCTTCCTGCCTCAGGACCTTTGCACATGCAGTTACCTCTGCCCAGGATACTGTTCCCCCTTCACTTGCCTATCACTTGGTTATCTTCCAGATTAAATGACTAAATATCATTTTCTTCAGTCCTTAAGCTTGGTCAGCTTGACTCGCCCTTCCCTGTAGAGCACTTGCTACAATTAAATAAAATCTGTAATTGGATGCTTCATGCTCCATGAGTATGAAGTAGAGTAGACGCTTTATGAGGGCAGGAACTACATGTATGCTTTGCCCTGCTGTGCATGGCCTTAGTGCAGTGCCTTGTATGTGCTGGCACTCAATATTTAATGGATAGATGATTTAATGGCATGTTACAATTAGGCAGATTCTAATTGTCTCTACCCAATGTAGAGGCGTGGTAGTTCTCTAAGCCCCAAATATCCCATCCTTGTCAGTTTTACAGGATTTCATAAATATGGGCTAGAAATTTTCTGTATCAATTATATCTCAATAAAGCTAGAAAAATATGGACTGGAGTTACGTTTCAGGCAAGGTTTAGGTTTTGAGTTAGTATACAAGGTCAGATCAAGAAAAATAGTGGTTCTCAACCAGGGATGATTTGCCTCTAGGGCACATGTGGTGATGTCCAAAGACACTTTGGGTTGTCACAGCATCTCACTGGTAGAGATCAGGGATGCTGCTAAATATACAGTGCAGAAGACAGCTCCCCACCAAAAAAAAAAAAAAACCAAAAAAACAAAAAAAAACAATCATTCAGTTCAAAATGTCAATAGTGCCAAGGCTGAGAAGCACTCATGTAGACTGTCAACTGTAAATTGCCCAGGAGGATGCTTAAACACGGAACCATCAGGGAAGTCCGACTAACAATGTCTTTACCTGAAGCCCCAACCATACCCTTAAGCCTGAAACCAGGATAAGCCTCCAGAACATGTCTATCAGAATGTCCTCTGAGCCATTCAACCCCATCTTGTCTGAATCCTTTCTCCTTCCCTCCCTTATCTCTTCTCTTCCTCTTCCTGGCTTTGGGTATTCAGCATCACCCAGCCTCCCAATGCAGAAACCTTTCCTTCCTTTGAATCTCTCAAGTTCAAGTCAGCCACTGAGTCTGAAGGATTGGATCACAGACGCAAGCCCATACTGTCCTCGTGCAGACTAGAAGAGGGGGTAAGGGATCAGGAAAAAAAGGCAGATGCTCACAAAGGCCTTTTTCATGCTTTATCTTCCACCTGGAGCTCCAGTCTCCTCATTTGCTGGAGCTGACACGGTGCCACTGGCAGGACTTTCAATGAGGAGCAATGTAACCACCATATTTCACAACAGTCTGCCTCTGTAGTTAAAGTAAAAGAGGTACTCGGGACAATTATCCAGTTCATTGAGCCTGGTATATTTTTCTATTCTGAATTCCTTGCAACTGATGGTAGCACTGAGGTGTGCGCATGTATTAGGGGTTGTACTTTGGAGGCACTTATTATCCCCCAACAAGCATCCATGTAACCAGCAAATTACCTCTGTAGTTTGGAGATACAGGTTTCTGTTTACTACCTCATACTCCAAACCACCAGGATGAAATAAAAATCCAATAGGCTTATTAAAGGTCCAACAGGCCTAGCCACCAAGAGAACCAATAATGGTGTAGTTTATTAGGCCATGAGGAGGGGCAGGCAAGATTGCTCCCACCGCCATCTTTCTGAAGCACCAGCCAGCTCCTGGCACGGGACTTGCATTTGGGAATAACATCAATTCATCTTAGCTGATTCCCTCTGTGATAACTTCATGACTATTTATGGGAAGCTTCAAAGGCTAAGAAATGCTAAACAAACAAGGAGATAAGTTGCCAAAATGTTAAACATTTGCCCTGGCTGACCTCACAAGGTTTTGCTGGGGGGATTCTTTTAAGTCCACCTAGATTATCACTGGAAACCAAACGCAGTGATAACATCTCCCCCCCCTCCTCCACCCGCCTCAAAAAAATCATTCTAGTCCAGATAGATGGAGCCTATGAGCCAAAACAAGATTATTTTTAGAATGTCAGCTATTGAGAAGTAAAAAAAGAATGTGGTTATAAAGTGAGAAAAATTAAAACTTAGATCTTTCTTCAGAAACTGTCTTGACCTTTTCTATCCTAGCCTGAAAATGTGGGGAGTTAAAAGAAACCTAATTAAAAAGCACTGCTGATATTTCAGTTAAAGTGAAGGTAATATGCCTTTAAATTTTTTAGATGAACACATTACATTTTTCAGAGATAATATTTCACAATAGTCTAAACTAGATGTCTTACAGTGAATTTTTCCCTTTTCAAATGGAGGATGTTAAAATGATTTTCTAAAATCCCATTTTTTTCCTTTAAATTCTAAGTAGCTAGGTGTGAATACCAAGCCAAGAAAAAATATTCGGTCCTTAACAAACAAAACAGGCAGGCCTCTTTTCACAGACTACCAACTGTGGCAGAAAACAAAAATTGAAAGCAAACTAATTGTGCAGTGGAAGGGTCAATAGATTAAAAAGAGGTTCCACTTTTATTAGGCATCATCAGTAAAAAGTCTTCCCTGTGCAATTAGATGTTTAGCTCCAAGGAGTAGCCATTACCAGATAACATTAAAGACATGCGCTCAATAATGAGAATGAACAGAACACTGAGCCTAGAGGCTTAATGACAACAACAAAAGTTAACATTTATTAAATACCTCTATTAGTCAGGTGTTGTAATTAGCATTTACATGGAAGAATTTAATATGTGGCAGCCACTTTTCTAAGCTTATTAACATATGATCTCATTTAATCCTCACAAAACTCCATAAACCTCACAGAGTCCCTCTTGGTTAAATCTTATAACTATTTTTTAAGGTAAGGATCACTGTCCAGGTGAAGCGGCAACGATCAGTAAGAGTAAGGAACCTGTCCTAGTTTTTCAGACCAGACAGATCTGGATTTGAAGACTGGTTCTCATGAACTTTAGTATTAACTAATTTTTCTAACAACCTTGTAAGGTACAAACTATCTCAATTCCCACTTTATAGATGAGGACACTGACACGGAGGCTGAGAGACACACAGCGGCCAAGTGGCAGAACTGGGACAGGAACCCAGGCAAGGTCCTGAAAGCAGACTTACTGCCCAGAACTGCCTCTCAGCAGTAGGGCAGGTCCCTAGATGTGGCAAAAGTCACAGAGGGGACACATGAACAGGTGGCTTTGGGAAGCTCTGTTCTAAGCCATGCTGCCTGGGAGAAAAAGGAGCTTCTATTCTATGTCCAGGCCCTTTCCAAAGGAACAGATGAAGACACACCGCAGTTTCCTAATATGTTCTCATGGGCGCCTGGCAATGGCCTGGTTTTGCTTTCCTCTTCTCTTCAAATCTGCACTGGGAGGAGGGCTGGGGAGAAAGCATTCGTCGTGCAGTGAAGGGAAGAGGGAGGGAAGCTGAAAAGCATGCTTGTGTATGCGTGTGAAGTGAATGCCGGTGAAGGGGAGGGAACTCAAACACAGGAAGCTCCGATTCACCTCTGGGGGCTCTCCTTTCCACTCGGTCCTCAGGAAATCAGAGAAGATGACATTTCACAAAATGCTGAAGGTAGGGGGACAAGTCTCTGAACAGCAAAATGCTTCCCTTGGTGGAAAGGAAAGTTTGAAAAATAAATACTCAACAGAGTGGTGAAGAAAAGCCAAAGCCACCTCCAAACCACCAACTCTACTATATTCAGACTTCTAAAGACAGACAACAACTAAAATACCCAGGGCAGATTTTCCTCTTCCTCCCTCTCCTCTAGCCTCCCTTCAGAACAAGCATCAGTCGTCTTCATCTGGTCTGTGCCTCACCCTCCCTATGGGCATTTGGTGAAGGCTATGAACCCCTTCTCAATATAATAAGTAAAACAAAATATGTATTCTCCAGGTCAGAAGACTGGAGTGGGTGGCCTTTCCCTTCTCTAGGGGATCTTCCCAACCCAGGGATCGAACCCAGGTCTCCCACACTGCAGGCAGATTCTTTACCAGCTGAGCCATAAGTGAAGCAAAACAAAATATATCAGATTATAAAGGAAGCCAGTCATGTTAAAATACAGTTATTAAAATATTTTAAAAATCTGATGTAGCAATTTGTCTTTACATGTAAGTACACGCTACACATATAGATTACATATTAATAATACACAGCATATAAGTTATAGTTATACATCATACAGTTATAAATGTTATATGTTATATATAAGCTATAATTTATATAGCTTGGTTTATATGGTAATATCTATTAAAATATGATATACAAAGATCCAGAAGTAAATCTACTAAGTGCCATGATTTCTAAACAATGATGAGCATAAATGACCTTTCAAGATGACTTCCATGACTGCTAACATGACATGAAAACATCTGGGATTTTTATTGGTGCTCAAGGCACAGGTATTGCTAATGCAATCACTGTGGTCTGTTGCCTTCACTCATAATTCAGGGAAATGCTAAAGTTCAAGTAGGGGTTAGTAGAAACAAAAGATGTCAGTTTTTTCCATCCCTGTTCAGGGGTGCTCTATCTACAGAGGCCAGGTTGAGAAACACTGTTCTGGAAAGATGTCAGGAAAAGGTCAGGGTTGCAACAATGGTGGGGAGGTCCGTCAGCCAGTGGGCTACAAGGAGGCTCGGAGGGGCTTTTTCTGCTTCACTGGGCCACTAATTATCCCAAGTCAGCCTGCCCATCCTTTTCACACTAAGCTGCCTTCCTACAAAGAGGCATTTCCTCTTGGCCACAGACTCAGAGAGGTCCTCACATGTCAGCACACATCAAGGGGCACAGCGAGCCCCGTGGAGCTCCTTCGTCCAGGGACTTGCACTGGAGGCTGACGCTCTGACAGCTTTACTTACCCTCATCTACTTCCTGCTTCCTTCTTAGCAGTCCTCAGAGTCATTTGTATCTACAGGCTGCTGCCAGTTGTTCAGTCTTAATCCTCCTATTTTAAATCATAAATGACTAAGAATGTATTGAAGCAAAACAGACTTGCGAAACCTTAAAAAAAAAAAAAGAGTAGCTCTTTCATAGAAAGAGCTTAATTAAGAGAGGCTTAAGATATCCGAGCTGTTCTGAGAGAGAAGTGTGTCCCCAAAATACTGGCCAGAAAGTGCCTAGATCTGTATTCTGGGCCCAGTTTCAACTACATACTCCAGCATGTCAATCTTCTTTGGGTATCTTTTGCTCCATCACATATAAATTAAAGGTAACTCTTTAAAGGAAAAAGAAATCCAAGCACTTCCCATGTGCCAGATACTGTGCCAAGTGTTTTATCTTTATCATATCACTTCCCTCACTGGAAACTTAAGAGAAGTATTGATGTTCCCATTTTACAGATGAGGAAACTGAGGTTCAGAGAGCCTAAGTGACATATCCAAATTGACAGAGCTGGTCCATGAGTAACAGAGATTCCAGTCTGAGCTTATGATCACCTCCCTGCATGGCATCCCTGTTGCTGGAATTTCACAGGAATCTTGAATACGAGTCAATTTCCTCCCATTTCAATGCAATCAGATTATGTATGAGAAAGTGCTTTGCAGGCTGTAAATGACTCCATGTAATGGATTTCATTATTTATGGATAATAAAACATTATTTAGGGATGTTTTTGTGTTTTAATCTTCAAGAGTGACCTGCCACCCCCACCCAGTCTGTCCAGTACCAAAGCTGCACCACCCAGCTTTCACCAGGCTGAGCTCAAAGAAAATGTGCCACCCCTAAGGACTGAAAGAAGCCAACTCCCATGAGCACAGGCAAAAACCCACAAACATCCACAGGCAAATTCAAATGTCCACACTGGGAATCTGAGCGCTGGACTAAAACTTCCCCAGGTCTCCCATCTGGGATCACTTACTTTTCAGTCCCACTCAGGGCTGCTAATTCTGTTAATTCTGTACCTCAAGAGCACTTCCGCCTACTTTCTTACTTGGGAGACAAGCATGTCTATAACTCCTGTTTATGCATGCCCTATTTATGTATGCTCTGTTTGTTAATTTATTTACGCTCCATTTATTCATTTATTGCACACAGACATTTTTCATGTCTACTGGTGGAAATGTTCTGCTCCACCAGAGTAGCTGAGCATCCACATCCTTCAGAGGAGGTCTTCTGAAACCATCTTCATCACAAAGCTGCCTTGAAGCCAGAGCCAAACAGAGTGGGTTCTCTTGAACTTTCTCGTATCTTTACATCATTTCACACAGAAGACTTCAAACCAGAAAGGACTTGATTCATATCACACCATTGCTTACTCTCATTTCAACTATTTATTGAGCACCTTCCAGAAAATCAATGTGCTTTTTAAACACCATGATGAACCAAGCAGACACAGGTCCTGCCCTTATAGTCTGGGGGCAAGAGGGGCTTATAGGCAGAGAAATGTTCTGAGAAGGTGACATTTAAACTGAGAGTGGAAAGATGCAAGAAGCAGCCAGTTCTGGAATAGATGGGGAAAGGACATTCTAGGCAGAGGAAGCCACATGTACAAAGGACTAAGGAGGGATCAGACAAAACCAAGTGTGGCCAAGGATGAGAACAAGCAGACTGTTAACTGCTGATGGAGTATTAACTTTGGAAAGCAGTGTATCCTTATTTAGCAAAGTCCCAGGTACGTGCCAGATGACCTGGCAAGGCCAATGCTGGGCACATGCTTCAGATAACCTCTTGAATATTGTGTCCCAAAAGAACACTACAGAAGCAAAGATGCCTGCTGCTGCTGCTACTAAATCACTTCAGTTGTGTCCGACTCTGTGCAACCTCATAGACAGCAGCCCACCAGGCTCCCCCGTCCCTGGCATTCTCCAGGCAAGAACACTGGAGTGGGTTGCCATTTCCTTCTCCAATGCATGAAAGTGAAAAGTCAAAGTGAAGTCACTCAGCTGTGTCCAACTCTTAGCGACCCCATGGACTGCAGCCTACCAGGCTTCTCCATCCATGGGATTTTCCAAGCAAGAGTACTGGAGTGGGTTGCCACTGCCTTCTCTGCAAAGATGCCTAGTAAGACATAAATTATGGCAAAACTATGAAACAAGGAAGGATGTGATAAATTCATAACTCAAGATAGCAGTTACCTCTGAGAGAGGAAAGAGGGTGGACTCACAAGAGATAATAAGGTTCTTTTTCCTAAAACCAGGTGGCAGGTTCATGGGTGTCAGTCACAACACTGTTGTTTTTGCCTTATACATATTTTATTAATATTTTTATCTGCTCAATATTTCATAAGAACTACCTCTTTGTATCTGAGGGATGGGTGGAAAATGGATCAGAGGAGTGAAAAGGCAGAAGTGGGGAAATCTGTTAGGTAGACCAGGGCACCTGTTGAAGCAAGAAATAATAGTGGTTTCCAGCAGAGCATGATACAGAGGAGATGGAGAGAAAGAAATGTTTCCAGGCACACAGTTAAACCATAACTTTCAAGCTGGGTTTAAGGTTTAAGCAACATTTCTAGAGTGTGATGGGAACAGTGAGGGAGAGAGGGTTTCTTTCCCAATTTACAAAACTCCATGATTTTTACAGATCTGTAAATCAAGACTCAGATGAGATTAAAAAAAAATTAGGGGCAGAACGGACCAGTACCAAAATCATTAACACCAGCCTTCTGCCTCTTTCTACCCAGTTGTGTGACAGAACACAGATTCGCACTCTGATACACCAGAATTCAGTACTGTGGGCATCATCAGTACTGCATGCTGACAGTATATTGCTCCTTGTCTATAATGATGATGATCTATCTTATTCCCAAAGAGTCTCCATCAGGGTTAAGTTACCTAAAAACTCCTACCCCAGTGCAAGTAGGTTAAATCCAGTATAATGGTTTTGCAAAAACGTGAGGGTGGTGTATCAACATAATAAATCGAGATGGCATCCCAGCTATGACTCTCTTGTACATGCGTGCTAAGGTACTTCAGCTGTGTCTGACTCTTTATGACCTTATGGACTGTAGCGTACCAGGCTCCTCTGTCCATGGGGAATCTCCAGGCAAGAATACTGGAGTGAGTTGCCATGCCCTCCTCCAGGGGATCTTCCTGACCCAGGGAGTCAAACCTGCATCACTGATGTCTCCTACATTGGCAGGGAGAGTCTTTACCACCAGCACCACCTGGGTAGCCCATGACTTTCTTACCACAATACAAAATAAACACTTTAAATGGCATTCCAAAAAGTTTTTTGAAGTTAAATGTTCAGTCATGTAAACTTAATCTACCCTCATATACACTGATAGATCTAAACATCTTTGGAAACCATTATTTTTTCTATTTAGTAATAGTCAACTAATTAATTTGCACGTACATTTTGATTTGATGATTCTGTGTTTAGGAATTTACCCAGCAGATACTGTCACATGAAAAGGCAGTGACAAGCTACAAATAATGTCTGCTAAAGCACCACTGCATTATCCATAAATTTTAAACATCTTAAATGATCATCAGCGGACAACTGGTTAAAAAAAATTATGACATAGCTATATAATAGGCTACGGCCTGGTCTTTTTTTCTATAACAATATTTATATATGCTAACACACTAATGTTAAAAGTCCTCCAAGATCTAGTCAAGTGATAAAAAGTAAGTATCTATGTCACCATTTGTGTTAAAAAACAAAACATATGTACATATATATATACACACAGATACACACACATATCATACTGATCTATGTAAACTGCATGTGCATACCTGTATGTATGCATATGTATCAAAGAAGGACATCCAATGAATTAAAAATATACACATTTATGACATCAGTTTTACTGTATTTTATGGCAAGTGGGTAGAGAATTCACCTGCAATCCAGGAGATGTGGGTTTGATCCTTGGGTTGGGAAGATCCCCTGGAGGACACGGCAACCCCCTCCAGTATTCCTGCCTGGAGAATCCCACAGACTGAGGGGCCTGGAGGGCTATAGCCCATGAGGTCGCAGAGTCAAACACAACTGAGCGACTGAGCATGCATGCATAAAGCCATAGCACATACATAATAAACTTTCCTGAATGAATAAATTCCCTTTAAGCTTTTTATAAATACATTTCCCAGTGTGTTCCTCTTCCTTTTGAAAACTTGACCCCAAAATGTCATCTAATTTTTTCTCAGACACTTTTTATTACCAATTTAACACTTTGCTCAGATAATTTGAGAAAGCTGGTCAGGAATAACCATCAGAAATGTAATTTCTGCTTAAAGACTTTCATGCAAAACTGTCCTGGGATACAACCAATGGGGCAGACTTTCCAGAGAGAAACGTTTTTGGACGGTGATTATCTAATTACGAGGTTAAAAAGGCACATGTCGTTCTGAGCGCACACAAAGGCGATAGGGTTTCACCCTTGCCCATACTCCCACACAGCAGCGCTGCGGCACGCCTCTCCACGGTGTAATGTGAACCGAGCTCCTCCGCTCGGTCTGCTGGTAAAACGATAGGGCCCATCAAAAGGATTAAATGTATTCCTTCACTTTATTACCCTTTAATCCTAAAATAAGCAGTGCTAAACACATTCCAAAACAGGATATGCACTTTCTCAGAGGGTGAAATCAGTGCCACATGATGACATTCCTGAGTTGTCCCAGGTCATTCCTCGACAGATAACAGTGCATATTCAGAGAGCAGTTGACCAACAAGAAAAAATTACTCTCTCTAATACCTATTATAACCACAAGTCATCCACTCTGAGAACTAATGAAACGCCAAGATTTCAGATGAAGGCATCCCTGCCTCAGAACAGTGTATTCTGGAATAGGACACCTGGCCCTTAGCAAGAACTCCTAAAATTAAAAGAACAGCTTGGATTATCAACCATTGAGAACACAACATACGTCCCATTGTTATAGTCCTGTTGGCTTGCAATGTGGCTGTAGATGACTGAAAATTCAAAATAATAATGGCCTAAACAAGATGAAAATTATCTCTCATGTAAACACAGTCTGGAGTTACACAGTCCAAGGCTGTGCTGTTGTCTCTGTGGTCATCAGGGACCCATGCACTGCATGCCATCTTCTGCCTTTTACAACAGAAGGCTTCTACCTCATGGTCCAATGTAGTTGCTTGAGCTCCAGCTGTCACATTCACATTCTAATGGACAAGAAGTCAGCAAAAACGGTACATGCTTTCCTTTCAAAAGCACTTTCCAGAAGCTGTCCTTACTATTTTTATTTCTATGCCTTTGGCTAGAGCTTAGTCAATGGCAATCCCTAGAAGCAAGGAGGGCTAGGAAATATTGTCTTAATACAATATTTGCCAGACAGTACTTTGAAGGTAATGTTTCTAAAGAGTAGACAATGTACATGAGGACAAGTAGCAGTGTCTATAACATTGAGGAATCACAAAAGAATCATACATACATACCTTTTATTTTCTTGAACTACATAACCATACATTCATTTCTAGTGGGCAAGGGAATTTTGCTTATGCACTTACAGATCCAGTACCATAAAACACACCTATAATGGATCTTCTTCAATCCCCAGTGCAGGTTTTCTCTTATCTGGGTTGGTTTGTCTTTTTTTTTTTTTTTTTTGGTGGCATTATTTGTTGCTTGTTTTTTGAGGTGTTTTTTTTTAAAGTAGTGTCAGAACTTAACGATGCTGTCAAAAATATCTAAGTCGTTTTACAATTTCCACCTCTTTCCCAATATTTTTAAATTGTTTAAGGTCATTTCCAAGCACTCAGCTTAATTTTCAAAGAAATAACAACTCTTCTTTCTTCTCACATTCATGTCATGGGTTTATGTAGGTAACTATAATAGCAGGTATAACTGGCAATGAGTAGTATAAGGAACAAACATATCCACACTTGGCAGATATACAATTCTACAACACCACAACTAAAGCGAGCAGAAGAGTGAGAGCACCCTGAGAAGGGGATGCTCATCAGACAAGCGGACTGAGTCAACAATTTCTGTTCTTTCTCCTAAATTTCTTCTTGTCCAAGTCTCTTCAGTTGATTACCTGAGCAGGAAAACCTTAGCAATACTATTACCATGTATTAACGATGGGGGGAGAGAGAAGGGCTTCCTATTCTATAATCTATCTCCCTCAATCTATAGATGAGGGAAACTGAGGTCCAGAGAAGTTAAGTTTCCAAACATCGGCTATGTACTAAGCACTTCCCAAAGGCACCTGCTGCCTCCAAAACTTTTCACTGCTTCTCACTGGGGAAGCATGGCATTGGCATTCGAGGCAGGACTACCTGCATTGTGATGGTACAATCCCACAGACCACAAGAGAGTTTACATCTCAGTCCCCAGGCCTCTAAAGGCCATAGGCAAGACTCCCAAGTCATCATGACAGGAAAAGAGAAAGGTACCCATTAGTGGTGAAATGCCCACATCCCTAGACACAGAGGTGATTTTTCACTTGCTTTTACTTGCTGTTTCCTGTCATCTCTTGGATCACACTAGCACAGCTACGGGTCTTGTTCATACCCATAGACAACTTCAAATCCTAAGGAACCTTAAAAGGTCTTTTAATCTTCTTAATAGAAGCATACAAAGCTTAGCCCAAAACATGAGTATGCATACTGTTTTAATACTTCTTAGGAAAAGAGATGCTATAGTTAATTAAATATAGACATCACAAACATTTTCTAAGAGCTACTTATACTAGAGTCACAAATAAATGGAAACATTAGAACATTACTATGAAAACAAATTATACCTTCTCAAACACCTGCCTAATGAGATCAGTTGCCCAATTTTCTAATAAATCATTTCATATTTTTATTAGAGCTGTTTTCATATCTTAAAAAACTAGGCCTCGTCTCTATCCTATCTGTTCCAAATTTTTTTTCAATTTTGTTTTGACAATTTTTAAATTATTTCATGTCAAAATAACTCATCTTCCTTTACAACATCTGGGATTCCTATCATCCATCCATTTATTCATTCAGTAAACAGATTCTGGTAGGTTTCTTGCTGTGCACTACATATTTTTCTGGGTATTAGAGAACTGAACAAAGGAAACATGGAACAAAACATCCTCATGAAGTTTAAATTCTTTTGTAGCTAAGGTAACTAATTCTAGGGTGAGAACAAAAGCAAGATAATCTATTAAAAGTATAATGTCAGGTAGTAATAAGTGCTCTGAAGAAACAAAGAGTTAAGAGGAAGGGAAAAGGGAGGGATCTGAACACAATTTTAAGATGATCACGGAACGTAAGGTAAGTAAGGTAAGAAGACGAGAGATCTGGAGGGAAGCAAGGGAAAAAACTGATGGGTTTGTAGCGGGCTGGTCCTGGGGGATGTCCCAGCAAGGGCAGATGCCCTGAGGTGAAACTATGCCTGTGTTTGGGGACCAGTAAGTGGTCAGCATTATAAGAGGGGAGGCAGGAAGAGAAAAAGGAAGAAGGAATATTTGAATTTAGATATGCTTTTCACTTTCCCAATTTGTAAAAGCATTTGTCCATATCAAATTTAAATGTTTTTTATATTGAAAAGTTTTGGATTAATCTTTTCATTCCAAATGAAAAGCTGCTTGTCCTAGCACCATTTATTGAATCTCTTCCCCACTGCTTTTAAATATGTATCACCTTTATCACAGATCATCATCATCCCACAACACCTGGGTTGATTTGGGGAGATATCCGAGTTTGTCGTAAAAATCTATTTCTGCTCCAGTAATGTAGTGTTTTCCTTTCTGTAGCTTTACAATGTATTTTACTATCTGGTTGGGCTAGAACATCTCATTCATCTTTAGTCGTCTTCATGGATACCAGACCTTGGCTGGTTCTACTTTCCAGCTGACAAAAGAGCTCAAAAACCACTTTATTAACTTTATTAAATTTCATGGCCTCTACATGATAGGAAAGAGGAAGAAGCTAAGATTATACTAAAGCTTTTGTGGGGGTGAGGCCTTCTTTGCAAACGAAATTCCAAGCACTCAACAATACCAACCAGGTAATAGTAACCTACTCTGTTTCTCTGTGATAAGAAAACGTATGGACTAGTAAACTGGACTAGTCATTTAAATCATGTTTATCTGGTCTGATAAACGGATGTGACTATAAGTCCTGGAGAAGGGCTACAGTGTCGACCTGTGGTTCTCAAACTATTTTGACCAGTAGCAGCAACACCTAGTTTATTAGATGTTCTAATAAACTTAAATAAATTATGAGGTGATTAGATATTCTAATCACTCGCTGATATCTAATGAATGAGAAACTCTGAGGAGAAAGGGGAGCAGCCCTCCAGGTGATTCTGATGGATACTGAAGTGTGAAAACCACGGTTTAGAGTCTATAAGAATCCTCCAGAGCCAGACACATACTGCGGGGTTTAAGAGTCCAAACTATAGTCAGGGTTGTAAGATGTAACCTTGGTTTGAGTACTCACTAGCTGTGTAACCTCAGAAAAAGTAACTCGCACTTGCAGCCTCTCAGTTTCCTTGTGAAAACAATGTGGATAGTGCTGTTTCTCTCAGAACGGGTTTCAAGAATTAAATAAGAATACAAGAAACATGCTTAGAATATAATATGCCCTAGTCCATTGTTAACGTTCCATTCATGATAGCTAAACATGATGATAAAAAATCATAATCTGCTTTCAATTTATTTCACATAATTTATTCTGGAAAGCCTAGATCCATTCATGATGGATTTGACAGAAATCAGGGAATGAGGGAGTACAATTAGTGTTATAATTTTCTTGATGGTATTTACAGAGAAATGACGGGGTTGGGGGTGGGTGGGGGTTACTGACTGAGGGAGGCGTAGAGGGAGTCCTCTCCAGCAGGGTTTTGTGGGGCTGATTTCCAGGAGGATGAAGAATTTCCTTTTCCAAGGAAGCTCACTTTTTTTTTACCCCTTTGAAAGTGAATCAATTATATAGCCTAGACATTAATTAAAAGGTCCCAGGGTGAAAAGCGCTTCCAACAAGTAACTGTCCACAGACTACCAGTTCATTTCCTATACATCTCCCTGGCAAGGCCCAACAAAAGCCCAAAGAAGATGGATGGACTTCATAGTATGACCCGGGGTTCAGCTGATTCAGACAGCTGAATTCATCAATATGGGCAGCAAACTCCGTCTCAGAGATCCACCCACGAAGAGCAGCTTGTACAGTCCCCTCCTGCTGCAGACATTTAACTGGCCCAGGAAAGGCAAGTAAGGCATATTCCCCACAAAGGTGCCCCGCAGTCAAGGACCAGCCCTCCCGCACCACTGTCGTTTCACAAAGAACACATTTACAAAGTCCAAATTGGACACACTGCTTAAGAATATGAAATTACATATGTTTTCAAATATATTAACTATATAGCTAATATATAGCTACATATTTAACTATATATACTAAACATATATTTAATATACACATACTGTAAATATATATATATGCTTTATTTCCAGAATTATTACAATGAGTTGAATAGTGGTCCCTTCAAAGCTCTACCCAAATCTCCAAATGTGATCTTATTTTGAAAAAGGTCTTTGTAGATGGAATTAAGTTGATGAGATCATCCTGCCCAAATCCAATGACAAGTCCTTAAAAAGGGAAACGGCCAGAAACACTGAGGAAGAACACCATGTGGAGGCAGAGGCAGAGGAGGGAGTGATACTTCTGAAAGCCTCGAAGGCCAAGTACTGCCAAGAAGATCCCCAGAAGCTAAGACAGTATGGATGGATTCCCCCTCAGAGCCTACGCAGGGACCAACCATGCCAACACCTTGACTTTGGACTTCCAGCCTTCCCAACTGTGGGACCATAGATTGTGTTGTTTGAAGCCACCCAGTCTGTAGGCAATTGTTTTGGCAGCTTTAGAAAATGAATACAATGAATAAAACTCTACCATAAATAAACTAGACTAGAAGGAAAGCACACCCTAAAGCTAAGAGATGTGTACTCAACCTCGTGTGATAAAGATAATGCTATTTTTTTTTAATAAATCATTTGATTTTGTTCAATTTTCCAAGCTGTCTGCACTGCACGCTTATGCAACAATTAGATCAAAACGAATTTAAAATAGTAAACATACCTGCCTGAAACTCTGCTCAGTGTTATGTGGCAAGCTGGATGGGAGGGGAATTTGGAGAACAGATACATGTATACGGTGACTGAGCCCCTCTGCTGTGCGCCTGAAACTATCACACCGCTGTTACTCGGTTCTACTCCAACATGAGAAAAAGTTAAAAACAAACAAACTTGCCATAAAATGTCATCACCAGGATTCTGTAATTTTAAAAAAGTTGTCCAAAATACCTAGCAGCTGGACACAACTATTACTAGTTTTGTGTCCCAGAACCAAGGAGAACATACAATGGTGCCCTTCCCTATGCCTTCAAATATTCCAGACACAGGATGATGGAGAGTCTCCCAGTTACCTACTGTCTCCAAATTTGGGTCTTCATAAAGATGACTGAAGCCTGTCACTATAATTTCCAAACAACTCAGCAAGTCGCTGGAGAAGCTCCAGAGACCAAGTCATCAAGGATGCAAATGACCGGAGCACTCCTGGGTGCCTAACTGGGAAACAAAAGACTTTGAGAAATTACATTGTTAGAGTAATTTCATAGTGTCGTTGAAGAAAGAAAACACCTGCATTGGTCTAATAAGTCCCCGAGAGGCCTAATTCCTCAGCATGCAAACGTGAAGGACCCACTCTGGATGTTATATGTGCACATAATGAGTCAGCTTTAAAGAACTGTGAAGGCAGTTTCTGCATCACCAGGTAGTCTACCAAAACTAAAATCAAATAACACTCATTAAATGCCTTCTGACAGTCAAATGTGCTTGGGTCTGCCTTGCAGCATGGTGTTAGACTTAGTAAAGCAATGAAGAGCAGAAGTTCAAAAACACAGATCTGAAGACTGGATGATCATCTTGCTTATTTTCAACTTGCTTTGACCTCAGATTGGCTGAAGGCAAGTGCTGTCAACTCCCTCCCTTGACTGAGCCCTTTGGTGGATGCTCCCTCTAGGAAACATGCAAATGGCATGTGTGAAGAATGAGCCCCACCACCAGCTTTCACAAACTCCCCAGAGGCCCCAATTTGACACCAAAGCTATCAACAAGCCGAATGGAGCCCCCTTTAATGTATGCTGATCTGATTAGGAAATTGCAAGGAGCCTTTTACTGGATATTGCATTATATTTAATGCAATTTCTCACCTTTCAGACACCCCAATAAGGTCAACACCACACCCTCTAATTTTATAGGAGTTCCACCTTCAAGAACCCAGCCTCAAATAAGCCAACTAGCCTAGGGTTCTTCTGATATCTGACAACAGTCAGATGTCATCCCCAGGCCAGTGAGAATATAAGATTCTGTTTTTGCTAAGGTACTGTTTTATATTTAGACCACGGGAGTCAAAATGACAGAGCTTAATGCTCTCTCTTTGTTAAAGAATTTGTGATCTCAAGCCCTCAAGACCTGGTTGCAAACCTGACTCCACTACTTATTATTTACTTGACCTAGGACATTTTACCTAGCTTCCCCAGGGCTTCAGTTTTTTGGTTTTTTGTTTGTTTGTTTTCAGATTTTAAAAGGAGAAGATAAAGGACATGTGTTAGAAAACTGTTCTGAGGATGACAAAAGGTGATGTATGAAAGAAGCCAAGCACACAGCAGGTCCTCAATCACGTCAGCTCCAGCCCAAGAACATCTCTGGGACAGGGAGGGTACAGTTGCTTAGATGTCATGCTTAGCACAGACGTTGCCACCAAGCGGCACCTTTATTCCAATCTTCCATTCATAGCATCCTTCCAGGAGTACATATTGAGTACATATTCCCCATTCACTTCTTCAAATCAGTGGTCACAACATCAGATGACTACCTGGCCAGCCAGGGATGTAACGGGTGATTCAGGCCAGGTAAGCAACAGAGAATGTTGGGTGCTGCAGAAAAATTTCAACATGTGTATTCTATCTAAAACTAAGCAAGGAATATGAGATGCCACAATTTGTCATTGTTTACATTATTTTTTCATTATTCCAGAGGAAACCTTAAGTCTAAATTTTCATCCAAAATATCAATAGTTGGCAACTAATATAAATTTTAAATGCTGTGTAGTATCAACAAAACATAGGTACAGTGCAGACTTCACCTCAGGAGTTTTCAGGGTATGATCTGGGTTCAGGTATTATGTAAATATCCTTATTTCTCACAGCTCAGAAAAGGGAGCTTCTGCGTAAGGGATTGGTGATTGTGTAAATGAAAGTGTTTAGCATGGCACACTGGGCACCAAGGAAAAAATCATACTTATCAAGCAGGCTAGGAGAAAATGAAGTAAGGAATGTCTTGATTATGTGCGGTTTTTGCTTTGAACATGAATTTTTCAAGGGTGCCTGGCACAAAAAAAAGACCCTTTGTAAATACTGACCCCAGGGGCAGAGTTTAAATGTTGTTTTCCAGTTACAGACTGCAACCTGTTTTTACAAACATCATATGCTTTTACAAACATCACAACTTCAAAGAGATTGTAAGGGTACAGGGTCCAATTCTTCTAATTTTATTTAACCTAAAGTGTAAATGTCCCCAGGTGAGTATGTAATGAACCATATGAATCTGCTATTCCATCAGGAAGTCTAATTCCTTTAGATGCTAAATCCTTACATCAGAGGGGTACTCCACTCTCTCTCTCTTCTGAGTTAAGGCTCTACAACAAGAATCATCACCTCCATTTTTAGCAAATGAATGACTGCGGCTCATGGCGGGGAAGTGCCTTGTTCTGTCATATAATCTACAATGTCAGAGCCATGAACCCAGGTCTTCTTGCTCCTTATCCAATTGTGTTTCCATTAAGCCTTCTTCCAACCACAAACGTATATGAAGCCTACACATCATGCCCAGTGAAGCACAACACACATATTATCCCATTTAACATTCACAATAACCTCAGAAGATAACTTACAGTAATAAGCAACAGTATTCCCACTCTGAGAATACCAAGATGAGAAAACCAAGACAGGCTCAGAAAGGTTAAGTCACTTTCCTAAGGATACTCTGCTTATAAGAGGCAGAACCAAGACTACAGTTCCTACAAAGCATCTTCAAAGCCTGTCCCTTTAACCACTCAGCTAGAATGGACACTCAGAAGCTCTCACGAGCTTCACAGAAATTTTTATGACACTGCCTGGAAATATATATTTCTTCCCAGAAATCAACCCCCATGGTTCTCCCATATACAACACAGGCTTATCTTTTGATCCTTTTGATCCTTTTGATGTCAAAATGCTCAGTGATCTAGGAATCATTCCCTTTAGGAAATGTTCCTCAGTTCACGGGGAATTCCCTCTGAGATATTCATTAATTACAGAGTTAAAGGGTAATCTTCCAGCTTTCTGAATCAAGAGACTACAAAACAACTCGTTAGATTTCCCTTATCCACCAACCTTCAACAAGAGAAGCATAAGGATGAATGGCAATCTTTCAATAGAATGTAAGTATCACTTTGAGGGTTAAGACAAGAATGAATTTTGAAAACAAGATAGTGACATCGATGCTACGTGTTCTCTCACTATTCATCAGGTATAAATTGTCACTCAGGGTGATTAAACAAGGATTACTTGCCAGGTTGCTCCATAAGCTGAGATGTTTCAAAGTTTCACCTCAAAGAAAACACACAAATATAGTCCAATTTTTTAAAAAACGGGGGTTAAAGTTGGCAACATCTCTTTAGAAGACAATTTGACAAGAGCTCTAATCAGCATGTCATAGCACAAGAAGAACTATTGTCATGTGGCATATGATAGAGAGCAAGGGAAAACAGCTGAAGCAGCCATGAATCAAAGACATTTAATTCAATGATAATCCATATAGTGGATTCTAAAAGCTAATAAATATATTAGATCTTTATGTCATTTATATATTGACATATAAAGATGTCCGTGAAGTATTTCCAAGTATGAAAAAAGTTATAAAAGACCATATGTAGAATGTATATTTTCTACAAAATCTTAATAAATAATAAATTAAATTTATTAAATAATCTTAATAAATAAATAAATGATAATTTGAATGAAACTGAGGAAATAAAACACCAAACCATAAACAACATATATCTCCAGCTGTAGGGTGAGTAAATGGTTTCTATACAGAGCCAGCTAGGAAATACTGGATTGGCCAAAAAGTTCATTAGGGTTTTTCCATAACATTTTATGGAAAATCCTGAAAGAACTTTCTGGCTAACCTAATACTTTCACTTCTGTGCACCATGAGGGCTGTCTCAACTATTCAATTCAGCTATTGTCAAAGCAGCCATGCTGTTGTTTAGTCACTGAGTTGTGTCTGACTCTTTCCAACCCCATGGACTGTAGCCCACCGAGATTCTCTGTCCATGGGATTTCCCAGGTAAGAATACTGGAGTGGGTAGCCATTTCTTCCTCTAGGGGATCTTCCCGACCCAGGAATTGAACCTGTGTCTCCTGCTTAGCAGGCAGATTCTTTACCACTGAGTCACCAGAGAAACCCAAAAGGAACCATAGATGAAACTAAATGAATAGGCACGGCTGTGGCCCATTCAAACTTTATTTATGGACTTAAAACTGAAATTTCAAGTAAATTTTATGTGCCACAAAATGTAATTCTGATTTTTTTTTTCTGGCAACCATTTAAAAATGTGAGGACTATTCTTAGCTACAAGGCTATAACAAGACAGATAGCAGAATGATTGTGTCCTGCTGGCTGTGATTTTCTGATTCCTGCCTTCAAAGGTAGGATTAAAGGTTTTCTTCTCTCTGCTACATATTCGTTATGTGTGTGTGTTTATGTGTATGAATGTGTGATGTTTTAAATCTGTTTATAATAGCCATGTCTTATTTCAAAATGAGAGCTAAAACAGCCACACTAGGATGAACTTATATATTTCCTCAAGAGAAAAACCTATTTAGGTATTTGAGGTTCTATCAGGCATATTATCAAATGTCCAAGACATAAGTAAGGTAAGACAACCAGCTTTTCTTAGCTGGTAAGTATCTTTCCCTACCTAGAGGACTGCAAGCATGTCTTATGCACATGCACCCCACCTCCTTGTCCCCCACTTTTCTTGGCACATCAATTTACTTAGTGTTTTTCCTACTCAAGTCAAAAAAAAAAAAAATCCAGTGGAAACCCATTTCTTAGCCAAATCACAACCCACTAAAGGAAAGCAGGCCGGTGTCTCCCCAAATTACCGCCCCAATCATCAATCAACACAATTACCAGGGCAACTAAGGAAAGACGCTGTTCGAGGCACAGTCTTGGCTGACCCAGTGAGCACTGCTTCGGGGGCGCGGTCACTCAGAGTCCAAGCATCCTGCCTGGAAAGGCAGCCCTTGTCCCCAGACTAACCGCTCTGCATAATTAAAACGACTTCACAAGGCTACTACTGCTCTGGGCTTTCCATGTCAGCCGCTCATCAAAGTGCAACTCCAGGAGGCTTGTTCTGAAAGCCCGCCTTTTATTGCGAGAGTCAAATCTACATTTATCAGCAAAGCTGAAACGTTAAAGGGATTACAAGGAGCTTAGACTCCACTGGCGGTTCATTGATCTGGTCTTGCAAGCCTCATCTCCATATGCCCTTTAGAAATGGCTTTAGTCTGTTCCCTGGTTTTTTGGTTGCCTTTGATTTTTTAGCACCATTCTCATCCAGGTTGGAGGGGATGTTTCTTCCAGCCCTGAATCCAAAAGGTTCTCAGAAATCTTTCTTCTAAAATTAAGAGAAGCTACTTGCATATTCCTCAACGAGTGGTATAGGAGAACATTTTCTGTAAATGGACAGATAGTAAATGTTTCTGGCTTTATAAACTGTACACTCTCGCAAGTACTCAACTCTATCATTGTAGCTCAAAGACAGCCACAGACAATACATTAACACAGGGGAGTGACTTTGTTCAGATAAGTTTATGGGCATTGAAACCTGATTTTCAAAGAATCTGCATATGTCATGAAATAGCATTCTTTTGGTTTTTTTCTAACCATTAAAAGATGTTAAAAACCATGCATGGCTTCTGAGTCATACAAAATGGGCAAAGGGTCTGATGTGACCAGCAGGACCTAGTTTGCCAACTCCTATTCAGAGTATGGTCCCTGGACCAGCAGCACCAGCATCACCCAGGAGCTTGTTAAAAAATGCATCTTAGTTCCCTGCCCTGGAGCCTGCTGAATCAGAATCTGCATTTGGACAGGATCCCCTGGTGATTCACATGCCAGCCAAGTCTGAGAAGTCCTAGTCCAGAACACAGAATTTTGAAGTCAGAGATGGTTGGAATAGCACTGACTGGGGCCTGCAGAACCTTAGGCACGCTGTGAAACCTGAGACTCACTTTCCTTATATATTAGAAGGGGTATAAATAATTGCACCCAGCTCCAAGGACTGTTACAAGATTGGAAGGATGAGAAAATAGGTCCCCGAAAGCAACTGGAAAGTTGGTGACCACAATGAGCCAAGACTACACCCATCAAACGGAGACCATTCATGTGTTGCCAGTTACCGCCACACAGGAAAGTCGGCCCCGTGTTACCACAGCTTGGGATTCTTCAAGAGAAGCTGGAAACCTAACTGTTAATGTTAGAAAAAGTCCCTCGTTTAATGCCCTGTGCAGACCAAACAGAACCCACATGCAGGCTGGGTGTGAGCCGAGGGCCTCCAGTCTGTGACCTCTTCCTTAGAACAGAGAAGTCACAGGGAAGACAGTCACAGCGAAAGCAGGCTGGGTGTTAAGAGACAAATCCGAGCTTCATTCTCGGTAGCCAGGAGACCTTGGGCCAATGACGGAACCACTCTGAGCCTCAGTCTCCTTGTCAGGAAAAGTATCACATCCACCTCACAGGCTTTGGTGAGATGTGACAGAAATGTATGTTCAAAGAGGGAGACACACTTTTGGACAGAGTAAGCATACAGCCTGGTCACTGCTGACGTTGCTTTGGTATCACTATTACTATCTCTATTCCTCAGTGCCGAGGCACTCAAAGGGCAAATCTTCCCTTTCAAAATGGCTATTTCCCCTTCCCTGCTCAAACTAGGTACAAACAACCAAGTCCAATTAAGCCCCGCTTGGAGAGCTGTCTCATGGCAGAGTACACTAAGTGCCTAGTTATTAATGATTTTCTCCTGGCCACAGTCCACAAAGATGCCTTAATCTTCCCCTTAATGAGAACTCCTTCAGCAGCCCTGTCCCTGTGGGATTTGCCCTGGGCTGCCGTGAGGGGCTGCTTTTTATTTGGGCGGGGGGGGCGACCAGGTCACCTGCAGGGAGCAATGCCCACCTTTGCTCCCCAACTGCCCTACGCTGTTGGGTGGAAGAGAGCCCTTTGGCTGACAGTTACGATCACTCTCTTCTCCAAGGCCTAGAAATTCTTTTGGTTTTGTTATTTTTTTTTTTTTTAGAATTCCTAAAAATCCCCTCATTTGCCACCAAATGGTGTGGGTGACGCTATAACTGATGAAGGAGCATGATCCCTCAGGAAAATCTCCATAAAATATAACAGACTTCCACAGAACCTGAGGCAACTTTATCACACGCAGGAGCCCCAGAGGGCAGAGAGAGAGCTGGGGTGAGCAGTGCCAGGTGCTGTAATTCAGCTTTCCTCAATCTTTACCACGCACATCAATCAGCTGGGGACCCTGTTAAGGCCTGAAGCCAGATTCATTAGGTCCAGGGCAGGGCCCGAGACTCAGAATTTCTAACAAGCTCCCATGAGATGCAGACACTGGTGGTTCTCGCCCCAGGTTGAATCAACAGAACCCTCCTCCTTTGCTTCATCTCAATGTCTGTGCAAATGTCACCTCCTCAGAGAGTCCTCTCCAGACCACCTTATCTAAAATGTAATTATTTGTTGAACAAGGGCAGAAACCCTGTCTGTCCTGTTCGCTGTATCCCCAGAACCTGTCGAGAGCCTGGCACAAAGCAGGCCCTCAAATATTTGTTCAGAGGCGAGATCCCAGCGTGAGAGCTGAGGAAAATGAAACTCAGGGAGCCTGAGTCTTCTGCCCAAGGTCACACAGCTTGGCAAAACCAGAGCAAGGCCACAGCCCAGCTCCCTCCGACTTCAAAGCCCCAGCACGCCAGAAAGGGAAGCAAAGTTTGTTTACAACTCGCTTCCTCCCTAGAACTTCGGTGTTGAAGGCAGGAACACAAGTGTGTTCTGCTTGATGGAGATGCCTGCTGTGTGGACAATGCCGGGGAGGGGGACCATGTGGAAGCCAAGAGAACAGATGAGGTCCAGGAATGGCAGTGTTTAGGGTGTCGTGGTGCTTTGGAACAAGGCAAATTCACTCTCCATGAAACAGACCAAAGGCAGTCTTTCCGCCTTGTGTCAGGCCTTTCCTCCTATCCAGACGTGACTGTCTCTCCCAGGAGCTCAGAGGTCCCCCAAGTCAGAGCACTGGAAAAGGAGCATGCCAGGGATTTCTAACTGCCAAAAAAGAATCTTGTGCCATAACCCAGAAATGGTTATCCCTCTTCTCCAAAAGGTCACCCAAGAGCATGCCCATGAGGGAAAAGGAAGGGGCAAAAAGCAAGAAGCTGTTTCCTTTCCAGCCATGAGTGGAAATGCCATAAAAACCCCATTCATGGAGGCTTTCAGCTGCTGGTGGGGAAACTACTTGGGCATGAAAACCCATCCCAGCCTCATTAAAGGCTCTCTTTCCAAAAGAAAGGCTCCATAATGGGCTGAAAATAAAACACTTGTTTTCCCCTCACCGAACCAGCTGGGTTGACATCGCTGAAGGTTCTGCAAGACGCAAAGGCCCTGACAATCTGAAGTGACCAGAGGATCCTATAGCCTCTAGTGAGCTCTTTATGCTTCCTCCCAGGCACTAGCTGAGAGGAAGCTCAAAATAACTGACAGAAGTAGCTAATATTTATCGAGTACCTGGTATGGGGCAAACAATGTGTTTTCAATATCTGGCTTAATCCCTACAATAAAGCTGTGAGGAAAGTACCATTATGATGCCCATTTAACGGGACAGGAAAACTGAGACCCAGGGAGAGTGACTGGCTGGAGGTCAGATTGGAAGCAGGGGACCCTGGCCACACCCCTACACTGTACCACTGCCCTACAGGTCTCTGATCACAAGCTGAGTCACTAAAGGCTCCAGAGTAGGCGAGGAGCCAGAAGTCACTCTCCTGTTCATCACTCTGCCTCCCACCCCCAGGGTAGCAAAGGCTGCATCAAACAGGAAGTGACCAGTCTTGCTGTCACACTGGATTTGCCTGACAAAATCGGGTGTACACATATTCCCGCATGTCGCCCCTTTCACATTTGGGCCACACCAGGGGCCAGTCCAGAGCCACCTACTGGGGCTACAACATCAGCAGGACTGATGGATGCCTATGTCTGCCCATTACATATTTATAAGGTCACCCGGCCTTGCCTCCGACACAGAAGTTATTAAAGGCTCGGGAGCCATAAGGGCAGCGCTCAGTACCCTGAAACAAAGGCAGAGAGGCTGCCAGCCCATCAGAGGCAAGAACAAAAGCATTTAATCTCTGAAGGAGCTGGCGGGGAGCTTTTTTAGAACTGGGTACCCAGCACACAGGACCAACTGGGAAAAAGGAGAGAAGCAGGGACAGAGTGGGAGAAAATGAA
Organism: Cervus canadensis; assembly: GCF_019320065.1. Classification (NCBI taxonomy): domain Eukaryota; kingdom Metazoa; phylum Chordata; class Mammalia; order Artiodactyla; family Cervidae; genus Cervus; species Cervus canadensis. The sequence continues at coordinate 23,235,279 of NC_057407.1, forward strand.
ACAAAACAAATCAAAGCAGGCTTTCTCCCTAGTGCCCAGAAACAGCCTTCTTCAAAGGGACATGAGGTAGCGGGGCAGTAGGTGCTGAGGGTAAGGGGGTGAGGGAGGGAGATGCATTAAGCCAAGAGAGAATGGGTTACAATGCTGAAGAATTTTGTCCTGTCACCAGTTTTGCCTTTTCATGAAGTTGCCAAGAAGAACCTATCTCTTCTCTTTGTATTACCAAACAGAGCCTGTCAGCCTGCACCCTAACTTTTCCCAGCCAGAGCCTCAGCAGCCAGATGTACTGGGAGGGCACCCAGATTCCTTGTCCCCCAAACATAATCATTCCAATCCAGGCTGGGGCTGCCTGGAAGTCAACATTCACGGCACATTAATAAGAAACATCTGGCCACCGAAGAGGGTTGACACAGCACAGGCGGGCAGTGGTGGGTTTGCGGTTAGGACCCAGAGTTACAGAGGCTGAATTAAAAACACAATTGGAAAACACCAGCTAGTCCCAGGAATCCTACATATGCAGTACTGTGGCACTTGGAAAAACTGTCCTGCCTAAGTCGAATCATTTGGGACAGAGTGACTTAGACACAGAGGGTGGTACAAGAGACCCCAAACTCTCACATCAAGGAAATGCAGCCAGAGCCCGGCCCTCCTGCATCCACAGTGTCTGGCCGCCACTTCCACCTTCAATATTTGTAGCAGATGTAGTCCCTCTCTTAAAGGAACAGCCTTTGCATTCTTTCCATGTGACTTCAAGTGCATTTAAAAGGCGAAAAATGCACGTGTGTGCATATATACACATATGTGGGTTTATCTGTGTAGCTTCCCCCTGCAGTGGTGCTGTCTCCAGCAATCCTACGTAAGGGGTCCTACCTCCATTTATGCAAGGCAAACCCCGGGCACTGGTCACCGCAGGCGTTACATGGCTGGCCTCTCTCGATCCGCCCCAGTCCGGTCAACTTCAAAACAAAAAGACAACACAAGCATGTTTCCACCACCGGGCTTCCTCCAGAGCCCCACTTGTGTCCCAGGCAGGACGGCCTGCCTTTCTCACCCCATCTCCTCTGATTCTACTTCAAAGCTCCTCTCTGCGTTGGGAGATTTGGGGCAGGCGCTGCAGGGCCCCAGGGGTGGTCTCCCGCCTGGGTACGGCTGTGCGGACCCAGTTCGGGCTGCCTCTGGCGTGGGCACCAAGGCACGAAGAAATGGCCCTGGCTGGGGCTTTGTCTCCCCCAGACACCTTGGTCACGGGTTTCTAAGAAACAAAAGCAAGACCTTTCTGCTCCCCAGAGCCCCCGAGAGGCGACCACTGCGTGCTCTCCTTGAACCAGGCTGATGCTCCCGGGAAGGGAGCAGCACGGGACACCCCCCCAAACCGCCCCAAAGTCAGGTTCGCGGCTAGAGATCCAAAGGGCTGGACGCTACGGCTTGGGTACCGGGATTCCGACCTGCCTTAAGGGCAGGGGCAAAGGAGGGGGCTTCCCTGGGCGCCCCCGGACTGTGACATTCAGGGTCACGGTTCCCAGCCCGGCTCTCCCCGGGATTGGGGATCCGGACTTAACGCCTTCAGCCCCTACGAGCGCTCCCGCGCGCCCGGGCCGCACCCCCGCTCGCGGGGCCGGCGTACCTGGGGCCACAGGTGCGCGGCCGCGGGGCGGAGGGCGCCCGCACAGGGGCGCTGGCGGCGGGACGGGGCGCCCGGAGACTGGCCCCGCTCGGCGGGGGACACTCACCGATCGGCTGGAGACTCTTTTCCGGGAGCTCCGGCTGAACATGGCCGGGCGCCTCCTGCGCGCAGGGCCGACCGCTCGTCCGTCCGCACCGCGGCCGCGAGGGCGGGTCGCCTGGGCGGGCACCCTCGGCGGCCGGTGGCCTGTCTCCGCCTCGCCGTCCCCGGCTGGCTCCGCAACGCACGCCTGGCCCTCCTCCCTCGCCCGAGCCTCTCGCCCTCCCGCCCGCAGGTCCCTCCCTCTCTCCCGGCATCCCCCCGCCCTCCCCGGGTTCGCCCCGCGGTCCACGGGCCCTTCCCATCCCTCCCGGCGCGCGCCCAGCTGTGCCTGTTTTCTCCCCTTCCCGGCTTCCCGCCGACCCACCCGGGCCAACTCCCTTCCCTCACCTGGGCCCGCCTCCCCTCAAGGCTCTTCCCTCACCCTCGCCGCAGAAGTTAGGGGCCGGGGACACCTCCAGGTCCCTCTCCTGTAGCCGGGATATAGGGGTGGGGGGGGGAATGGGGGGAGTTTTTAAAATTAAAATATAATTTCCCCACAGTAAAAATCACCCATCTTAGTGCAGAGTTCTGGCAGTTTTGATTAATTCACACAGACTTCCAACCACCAGCATAATCAAGATACAAAACAGTCCCATTACCCCCAAAATGGACTATTTAAAAAGTTTGTAATTTACATACAATCTACTTCGTATTTACTGAGTGTTGGTAGAGGAGGAGAAGGATGAAAAATGGCCCTATCTACTTCTACCCTCATTAAGTAATCACAGACAGGGCAAGCTTGAAACCCCAGGGCCCGTGTGCACATTCTCTTGCTGGCTAACCTTCTTCCTGAGTTCTTTTTGCTTGTCTCCTTACCATCCTAAAGGAAATCAGTCCTGAATGTTCATTGGAAGGACTGATGTTGAAGCTGAAACTCCAATACTTTGGCCACCTGATGCGAAGAGCTGACTCATTTGAAAAGACCCAGATGCTGGGAAAGATTAAAGGCAGGAGGAGAAGGGGACGACAGAGAATGAGACGGTTGGATGGCATCACCGACTCAATGGACATGAGTTTGGGTAAATTCCGGGAGTTGGTGATGGAGAGGGAGGCCTGGCATTCTGGGCCATGGGGTCGCAAGAGTCCAACACAACTGAGCCACTGAACTGAACTGAACCTTACCAATATATTTTTTTAAAAAAATGAAAGACAGCCTTCAGAATGGGAGAAAAGAATAGCAAATGAAGCAACAGACAAAGGATTAATCTCAAAAATATACAAGCAACTCCTGCAGCTCAATTCCAGAAAAATAAATGACCCAATCAAAAAATGGGCCAAAGAACTAAACAGACATTTCTCCAAAGAAGACATACAGATGGCTAACAAACACATGAAAAGATGCTCAACATCACTCATTATCAGAGAAATGCAAATCAAAACCTCAATGAGGTATCAGTACACGCCAGTCAAAATGGCTGCTATCCAAAAGTCTACACGCAATAAATGCTGGAGAGGGTGTGGAGAAAAGGGAACCCTCTTACACTGTTGGTGGGAATGCAAACTAGTATAGCCGCTATGGAGAACAGTGTGGAGATTCCTTTAAAAACTGGAAATAGAACTGCCATATGACCCAGCAATCCCACTTCTGGGCATACACACCAAGGAAACCAGAACTGAAAGAGACACGTGTACCCCAGTGTTCATCGCAGCACTGTTTATAATAGCCAGGACATGGAAGCAACCTAGATGCCCATCAGCAGACGAATGGATAAGGAAGCTGGGGTACATATACACCATGGAATATTACTCAGCCATTAAAAGGAATTCATTTGAATCAGTTCTAATGAGATGGATGAAACTGGAGCCCATTATACAGAGTGAAGTAAGCCAGAAAGATAAACACCAATACAGTATACTAAAGCATATATATGGAATTTAGAAAGATGGTAATGATAACCCTACATGCAAGACAGAAAAAGAGACACAGATGTATAGAACAGACTTTTGGACTCTGTGGGAGAAGGCAAGGGTGGGATGATCTGAGAGAATAGCATTGAAACAAGTATACTATCAAGGGTGAAACAGATCACCAGCCCAGGTTGGATGCATGAGACAAGTGCTCAGGGCTGGTACACTGGGATGACCCAGAGGGATGGGATGGGGAGGGAGGTGGGAGGGGGGTTCAAGATGGGGAACACATGTAAATCCATGGCTGATTCATGTCAGTGTATGACAAAAACCACTACAATATTGTAAAGTAATTAGCCTCCAACTAATAAAAATAAATGAAAAAATTAAAATTAAAATTAAAAAAATAATAATAATTTAAAAAAATGATACAACAAGAGTACTAACCTCACAGCATTGTTGAGAGAAATGAATTAAGACACCTAACAGTTTTACATGTTATAACAGGAGCCAACTGAGGGCTCATTGAAAGATCTGCTATTAAAAAACAGAAGATTGCAAGCCATGGTGTCCACTTGGCATGGATATTTCAGCTCAAATACCACCTCCCTTTGAGGCAGGAGATAGATGGGCCACAGGCTCAACAGTTTCTCCCCTGTGGGCAGAAACTCCATAAAAGCAGGATGATGGAAGAGGCTGGACCATGCCCAGGTAAGAGATAAAAGACTACATATTCCTCACTCTTGAAGTTAAGGAGGCCTCCCTGATTACACATGCGCTGAAAGGCCCCTCAGAGGTCAGAAGGAAGGGGGCGTCACCTCATAGTAAGTGATGTGACTTCCCATAGGCCTTTTCACTAGAATCCAGCTTGACTAAGAGGCGCGCATGCCCACATGGGAGGATCCTGAGATAAACCAAAGACTCAGAACCAGGCAAATCAAAGTGATTGGCCAAGGAAACCTGGAAGAAATGCCCCATAAAAGTGATTCAGACTATCACAAGGGCGAGACTCTCTCTCACCCCAGCCATGTGTCCAACCGCACGTATTGTACTTTAACTTATTTCACTACTTTCCATCTTTGTGGGAATTATTTTATGCAAAACTGAGGAGCTAGGGTCTTGTCACTGACTGTGGTTTAGTGGCTAGGATTCAGTACTCTGCCACGACCTGACCTCAATCTCTGGATGTGGAACTGAAGCCCCACTTCAAGATGCTGCAGGTTGAGGCCATCCAAGATCACTTACAAGAGAACTTTCCTGATCCCCTATGGTAACATCTCTCACACACACTCTCTCATTATGGCACATAGCATACGATGAAATGATCTCATTTACCTGTTTGTCAAAAGAAGACATTCTTGTCCATGTCAAAAAGATAACTCTCCCAGTTTAGTATTTTTCCAGGTGAGACATTGAACTTGAGTGAAGAAAAGCAGCTTGCCTGGGGTAATGTAGCAAATTAGTGGCTAAGCCAGTCTACCTATACCCCTAATCCACAACAATAGGATAACACAGCTTATATATATATATACCCTCTGTATGTGAGGTATGTATTAGCTCAAGGGCAAGGTTTGGTTTGAGTTCCAGGCCAGAACTAGTGTGAAGCTAGTGAGGTCTTTGCCTGATGAGCAAAATTTATAGGAGCACCCACAAACTCAGTAATCAAGATTTTTAGGCAATAATTTAAGGAGCCAAAATTAATACAAAAAAGTCCATTATGAACAGAATGTCATTTTAAAGATAGGCTCCTACCCAACATGTACACATCCTTGTCTGAGTCACCTCACCCTAATCCTAGTCCTGGGAAAAATGCTTCAAAGACCAATCACCTCAACAGTCGACTCCCCTCTATGGCATTTTCTACTTACCCACCACCCACCATCACCCATGCTTGCAGAGGGCAAACTTCATGGCTCGTTCCTCTCTTTATTGCCCAGGCCTAGCACGGGTCTGGCCCATTGCAAATGCCTCACATTTGTTAACTGACGAAATAGAAGGCAGTAGCTTTGGTAGGGGTGGGGGCAGGGAGTATGAGCAAATCAAAGCCCAGTTATAATCAGTACTAGCCCAGGACGCTCACCTGGCCTTCTCAGCGGGTGACCACACAGCCATCTCTGCCCTGCACTGCATGTGGCCTTGTAACTGGTAGAAGCAGGTCAGGAGGGCAGTGTTCACACGGCAGCTATGGCCCATTTGCACTTTAATTATAAAGATGTTTGGTGAAGGTCAGTAACAAAACCAGTGCAGTACAAGCTGCTAGCAGATGGAGGGAATGATCTCCATTCAGAGGAACCAGCACCTTTTTCAAACTCCCTGGAAGGAACCACAGGGGCCGGGGCAGTACCCCTGCCTCATGTCTTGCTCCTGGGTAGGTGTGGGTGGTGGAGGAGGCAATGCCCTGGGGACACATGGTTTGAGTTTTTCTGGACCTTGACTTTTGTTACTTAATCAAAGAGGAGGAAAGATGTACGTGGTCTCCACACATTTATCAGAACACACCACATGCACAAGACCCAATCCCACTGTACAAAGAGGGTGCCGAGAGTGTTTGCTCTCCCACCTGCCATAAAAGCATCTCTTTGTGGATAGGTCCCCCTGGGTCCGTCTCTTCAGAGCAAGAACAGGTTTTCCCAGAACTTATTTATAATACACCGGAGGCTCACTTATGAGCGGCAGTATCTTACTTATCTATTCAACAACCACTTTATCTTGCTCAGGAAGATAAAGCTTAGTAACCCAGGAAGGAAAATGTACTCTCACTGGCAGCTATACATGAACAGTAGACAATTTTATTTTGCTTTATCACCGCATTTGCCCTTCACAGACATCTTTGATGTATGTTCCTTCTTCATCTCTCAAGGCAATACAATTACTAACAGAACTTGAAGAAATCATCCTCCAGAACTACGGACATGGGCAGATGCCTTTGCTATACTATGAAGCAGAAATACAAAACCAGTGTAAACTGTTGGGTTTTAACTAGTCTTAAAAGGCGTGCATCAAGAAACTGGAAAGAAACACAAAATCTTACAAGGGATTGATGGTGAAATGATATATTTTTTTTCTTTTTGCCTTTTAAATGTGCATATGGCTCATTTTATAGTCAGAAATGTAAACTTACTTACCTAGATTGAGAATTGTGTCCTTGTTGTCTGAAGCCTTCTAACATCAAATGTGGATCAAGTGAAGCAAAGGGCTGTTTATCTCTCCTTCTCTTGCTCTACATGTGCCTGTCTTTCACATTTTGACTTTTACATTTTTTTCTTGTCTAAGGCTGTGTCTGTTAAACCAAGTGAAGCCACTGATGCCCTCTTCCTACACAAGTGCAGGAAACCTCAGGGATCTGTCCACATAGTACTGTCTAAGATAGAGAAGAACAACACAACATCTCAGCACGGCCTCCCCCATGTGCATATTTCTTTCTAGTACTTCCTAGAAACAATTCTAAGTGTTTCAACAGGGCTAAAATCTCCACGAACAGCAGCCAATACTTAGAAGTTCCATCGAAGTATCTTCCTAATCAAAAGTCTACAAATAGTATTTTGAAAAAAACCATGTAAAGTCATGTGTGGTGAGGGTTTGGATGGAAGTAACTAGAGACACAGTGCTCTCTTGCAGGGCGATTATATGAGACTTTTCCTTTCTTCCCAATGCACATGCTTCTGAGGTCTACAAATTTTCTTGTATGAGCATGAAACTGACATAATCATCAGAAAAAATTAAATCAAGAGAGAAGTGGAATAAAAAGTATTGGCAGGCTAAATATTTCACAGGGCTTTAAATCATTTTAGATTTATCAATCTAATATGTATAAAGCAAAAATGTTGGAAATGATAAAAAGTGCTACACTAGGCAGTCAACATCTTTCTCTTTGAAAAGCCTTAGGATTCTGCAGAGACACTGGCCCAGCTTAACCTAAAATTTAAATTACAAAAAAAGCACAAATATGTGGTAAATGGATAGTCATGACAGTGTTGTTTCTAAGAAGGAAAAGAAAAATCACACACAATCTAAATATTTGTCAGACAACCTGTTAAATAAGTAGTAGTGTGTCCTTGCAATGGAATTCTACCCTGACATTAAAAATGAAGTTGTAGGACATGTATCTTGTTCCATTTGGAAAGCAGGTTATAAAATTAGCAATATGAATTCTTGTTTACAAAAGATTTTGGGTACCTGTTACACTTTCAAAAATACACATATATTTGAATATTGGAAAGTCTCCAGACTGTAATAAAAAATACTATAAACTGTGATCAGTTGTTTTGAGGTTTGAGTTTCAAGTGATTTACAGTTTCTCTTTTGCTCATCTAATTTTTATAAAATAAGTGTACACTCCTTGTACAATAAATAAAGGTAAAAATATAAAATGTATAAATAGTTACATAGCTTTTCAAAGTTCTAGAAGATTAGGAGGTTCTAAGTGGTAGAATATAAATGGTTTTTAACCTACCTATTCTGTTTCTATAAGAAACATGTATTGTTTTGAATTAAGAGGCTTTTGAATTTGAAAATATGATGGATTTTATTTTATTATTTTTTTATGATGGATTTTAAATATGCACACATAATTGCCTTGTAAGACAAATAGCAGTATGCTGGGGAAGTGGAATTTCAGGTTTTATGTCTTTGCAATTGTCTAAGTTTCTCCCCATGACATGTATGTCTTTTGTAATCACAGAAAAAAATGTTTTTGTTTTCTTTTCTTCTAACACTCCCTTCAACCATGCACGTGAGGCTTTGTAATACTATATTCCTCATTTCCCTAGTATCCTTATAAAAAGCACAGAGATGCAACGCTGACTTTTTAAATGATACCTTGCACTTAGATAGCAGTCTACTGTTTGCAAAGTACATTCATAAATATCACATCCCAACCCCGAGACTCCGAGGAAGGGTAGAAGAGGAAACAGATGCTCGCCAAGGTGTGTGATCTGCCATCACCTTATGCTGTTAAGAGAGGTGGCTGCAGAAAGAATGAAGCCTAGCTCTGTTATCCCAGGTTCTCCTGATCTGTTCCTACCTTTGGGGATGATTTTCCACTAAAGCTGTCTCTCTCCCACTCACACATCCACACAAACACACACAGAGTGTTCAGGTTTCCTCACACACCTGAGAAGGATGGGGTGCATCCAAGGGGGCATCTCTACGTTACCCAAAGCATGCTTGAAGGACCAGTATGTTGCAGAAGGTGAGTGAACATCCTTCTCCTTCGACTACCTTTGTTTCCACTTCCTCCCCAGTTGCTTTTCCCCTCTGCTCACCTTCAAGGCTGCCCCTTGCTCTCAAGTCGTGGTTACACTGTTTTCCTGTCACACCTTTGGTCACAGGAACAGGAATCTGAAAAGGAGAGTAAAGGAGCTTCCTGGTATTTCACCAGTTGCCTTACTCTGTGCTTGAAAAGCATCCTGCAAATGAGGATAGTAGTTTGATATAGGAACTGGTATTTCTCTCAATCCTAAGTCAAAAATAAAATCAATAATAAAAGTCAATAATAAGTCAATAAAAGTCAATAATAAAATCAATAATAAAAGTCAATAAAAGTCAAAAATAAAATCTAACCCCAATTCCCGCCCTCCTACTTATGGCCTCTTCACCTCACCAAGATACAGAATTATCCAGTGGTTCTCAACCTTTGCAGGCTTATACTTTCTGATAGTAGACACTCAGAGGGCTCACTTGAAGGAATTAGACACTCAAGACAAGACTAATGGGTCAGCAATCAGGACAAAGCAATCGCTCTTACAAGGAAAGGCCCACGGCTACCCTTTTCCTCTTTAGCACTAACCAGCTTGGATGGAACAGAGTGTATCAAACTTGGCTGCACCCTAAGAATGACTTGGGGAAATCCTAAGAATCCCAGTGCCCAGGTCACACTCCAGGCCAACAAAATCAGAGTCTCCCAGGGTATGACTCAGTCACCAGCATTTTATGAACTCCCCCTGTGATTTCAGCCTGCAGTCACAAAGCAGAACCACTGACTCTGTGACTCTTCAGGCAAAGGCTTGTCACAGGCAGCTTGTCTGGCTGTGATCTGCACCTGCTCTGCTTTTTTCCTTCCTTTCAGAAGCTGTGCCCAGCTTTGTAGCCATTGGAATAAGCTGCTCAACATCCAGGTAACGGGTGACAACATACCTAAAGAGGGCGGGCCCGGGTTTCTAGGGAACCTTGTGTTTGCTATGCTCGGGTATAGACAATCAAGCATGGAGCAAATAGGACAGAGCTGAGCTCTGCTCCAAAGGAGTAAAAGGCTGGGAGGAGGCTGGGGTTGGTGATAGAGGACAGTCTCCTTACCGGCTGTGCATTCAGGTTTTCAAGGGGAGATGTATACCTAATGAGGACTCTTCAAGGGAAACGTGGCACAGTGCCTGATGCAGCCCTCACCCCAAGACATAAGGCATCTTCCATAAAATATCTGCAGGTACTCGGCATACTGAGATCCTGGGAAGGGGCTGAGCTTTGTGGCAAGGCTGGTCAAGTGCCGACTCTGAGCTGACTGCTGGTGACAAGGAGGCAGCCTATACCTGGGCTTCAAGAGTCAAAACTCACTCAGCAACACTAACGAAGCTCATGGGTTAGATTGTGTTGGAGCGTGTGTGCTGGGCTCAGGGCCACCTGATGGAGGGAGACCCACTGGCTAGAGACCTGGGTAAGGTTACCAGTCAAGGTGACTTTTGTGCTCCAATTCAGTAGCCTCTGTAAACACAGAGAACAATCAAATCCACGATGTTTGTGAAAGAAACGTGCTGAGTCACTTCATTTGTGTCCAACTCTTTGCAACCCCATGGACTGTAGCCCACCAGGCTCCTCTGTCCATGGGATTTCCCAGGCAAGAATACTGGAGTGCTCACTTCGGCAGCACATAACTAAAACTGGAATGATACAGAGAAGATTAGCATGGCCCCTGTGCAAGGATGACATGCAAATTCATGAAGCGTTCCATATTTTTTTGAAAGAGACACATGCACCCCAATGTTCATCGCAGCACTGTTTATAATTGCCAGGTCATGGAAGCAACCTAGAATGCCATCAGCAGATGAATGGATAAGAAAGCTGTGGTACATATACACAATGGAATATTACTCAGCCATTAAAAAGAATTCATTTGAATCAGTTCTAATGAGATGGATGAAACTGGAGCCCATTATACAGAGTGAAGTAAGCCAGAAAGATAAACACCAATACAGCATACTAACACATATATATATGGAATTTAGAAAGATGGTAACGATAACCCTATATGCAAAACAGAAAAAGAGACACAGATGTACAGAACAGACTTTTGGACTCTGTGGGAGAAGGCGAGGGTGGGAAGTTCTGAGAGAATAGCATTGAAACAAGTATACTATCAAGGGTGAAACAGATCGCCAGCCTAGGTTGGATGCATGAGACAAGTGCTCAGGGCTGGTGCGCTGGGAACACCCAGAGGGATGGGATGGGGAAGGAGGTGGGAAGGGGGATCGGGATGGGGAATACACGTAAATCCATGGCTGATTCATGTCAATGTATGGCAAAAACCACTACAATATTGTAAAGTAATTAGCCTCCAACTAATAAAAATAACTGAAAAAAAAAAATACTGGAGTGGGTTGCTGTTTCCTTCTCCAGGGGATGTTCCTGATCCAGGGATTAAACCCGCATCTCCTGTGTCTCCTGCACTGCAGGCGGGTTCTTTACCCACTGAGCCATCAGGAAAGCCCTAGAGCCTCCAATTCCCCCCAGATGGCATAGATTTCATGTCTACCATTTACTGTTGGTTTCTCAACAGACAAACAAATTGTTCAAAGGCCCAAAATGCTTCAGAGAGTTAAGTTATCATGTCGGTGACCCAGAATTTTAGTGTTTTGTAACGGCTTCACCAAGTGGACCCAATTTTTCAAGATTTCAACCAACTGCCTTCTCTTATCTACCATTTTCATGAACTCTTCCCTCTTAAACTAGCACCTCCCCCCCCCCAAAAAAAATATCAAACACCTGATCTCATATCTTGAAAAGATACTTTCTTGAATCTTTCTAGCTGGGAAAGTTGCCTCTTTTCTCTAGGCCAGCAGTTTTCAACCCAAGCTGCAGGTAAGAATAACCTGAGGAGTTATCTGCTTTCATATGTCATAACTGGCCCCATCCCAGTCTCTTAAATAAGTGATTCCTGAGGTGAGACTT